>NC_052151.1:130929454-131229454 GCF_902713615.1 Scyliorhinus canicula | reverse complement strand
TTGTGGAGGGAGTGAACGTCTAAGATGCTGGATGGACTACCAATCACAAGGGGTTACATTGCCTTAGATGAGCACGGTAGCATAGTGGTTAGCACTATGGCTTCACAGCGCCAGGGTCCCAGGTTCGATACCCAGCTTGGGTCATTGTCTGTGTGGAGTCTGCACATTCTTCTAGTGTCTGGGTGGGTTTCCTCCGGGTGCTCCGGTTTCCTCCCACCCACAAGTCCGAAAGAGTGCTGTTGGGTGAATTGGACTCTCTTTCTCAGTGTACCCGAACAGGCACCGAGTGTGGCGATAAGAAGATTTTCACAGTAACTTCATTGCAGTGTTAATGTAGGCCTACTTGTGACAATAATGATTACTATTATGATATTGACCTTCTTCACTGTTGTTGGAGCTGCACTCATCCAAATAAGTAGACAGTATTCCATCACACTCCTGACTTGTGCTTTGTAGATTGGGAAATAGATAGTCAGTTACTTGCCATGAAACTCCCAGCCATTGGTGCTCTTGTAGCCACAGAATTTATATAGTTAATTTGGTTCCGTTTTTGGTCAATAGTAATCCCCAGGATGTTGATGGGGATTCAGCAATGATAATGTCTTTGAAGATCAAGTGGAGAGTTAGATTCTCTCTTGTTGGTAATGGACATTGTTAGGCACTTGTGTAGTACAAGTGTTAAATGCCACTATCGGTACGTTGTTACCAGTATCATTTATCAGAATGTTGCCCATGGCTTATGAACATTGATTGCTTCAGTATCTGAGGAGTTGCAAATAGTGTTGAACACTGTGATATATTTATCCCTACTTCTGATCCTATGATGGATGCAAGGTCATTGATGAAGCAGCTGAAGATGGTTGGGCCTAGGACACTACCTTGAGGAACACCTGCAGTGATGTTCTGGGGCTGAAACGATTGTCCTGCAACAACTACAACCATTTTCCTTTGTGCCAGGTATGTCTCCAACCAGTGGAGGATTTTCACCTTGATTCCAATTAACCAGTTTTACTAGGACAGGAAGGAAACAGGAGAACCAGGCAACGTGCCTCAATGACTACCGTCCGGTGGCCCTGACTTCAGTCGTAATGTAGAGCTTTGAGAGGTTGATCATGAAGCGCATCACCTCCATACTCCCAGAACACCTTGATCCACTGCAATTCGCATACCGTCGCAACCGGTCCACAGCAGATGCCATTTCCCTGGCCCAACACTCATCCCTCGAGCATCTCGACAACAAAGACTCCTACATCAGACTCCTATTTATTGACTAGAGCTCCGCCTTCAACACCATAATCCCAGCCAAGCTAATATCAAAGCTCCAAAACCTAGGACTTGGCTCCCCACTCTGCAACTGGATCCTCGATTTTCTGACCAACAGACCACAATCAGTAAGAATGAACAACAACACCTCCTCCACAATAGTCCTCAATACCGGAGACCCGCAAGGCTGCGTACTTAGCCCCCTACTCTACTCCCTGTACACATATGACTGCGTGGAAAAATTTGGTTCCAACTCCATCCACAAGTTTGCTGACGATAAGACCATAGTGGGCCGGATCTCGAATAACGACGTGTCAGATAACAGGAGGGACACAGAGAACCTAGTGGAGTGGTGAAGCGACAGCAATCCCTCCCTCAATGCCAGCAAAACTAAAGAGCTGCTCATTGACTTCAGGAAGCAAAGTACTGTACACGCCCCTGCCAGTATCATTAAGTACATGGGAAGAAAAGGGAATAAAAGAAAATACATAATAGGGCAACACAAGGTATACAATGTAACTACATAAGCACCAACATCAGATGAAGCATACAGGATGGAGTGTTAATGAGGTCAGTCCATAAGAGGGTTATTTAGGAGTCTGGTAACAGTGGGGAAGCTATTTTTGAGCTTGTTCGTGCGTGTTCTCAGACTTCTGTATATCTCCTGCCCGATGGAAGAAGTTGGAAGTGTGGGAGGGGTCTTTGATTGGCTGATGGAGATGGCTAAGTTCCAAATTCCTAGGGGTGCACATCTCTAAAAATCTGTTCTGGTCCATCCACGTCGACGCTTCCACCAAGAAAGCATAACAGCGCCTATACTTCCTCAGGAAACTAAGGAAATTCAGCATGTCCACATTAACCCTTACCAACTTTTACAGACGCAGCATATAAAGCATCCTATCTGGCTGCATCACAGCCTGGTATGACAACTGCTCGGCCCAGGACCGCAAGGAACTTCAGAGAGTCGTGAACACCACCCAGTCCATCACACGAACCTACCTTCTATCCATTGACTCCATTTACACCTCCTGCTGCCTGGGGAAAGCGGGCAGCATAATCAAAGACCCCTCCCACACTTCCAACTTCTTCCATCAGGCAGGAGATACAGAAGTCTGAGAACACGCACGAACAGACTCAAAAACAGCTTCTTCCCCACTGTCATCAGACTCCTAAATGATCCTCTTATGGACTGACCTCATTAACACTCCATCCTGTATGCTTCATCTGATGCTGGTGCTTATGTAGTTACATTGTATACCTTGTGTTGCCCTATTATGTATTTTCTTTTATTCCCTTTTCTTCCCATGTACTTAATGATCTGTTGAGCTGCTCGCAGAAAAATACTTTTCACTGTACCACAGTACAGGTGACAGGAAACAAATCCAATCCAATCCAACATGGGACCAGTTACCTGTTTACTGTGTAGTTGTCTTTCAATGGTTTTAGGCAAATCACAGCTGATAACCTATTTCCTCAGCTGGGATAATGATTTTGGTTTTGAAGAAAAGGCTTGTGATCCTTCTGAAATGAAGATCACATTACCAGGCGCAGGGTAAACATCACTTTCATATCCTCTAGATTTGTTAGCCACAGATTTATGGTTGGTGTTTGACCACAATGAAGGATACATTTTCTCACATCTAGTTATGAGTTACTACAAGACTACATGGAGCCTCAGTCTCCACTATGTACACTTAGGAAACATGGGGTTGGATCAATCAGAATGATTGTCATGTGAATTAGGCCAAGATATGAGTAGGATGCTGTCCTTCTGATTTCCAACAACCATCTGGTGCTGAGGGTGGGATTTGTGGAAAGTGCATGGAATATGGTTTGTACATTATATAGTTATTCTCTTAATTTTAATTAGAAAGAACGTGCATTTATCTAGCACCATACAAAAACTCAGGACTTCTCATAGCAATTCATAGTCAATGATGTGCTTTTGAATGATAGAGAAACAGGACAAGGCAGCCCATTTAAATTTCACCCGATCCAGCGGAGGACTTACACTTATGGGGACCCTGAACTATCCATACTTGTGGGGTTCCCCACATCACACCTCAACCTCTGGTGATGTGACAGCTACCCCAAATGATATCAAGCCTCACGTCAAATGATGTCAAATCCTACCTCCAATGATGTCAATGCCCTCTTGACCCTATCCACCCTCAGCTCACAATGCAAGCCACTAAAAAAAAACAAAGTACACAAATCACTGTTTAACAGCTTTAGGGAACAAAAAGTTAATTATTCACTGTTATTTGTGACACAAAATGGTGCAATTGCAGAGTAGAAGTGAATCTCCGAAGAAAACTGTTGAATTATTTTGCGCACTTTTCATCAAAAGTTTGAATGAGAATGCTAATAATCGCTGCAGTAAGAGATTAACTGAATTCTACTGGGAGGACATAGACACAAAAAATGTTCGAAGATGCAGTGAAACAATTCATTCATTTAATCAATACTGATGAACTCTGTGCTTCGAGATCATCAGATGATTTTTACAGACATGAATGTGATGGTTTGTAGGCAACCTTTGCAAATGTGGAAAACATTCTGAAAAAACTTTTAACAATACCTGTCACAAATGCTTCCGTTGAACATTCTTTCTCTGTATTGAGAAGAGTGAAAAGTTATCTGCCTCACTTTTGCCTCAGGCTGCTGGCTGAATTTCAGGAATCTGGCAGCTGATTCACTCAATGAAAGATCAGAAACTTCACACCAGACCACATCTCAACATCTGACACTCTCAAGAGGAGTCCACCAATCAAGATGAGCCTTTTAAAAAAAAAATGTACTTATTACAAACAAGTATCAAAACAGGTTACAGTGAATAAACACCCCAGGAAACATACTTCCCAGCAATCAACCATAAAGTGCGTACAGATATTTTCCCTTTTTCACCCCCCGCCCCCCTCCGCCGCGACGAAGAGCCCCTCAAAATTGGTCACAAACATCCCCTACCGTTCCTCAAACCCCCCTCTGGCCCCGGAGGGTGCCCCTACGATGGCCTGGCCTGCGATCGGGGCCCACCGATCCTAGGTGGGCCTGTGCCATGGGGGTACTCGTTCCCTCTGCGCCGGCTGCTGTCAAACTCTGCCATGCCCGGCGCGGAGAAGAACCCCCCTGCCCATGCGCTGGGATGACGCCAGCGCACGCTGGTGCTCCCACGCATGTGGCAACTTGCGCCAGCTGGCGGAGGCCCTTCGGCACCAGTTGACGCAGCATCAATCCCTTCCACGCTGACTGGCGCGGCACCAACCCCTCCAGCGCCGGCCTAGCCCCTGAAGGTGCGGAGGATTCCGCACCTTCCGGGCGACCTGACGCCGGAGTGGTTCACGCCATTCCTCGGCGCTGGTACGGCCCACCTCATATCTTTACTACGGACTGCACCCCTGGGCTCCCTGAATACCTACTCGTGCCATTCGCAATGCTGCTATCACCATAGCCCTCAAACTAGATCTCTTACAAGATTCCTCCTCCATCCTAACCCACTCTACCACTTCTTCTTCCCATCACCGCCACACCTTGTCCACATTCGCCACCCAATAATAATGATGAAGCAAGTTTGCAACGCCAACCCCCCCCCCCCCCCCCCCCCCCCCGCTGCCTCTGTGGCAGGGTCCTCCCCACCCTCGGCACCTTCCCTGCCCATACAAAGTCAGAAATGATACAAAGTCAGAAATGATCGTGTCCACTTACCGGAAAAAGACCTTTGGTATAAAGATCGGGCGAGCTTGAAAGATAAACAGGAACCTCGGCAGAATGTTTATTTTCACCACTTGGACTCTCTCCGCCAGCATTAAGTGCAGTGTATCCCACCTCTTAAGATCCTCCCTAGCTTCCTCCACCAGCTTCGTTAAGTTCCACTTATGGAGCAACGTCCATTCCCTCACTACCTCAATCCCCAAATACCTGAACCTATCCCTCGCTACTGTAAATGGCATCCCACCTAAATGAGCTTTTCCCTACATTCAGCTTGTACCCTGATAACCCTCCAAACCTCCCCAGCAGGCACACATTCCATCCCTTACTCTTACTCCGAAACATACAGCAAGAGGTCATCGGCATAAAGCGACACTCGATGCTCCCTCTGTCCCCTCATAATCCCTCGCCACTCTGCCGAGCCCCTGAGACCCATCGCTAATGGCTCTATGGCCAGCGCAAACAGCAGCAGTGACAGCGGCATCCCTGCCTCCATCATCTGTGCAAGTCAAAGCTTCATGAGCTTATATCATTTGTCCTCACCCTTGCTCTTGGTGCCACATACAGCAACCGCACCCATGCTACAAATCTCAGCCCAAACCCAAACCTTCTTAAAACCTCATACAAATACTGCCACTTCACTCAAATGCCTTCTTCGCGTCCATGGACATCATCACCTCCGGTACAAGAGCCCTCGAAGGATTCATCACCACATTCAAAGAGCCGTCTTAGATTATTTCCGAGCTGCCTGCCCTTCAGGAAACCTGTTTGATCTTCTGCCACCACCCCGGGGACACAATCCTCCATCCTCCCCGCCAACAACTTAGCCAATACTTTCACATCCGTGTTCAATAGTGATATGGGCCTATACGACACACATTCCACCGGGTCCTTCCCCTTTTTCAGGATTAGCATGATTACTGCATGCATCATCATTTCCGGAACTCCCCTTCTCCAGTGTTTCATTAAACGGCCCCAACAGATGTGGTGGCAGGTCCATCGCAAATTCATTATAAAATTCCAGCGGGTATCCATCCAGCCCAGGGGCCTTCCCTGACTTCATACCCCTGATACTATCCAGTACCTCCCTCAGCACCAGGGGCTCCTCCAAAGCTTGCTTCTTTGCTTCCTCCATCTGGGGAAATTCCAGCTTGTCCAGAAATCGAAGCAAGATGAGGCTATCAGCAAATTCAGAACTACCAGACTCTGATTGGTGCTCCAACGCCACAGCCTTCTCTCACCATAGGCCCCTCTCCCTCCCATTGGTTTCTGTTATTATACTGATGAAGTCATCATAGGTTCTGTGCGTTAACATGTTGATCTTACCTGAGCCACAATATTGATAACTTTTTAAATGCTCGTTGAGAGGCTCACCAAATGATCTCTTTGACTTGATACTGATGACTCATCATGTCCTCTTAAAAGAAGTCCCAAGGAAGTTAGCAGTTCGAATGGGGCAACAACACATCTCAACACTTTCCTCCAATAAGAACATTCTGTTTCAAACTGAGCTAATAACGCAGAATCAATTCTTCCAAATAATTTACATCTTTACTGTGACTTTTGGAAGTTTCATGATCAGCAATATCTCTTCTAACATTTGTCCAGTTAGAATACCTGTCAACGAATGATTGTTTCCCTTACCAGGGTTAGGGAATAATTTGCAAACATAGCAGTAGACTGCCTTGGAGATTTCTGAAAAAAATCAACCAATTTCTCTTTTCTGTCATGGTGGAGTATCCATGCATCATCTTAAACATTCAGTCCCTCCACCACTGACCGACAGTGGCAGCAGTATACCACCTAAAAGATGCACTGCGTCAACTCAACATGACTTGTTTGACAACACCTTCCAAACTTGCGACCTCTGCCATCTAGAAGTAAAGGACAACAGACGCACGGGACATCGCCGCCTGCAAGTTTCTCTTCAAGCAAGACACCATCTTTTTTAAAAATAAATTTAGATCACCCAATTATTTTCTTTCCAATTAAGGTGCAATTTAGCGTGGCCAATCCACCAGCCTGCACATCTTTTTGGATTGTGGGGTGAGACGCACGCAGGCAAGAGGAGAATATGCAAACTCCACACAAACAGTGAGCAAGACACCAACCTTCCTTGGAAATATATCACTGTTTCTTCAATATCACTGGGTGAAAATCTTGGAACTCTCTCCCTAACAGCACTGCAGGTGTACTTACACCACATCGAATGCAGGGGTTCAAGAAGGCAGCTCACCACCACCTTCTCAAGGCCAAACAGAGATGGGCAATAAATGCTGGCCGAGCCAGCAATGCCCAAATCCTTTGAAAGAATTTAAAAAACACAATTGATAACTTACACACAGAAATACCCAGCACTTTGCTATGAGATAAGTGAATAGATATTCTGCTTTTAGTGATCTTGGGAGGAATTTACAGTTCTCAATCGGGTCCCGTTCACTGGTTGTAGTAATATGCATAGTTTCCGTGGAAGAGGCACAACCAAATTAAATATCACTCAGCCATCAGGAATCATTGTTGAATTCCTGGACTCAGGTGAATGAGGGACTGAAGGGGGTTTCAGGGAAGGGCTCATGGGAAAGTGGGAGAAGGAGGTTGGGGGGCAAGGTGGCTAGCTTTCATTGGCCCTTTCCTTCCTGATGCCAGCTTCTAGATCTGGCACAGCCTGCTTTGCAAATAACAGGTCCCACCATACTCTACCATTCCCCCAGCAACAAGGACATAGACAAATCCAACTGAGTTTACATGGCAGCCTTCAAGAGGCCTGGGAAAGTGTACAACCCTCTTTGACTTACCACAAAATTCCAGTGGACTCAGCAATAATTGGTGTCAATCAGGTCACTACTGAGCCAAATTGACATCCTGATACGAGCAGACGAGGTTCATACACAAGGCCACCTTCAACTTAATCGTGGGAAGCTTTCGAGCGGAGGTAGCTTGCATTTGGCCAGCAGCAGATCTTCCGGTCCCACTACTGTCAATGTGGTTTCCCTTTGCTGGCACCTTCCACCACCAGGGAACCCATGGTGGTGATTGCCATCAGCAGGAAAAGTCAGAAAATTCTACCCAATGTACTCCTTGTGGCTGTGATCCCAGGGTGGCAAGGCAGCACAGTTATTAGCACAGTTGCTTCGGAGCGCCAGGGTCCCAGGTTCGATTCCCAGCTTGGGTCACTGTCTGTGCAGAATCTGCATGTTCTCCTCGTGTCAGGGTGGGTTTCCTCCGGGTGTTCCGGTTTTCTCCCATAAGTCCCATAAGACATGCTGTTAGGTGGGTTGCATGGGGGTGCGTGTGGAAGTTCCATTGGGCGAGAGGGTTCGGTGGGGGTTCAGAGTGGGGGGGGGGGGGAGGTGGCTGATTTTGTGCGGTATTCCTTTTTAATATATTTTTTAAGGACACCTTGATCTTTTAAAAGCCTAACTTTCTGTCGAGGTGGGCCCATTCACTTTTTTTTCAAATGCAAAAACATGGCAAGGAAAACCATCAGCCCCACCGGTCGGCTCCACTCCACATTTCCTGAGTTGACATTTTGAAAAATAAATCTGAAAATTCCGCCCCACCTTTTTGACAATGCAGCTTTCCCTCAGTTCTACAAAGAAGTATCAGCCGAGCTGCATGCTCAGTTTAATGAAGCCAGGCTTGAACCCATTAACTTACTGCTTCGGAAAAAGACTATGAAGGATAAGCTCAGACTGAAAAGATCAAAAAACAAGGTAATTTCTGTAACTCTCTTCGGAAATTGATTCAAGATCAGTTTATAATAAGTATTTTAAAATTATTTTTAACTTGATATTTTTACAAATATATTTTCTTTAACATACCTTTTCTTTAATTTGGTTAATCATGTTAAAATATATGCATATCCTTATGTAATGCTGTGTTTTCATTGCCTTTATCTATTTATTGAAATCAAACTAAATCAAATCATACTGTAAAAGTTTTATTTTGTTTCGACATTTCTATTATCAAATCTCGTTCATTGGAAACCACGCATAATAGAGGAAGGCTTGATAATACATCTACAGTTAGTCTCCTCTTTCAGACACTGCTGTTATTATCATGTCATCAGATCTCAAAATGCAGACTTCAAAGCAATTTGTAGCAGGGTTGTCAATTGATGCAGATTGCTGGCTACTTTATTGTGTTAAAATAAGCCATCTCGCTGCAATAGCACAAATCCTGCTTGTTCATCTACAGAGAGATCATCTTGAAATTATTTCTCACCCTAATGATTGTTGGGTTCAAAAAGTAAATGATGAATGGAGCTATTAAGGAGTTCTTTTTTATTTAGTTTAGAGTGCCCAATTTTTTTTTTCCCAATTAAGGGGCAATTTTAGCATGGCCAAACTACCTAACCTGCACATATTTGGTTGTGGGGGTGAAACTCGCGCAGACATGGGGAGAATGTACAAACTCCACACGGACTATGATGCAACTCTGACCGAATCTGTGAATCCATGATTAAACGTACTGATCTTGACCTTGACTGCCTCTATTGAATCAGTAAGCACTGACAGCTTATTGTTTATCATGGGAGACAGAAAAGAGAAAATGCTGATCAAAGATGTCTGTTTTCCTTGACACTTCAGAAAACCTTCCTATGCTAGTTAAAGTCTACCATGGTAGCACAGTGGTTAGCACAGTTGCTTCACAGCTCCAGGGTCATAGGTTTGATTTCCAGCTTGGGTCACTGTCTGAGCGGAGTCTGTACGTTCTCCCCGTGTCTGTGTGGGTTTCCTCCTGGTGCTCCGGTGTCCTCCCACAATCCAAAGATGTGCAGATTAGGTGGATTGGCCATGATAAATTGCCCTTAGTGTCCAAAAACGTCAGTTGGGGTTACTGGGTTACGGGTGGAGTTGTGGGCTTAGGTAGGATGCTCTTTCCAAGGGCTGGTTCAGATTTGATGGACCAAATGGATCCTTCTGCACTGTAAATTCTATCATTCTATGATCTATTTTTGAATGAGTAAAATGTTAATGCTGTAGACTGACTGGGCTGGATTCTCCGTTCTGGAGACTAAGTGCTGACGGCAGCGTAAAATGTGTCGACTTCCACAACAGGAAATTTGGCGTCCACACCTCACCGATACCTGGACCGGTGAGGGTCGAGCCCATTTCCTTGCATTTTGGAAGGTCTAATGCAGGTCGGGAATATACAGTGAATGGTCGAACCCTCAAGTGTATTGAAAGTCAGGGAGATCTAGGTGTACAGGTCCACAAGTCACTGAAAGGGGCAGCACAGGTGGAGAATGTAGTCAAGAAGGTATACGGCATGCTTGCCTTCATTGACCAGGGCATTGAGTATAAGAATTGGCAAGTCATGTTGCAGCTGTATAGAACCTTAGTTAGGCCACACTTGGAGTATAGTGTTCAATTCTGGTCGCCACACTACCAGAGGGATGTGGAGGCTTTAGAGAGGGTGCAGAAGAGATTTACCAGGATGTTGCGTGGTATGGAGAGCATTAGCTATGAGGAGCGGTTGAATAAACTCGGTTTGTTCTCGCTGGAACGACGGAGGTTGAGGGGCGACCTGATAGAGGTCTACAAAATTATGTGGGGCATAGACAGAGTGGATCGTCAGAGGCTTTCCCCAGGGTAGAGGGGTCAATTACTAGGGGGCATAGGTTTAAGGTGCAAGGGGCAAGGTTTAGAGGAGATGTATGAGGCAAGTTTTTTACACAGAGGATAGTGGGTGCCTGGAACTCGCTGCCGGAAGAAATGGTGGAAGCAGGTACAATAGTGACATTTAAGGGGCATCTTGATAAATACATGAATAGGATGGGAATAGAGGGATACGGACCCAGGATGTGTAGAGGATTTTAGTTTAGATGGGCAGCATGGTCGGCACAGGCTTGGAGGGCCGCAGGGCCTGTTCCGGTGCTGTACTTTTCTTTGTTTTTTGTTCTTTGTTCGGTGCCAACTGAAATTCCCGCTGCCCGGGCCGAAAACGGCCAGAGAATTGCCGAGTCCCGGGCCGCACATGCGCACAGCTGATATGGCACCGGCCGTGCGGGTAACCTAATCCGCAAACAGTGACCGCACAGCCCACCCCTGGCCACCCCCCACCAGTCCCTCCACCCCGAGCAGATGCTGCCCCCTCCCGGCCAGCGGCATGGATCCCGGCCGAGTGTGGCGGCGCTGGACACAGTCCACACCCGGCACGCCGGCTCAGACCACAAGCCATCGGGAACTCAGCCCATCGGGGGCGGAGCATCACGGCTGGGACAGCCGATGACGCGCCATCGGTCCTGCGACTGCATGCAGTGCACGTCACAATGATGCCATTTTGGAGGGGGGTGGAGCATGGGAGTCCTGCGTCAAACCGGTGCTGGCTCCGATTTCGGCGTTGGATCACCGAACACGATTTCAGCGTTGGGCTGCTGCGAATCCCGCCCACTATCTTTACTACAATTCAAATTGCAGTTCAATGGCCTCACGTGGTGTTGAAACAAAATTGCATCCATGCTCTCAGAAATTAATAACAAAAAATAGCCCAACAGCAAGAAACATTGGCACTAATTCGATTTCTCATTGTCTCACAAATCATTGTTATATACCAGTTATTATTTTCATGGAATTTCACTCAGAAGAGTACCATTCCCAAAGATGTTCTCCAGAATCACCCCGTAGCTTTGGGGGAATGATCAACAGAATTTCCAGAGAAATGATGCAAACAGCTATTTAAGCCATTTTCTTCGGGTTTCTGCCAAAGTTATGGTGGGAGATCAGTGGAATCCCCTGAATAAATTATATTCTATAGAATCGAGGGAAATCAAGAATCAAGGCCTTGAGGCAAAACTGTGGTTGGAATCCAGGAAACAATAAAAATTATACATTCCTTATTTTCCCATATCCAGAAAGTGTCGTTGTCCACATTTATAATGTAAACTTATACTATATTTATGCCTCCCACGAGTGGCGACTCTGTACTATCTCGGAAGATGAGCGGGTTTAATGAATAAATAAATTTGAAATAAGAATTAATAATGGGAGAAAATGACAGAATGCAGTTGTAAGCTATTTCTATTACACATTATACAGATGTAATATTTCTTAAACTCCTGACTTTGTTTAATTAATTCCAACCACAGACCAGAGTCATGTATCTGCTGAACAAGCATAATGTTTCCATCAAGCAAATCAATATTTTGAGCCATTTTTATTTACACATTGCCATTCCCTTTGCTTCTCTACTCACCCTGAATGGTCCAAAGACAGATATTTGCAAATAGGTTGCGCAGGTAAATGGAAGTAACATTTGTCCACACAAGTGCCAGGCAATCTCCAACAAGAGAGAATCTAAGTATCTCCTTATTGTGTTGTTCTTTGTGGTTCTCATCCAAGGATGGTTGGCGGAGTGCTGATGAAAACCACAACTAGCTTTTATATTAAACAAAGCTAAAGATTTATTTACACTCCTTAATTGGATTCAACACTCCTATCTAATAAACAGTTCATAATGAACATACAATCTACATTCATCTACTAATAATATCTACACTAATGCAATAACTATGATCTACACTAATACAATATCTGCTCTCACTCACTCTATCTTTCCTAGAGTTTGTCTTCTAGCCTTCTCCTCAACACTCTCTCAGAAGGCTTAGCATCAATGCTTTATATAGAACATAAAACATAGAACATACAGTGCAGGAGGTGGCCATTCGGCCCATTGAGTCTGCACCAGCTCTTGGAAAGAGCACCCTACTTAAGCCCATGCCTCCACCCTATCCCCGTAACCCAGTAACCCTACTTAACCTTTTTTGACACTCAGGGCAATTTATTATGCCCAATCCACCTAACCTGCACATCTTTGGTCTATGGTAGGAAACCAGAGCATCCGGAGCAAAACCACGCAAACACGGGGAGAATGTGCAAACTCCACACACACAGGGACCTAGAGCCGGGATCGAACCTGGGACCCTGGAGATGTGAAGCAACTGTGCTAACCACTGTGCTACCGTGTTGCAGACTGATACATTGTTCCTTCAATACACAGAATAGTACAGCAGTGAGTAATGTGGTTCGAGGATACGTAACACATTCAAACACAAAGATATATTTCCTAATTCATATTAGAATAATATAATACTCTGCCCTTCCCTTCCCCCTCAACCTCCCTCACTCCGCCTCCCTTCTCATCATTGCCCCATCCACCTTCCACCCAACCCCCTCCATCCCTCTAGTTCGACATATATCTCCCTCTAGTGGTTGATTCAGACATAACATTAACCGTTACAGTTCTGTACATTTATCATAATGGCACATCCCCCTTTCTTTGGACAAAAATGTCATAAACTCTAACATTTTTTGTTTGAATATTACATTAGCGAGCATGCATCATTTTCTTGTTTTACATTCAGTTGCAATGGAGTAGCTCTGTCTGTCAACAGTGCTAATGATAAATCTTTGTTGTCATCTAGTGCTTTACTGAATAGCTTCTGAACTATTCCTACGCCTTTCTCAGCTTTTCCATTCGCTTGGTGGTACAATTATAACCTTCTGCAAATTCTGTCCATGCCCAGCTGGTGAAGCATGGACTATTGTCAGAGACATCGTGTAATAGAATTCTATATTGAGCAAAAACAGATTTTGCTGCTCGGATTACAGATCGAGTCGTTGAATCAGTCTGCGTAATAACCTCAGGATAGTTGGAATAGTAGTCAATAATAACTAAATAGTCATGGCCTTTAAAGTAGATCCATTCTAACTTTCAGCCATGGATAGGTGATTACTTCATTTTCTTCCAAGATTTCTTTGCATTGTGCAGATTAGGAGGAACGTCTTCACCCAAAGGGTTGTGAATCTATGGAATTCCTTGCCCAGTGAAGCAGTTGAGGCTCCTTCATTACATGTTTTTAAGGTAAAGATAGATAGTTTTTTGAAGAATAAAGGGATTAAGGGTTATGGTGTTCAGGCCGGAAAGTGGAGCTGAGTCCACAAAAGATCAGCCATGATCTAATTGAATGGCGGAGCAGGCTCGAGGGGCCAGATGGCCTACTCCTGCTCCTAGTTCTTATGTTCTTATGTTCTTATGATGCATCTGACAAATGCTGCATTCCTTGTTTTTTAGAAATTGATTTTGTCCAATTAAGGAACAATTTAGCGTGGCCAATCCACCTACCCTGCACTTCTTTGGATTGTGTGGGCGAAACCCACGCAAACACGGGGAGACTGTGCAAACTCCTTACGGACAGTGACCCAGAGCCGGGATCGAACCTGGAACCTAGGCACCATGAAGCAGCAGTGCTAACCACTGCGCCACCACGCTGCCCAAATGCTGCATCCCTGTACATGACTGTCCACATCCTTGTTGATTCCATGCCAGTATACAGATTGTCTTGTACGTCTATGACATTTTTCAATTCCTTGGTGACCCTCGTGTATCTGTTCCAAGATATATTTTCATAGGCAGGAGGGTATAACTATTCTGTCTCCTTTGAGTACGAATCCATTAATTACAGTATGGTCATCTTTGACACTGCGAAAACTGAAGCAACATCCATTCCCATCCTTCTTTCAGGTATTTGATTACCCTTTGGAATGTCAAGTCCTTCTCTGTTTCTTCTCTTATGATAGCTTCTTGTCAGATACTGGTAGCATTTCAGCAACAAATGAAGCTTGTGCTTCCAGAATGTGTACTATATCTGAAATCGAGGTATCACTATTATTTGTAGCTCTTGATAAGATATCAGCAACAACTAAGTCTTTTCCCGGCGTGGAGACTAGTGTGAAATCGTATCTCCGTAGCTTCATGATCATTCTCTGAAGACGTGGAGACATCTCGTTAAGGTCTTACTTGATGATGTTAACTCGAGGTCTATGATGAGTTTCAACTACAAAGTGTGGTAAACCATATACATAATCTGACATTTGGTGATGCCTGTTAGGAGACCAAGGCACTCTATTTCTATTTGCGCATACCGTAGCTCAATAGGAGTCATCGAGCAAGATCCATAAACTACAGGTTTCCACAGATTATGATCATCCTTTTGAAGTGGGCTGCGCCTATGCCCTGTTTGCTGGCATCAGTGTAAATTTTTGTTTCCTTTGTCGAGCCGTAAAACACTAACACTGGAGCAGTGGTCAGAGCTGCTTTCATGTCTTGCCACTCATCTGCGTGTTCAGGTGTCTATTTAAAATCAACATTCTTTTTGATGAGATTGCACAGAGCCATTGTTCAATTCGATATGTTGGGAATGAATTTTCCCATAAAGTTTACAACATCGAGCATTTTTTTGTCAGTTGGTACCGGCATTTCGCCTATGGCATTAATTTTGTCTCGATCCAGTTGAACTCCTTCCTGCAATATATCACCTAGAAATTTCAATTTGTGGATCCCAAATTGACATTTGTCCTGATTTAGTTTCAACCCATATTGATGAACGTTGGTGAGCACTTTCTTAAGCCTGTCACAGTGTTCCTCTAGAATATTAGATCAAATGATTACATCGTCAACATATACTCTTGACACCCAGTATCCCTTTGATGACGGTTTCCATCGCCCGATGTAAAATTTTAGCTGCAGATATGATCCTGAAAGGTAGTCTATTGAATCAATATCTACCAAAAGGCATGTTAAAGGTGCCAAACTTTCTGCTTTGATTGTCAAGTTTAGGTTGCCAAAATCCTTTAGAAGCATCTGATTTTGTGAAAAACTTGGCATTAGCCACTTCTGATGTGATGTCTTCTCTCTTGGGTATGTGATAATGTTCCCTCATAATATTATTATTTAGATCTTTTGGATCTATGCAGATTCTTAATTCTCCATTAGGTTTGCTTACGCATACCATCGAACTGACCCAGCTCGTCAGTTTGCCGACCTTGGTGATTATGCCTAACTGTTGTATTCAGTCAAGCTCGGTCTTGAGACTATCTCTCAATGGAGCTGGCACTCTTCTTGGCGCATGTATTACAGATTTGGCATCCTTTTCTCATTTGATAGGGTAGGGTGCCCATTCCAGAGAATACATGGTCAAGTTTACCCAAAGGTTGTTCAATTTCATTTTTTAGCGAGTCTTTCAAATTATTGATTGTGTGTATCCTTTTAACCAAGTGTAATTTATCGCAAGCATCCGCCCCAAGTAGGGATGATTTGTCATTTTCTGCTATTTCAAAGTCTCACGGCACACTGATGTCGCCATTCTGAACAATGAGACAGCAGGAACCTCTGGTGGCTATGGTATTTCCATTATAGTCAGTCAATCGATAGGTTGATTTCTTTATTAGTGGTGTGCTGTATGCTTGTCTTAAATCCTTTTCCATTATTAAATTTGAGTGAGCTCCTGAATCTATCTTAAATGGAATTTCAGACCCATTTATATCAAGTAGTACAGTCCACTGTCGAATAATTTTGGAAAGCTGATGTACTGGTTTGTTATCACAGTGCATTAATCCTAGTAATTGCATGGACCTTGAAAGTATCTTTCAGCGCACATTGGGAGGAGTCATCATTATCAATTAAGATATTTTTTTCTTTTCCTTCACTTTGTATACTCTGAATCTTCCTATAATCGAAGGATTTTTATATTTTATTTGCTGTAAAAACTGTTGGAAAATGGCACACTGTGCTGCAAAGTGATAGTATTTGCAGCAATTGGAATATTGTTTGCCTTTTGCCGGACAGTTTCTTTTACTGTGGGTGTGGCCACAGTATGCGCACGTCATCATGCTCGTGACGTCACTCTCAAAATGGCCACCAGCTGTTGTGCGCAAATTTTCTGTACTGTGACATAGCATTAATGGCATCAGCCACGTTTCCTGACTTTGCGCCTTTTCATTTGCCCTGAACTCTGCATATTCAGAGGATGGTTGCTCACTGGCTTTACACATATCAATCACTTCATCCAGCAGCAAAATCGGTCGCTGCAGCATTTTTTCTTGCAAACGTTCGACATTTATCCTAAATAGAATTTGATCGCAAATCATTGAATCAGCAACGGAGGAGAAGTTATAGAACTGCGTTTTTAGCTTTAAAGCAGTAATAATAAAATAATCTACTGACTCCCTATTCAGCTGCAGTCTTTTTCTGAACATATAGATCTCATAGGTCTCGTTCACTTGCCTTTTGCAGTGAGCATCAACTTTCTGTAGCTCCATGTTATACTTTTCTTATCATCTTCAGCAAATTCAAATGAGTTAAACAATGCTAAGCTTGCATTCCAACCAAATTAAGAAGAAGCGCTATTTTTCCCTGATCGGAAGCCTTTTCTAGTGCGGAGGCAGATAGGAAAACTTCAAACTGTTGTTTGAAAAATGCCCAACTTTAACATAGCTTACTGGTTGTTTTGAAGTAGTCAGTTTTCTTCAGACCTTCCATCTTGCAATCCATCGTTTGTGCAGATTTTTTTGATCGGTGTAGCGGCATGCTTGTTTCATTGAATTTTCTTAAAGCTATCCTGTATAATCTAATTGCTTATTATTTTTAGAAAAATGATCCTGGTACCATGTGGTGTTCTTTGTGGTTCTGATCCAAGGGCGGTTGTTGTAGCTTTTATATTAAGCATAGCTAAAGATTTATTTGCATTACTTAATTGGATTTAACACCTACTCCTATATAATAAACAGTTGATATTAAACATACAATCTACACTTATCTACTACTAATCTTTACACTGATACAATAACTATGATCTGCTCTCACTCACACTATCTTTCCTACAGTCTGTGTTCTAGCCTTCTCCTCAACACTGTCTCAGAAGGCTTAGCATTGATGCTTTATATAGATCTACATCTAGCTCCCTCGAGTGGTTGATTTGGACATAACATTAACCCTTAGAGTTCTGTACATTATTATCATATTATCATAATGTCACACTTATGATGTGCATTGGCATTATCATCACTGAATTCCCCACCATCAACATCCTGAGTCTTACTGTTGATCAGAAATTTGAATGGACAAGCCATATGAATACTGAACCTGGAAGAGCAGGTCAGAGACTGGGAATTCTGAGGCAAGTAACCCATCTCCTGAATCTCCAAAACTTGTCTACTATTGATGAGATGCAAGTCAGGACTGTGATGGAATATTCTCTATTTGCCTGGCTGAGTGCAGCTCCAACTGCAGTCAAAATGCTTGACACCACCTAGGACAAAGTGATTGGCACTTGATCGGCACCCCTTGCACTACCCGAATAATTCACTTCCTCCACCACACCACAAATGCACAATGACAGGAGTGTGTACCATCTTTAAGATGCACTGCATCAAGGCACCAAGGCTTCAAACCTTCCAAACCCGTAACTACTATCACCTAAATGAAAAAGGGCAACAGAGAGATGGGAACACCCATCCCTGTTAAACACCATCCCTGACTTGAAGCTATGGGCAGGATTCTCACTTTGTCAGTATTACTCACATCCCACACGTGAATAAAAGGAAAAACACAATTCTGTTTCTGTTTGGCACTTGTCCTTAATTCTGTCAGATTTGTGACATAATGCTTTGAAATCTATATTTTATAAAATGACCTATGTCAGCTAAAAATTCTGCTTTGTACTTTGACTTGTGAGGAATGTTGACATATCATTTCCACCTTATTTTTTGACCTGGCCCAGGTTTTTGATTGTCATGTCATTTTCAAATCAGGTCAAAACTCCCATGAGTAAGTTAAAAGTATGTTGACATTTGATGTGCCTTGAAACTAAAAAGCAACTGCTAATGGAATACGTGCTCATCAATTATGGGAGTGATGTTTTATGACACAAGTCTTCTCTCAGGTGATTCAAGCCGGAAAGTAGCTTTAATGCAATCAGGCAGCAATTCTATCCCATGCGCAGATGGCAAACACAGTGACTTACCAGTAAAAGTATATTGAAAAGGAGCACTTAGTGAAAGACAGCTCATCATTATACAAAAAGTTCAGCTGCACAACACCAGTTCACATTTGTTTCCTAAAGATAACATCCTTTGATCAATATTGTCTTTAGTAATAAATATATTATTGCATGTAATTATGAGCGTGATCGAACAACCACGTTGCACCTGAAAGGAAGCGCACCACGGCACAACCTGGCCAATAGAAGCCGGGAGACACTGCTCCCAGGATCTACCCGGCTAGCAAAACCTTGCGAGATCTAACCCGCTCCTGCGAGACATTGCGATGTGAATTTTGCCCATTGCGGATAGGATCACTTTTTGGCAAATCCGCATATTATAGCGAGATGGCTAATCTCACCTTAATATGCAGTTACACAAGGCACCGAGGCATTGGGATCTATATCCTTCACCTCAGAAAAAAGTCTTACAACACCAGGTTAAAGTTCAACATGTTTGTTTCAAACACTAGCTTTCGGAGCACTGTTCCTTCCTCAGGTGTTTAGTAACTTGGATTTAAATTACTTGGCTATCAAACTTTACCTCGGAGACATCGGGCGAATGTCATTCAGTACTGGTTTTCATACCCAGACGGAGCGGCACTCGTGGGGTCTCCCAGAGATTGGATGATGATACCTGGGCACCTTAAGCACTGCCAGTCTGGCACCCTGAAATGCCAGCTGGGTGCCAGCCTGACACTGCCAAGGTTCCCAGTTATCACTGCCAGCTGGCTGGGGCACTGCCAGGGTGTTAGGCTAGTGGTGCCATGCTGAAATTTTCCACGTGGTGGCAATCGGGCTGGGGTGCACTGTGTGAGTGTTGGGGGAGTGGGTGTTGCCAGGGACTCCCTCATAGTGGGTTGGGGTTGAGAGGAGTTGGTGATTGCACCAGGGTTGGTGGTTGCGCCGGGGGCATCCCGATCTCTTGCTACACCAAGGTGTTCCAGAAAGCGGAGTTCCTCAGTGCAGAAAATGGGGCTATGTGCTACCTCGGGCTGCGCGCTCCCTGCTGAAGCCTCCTATTTAACAGTTAAATCCCATTGAGTTAAATCATGCCCTATATGTTTGACTAAAAACGCTCTTCAGAAGGAAAATAAAGGCAAAGGCCAGTTGAAGCTTGGCCTTGAATTCATGCCTTTCAGTCAAGGATATTTTTATCTGATGTTACAACCACATAACAAGACACTGTACCTATTGAAATGTAACAAATTTTATTATAGTGTGCTGCTGATTAATTTGGTGTTGTCACTGAGTTAAGTGAAAGCTGTACATGAAAGGCAGCGCTGCTGTTATTTATTACATAACACACATAGCAGAGATAGGTGTAGATAAAAATAAGTAATGACAGCAAGTTCCTTGAAGCTTTCATGAAGAAGTGCATTGCTGAATATGCTCCTTCATTATTCAGTAAAAATTTTAACTGAGCATAATAATTTGGTCAAATTAGATTTCAGACATTTAGGGCTGAATTTACCAGCACTGTCATAAGAGAAACCCCCCACCTGAAAGCTAGAGAGGAGAACAGATAGAGGCAGTGAAACAAATCGCTGCTTTAAAACTCACCTGGGCAAAACACCTGCTGACTCAGGCAGAGGATGCAGCACCTGTCAATTCATAAAAAGAGAAATCAGTCAGTTGGGTTTAAACCCATCAGATCTTTGATCTAATTCATTTCTCTTTGGTATTGATTTTACTAGGTTGGCAGGTTCGTGGCGGGCAGGAACGTAATATAAAAAGAAGCCAAAAATCTGAAATCCCACTGGCAGGAAATCAATTTGGAATTTTTCCCACACCACTTTCAGGGTGGGCTGATTGCAGTATGGGTTTCCCACTGATCCATGATGGGAACCCCGGAAGGCAGTGGTGTAGTGGTATTGTCACTGGACGAGTAAACCAGAGCCCCAGAGTAATGCTTTGGGGACTAAGGTTCAAAACACGCCACTGCAGATTGTGAAATTTGAAACAAATAAAACAATTGAAATTAAAAGTCTATTGATGACCACTGTTGATTGTCATAAAAACCCTAATTAATGATTCACTAATGTCCTTTCGGTTAGGAAATCTGCCATCCTTACCTGGTCAGGCCTACATGTAACTCCAGACCCACAGCAATGTTATTGACTCTTAATTGCCTCCTCAAGGACAATTAGGGATGGGCAATAAATGCTGGCACAGCATGCCCTTCAATGCCCACAACCCATGAACAAGTAAAAAAAATATTTTTAATGTCTTACCATTAAAATCACAACTCATCAGAACCACATTCCCCTCCCATTACCTGTTATGCTAGTGAGAAATTAGGCCAGGTCTAAATCACGATCGAATAAAAGTGATGTGTAGCTGTCCACCCTCACTTTGCTCATGACTTGGGGGTGAGCGCAACATTCAAAGGCAACCTGCAATAGCGCTGCACTGGGTTCTCAAAAAGCGAGTGTGCTGTCACACTGGTAGGAATGTGTGTTTGGTCTGCTCAGGGTGGTTGTCTCAGGTTGATGGTTGGTCTGATCGTGGTGCATTGCTCCGTACTCCAGGACGTCAGCACTCAGTATGTGCTGCGGGACTGTAGGATCTCTTATTTATCTTCCAAATAAGGGTAAACATTCCGGCTGATTGGAGGTGTCCAAAATGTGATTTTATTGCTAAAGATTCACTTTAGTACACTTGCATAAGAGGTGAATCAAAACTTAGATCCAAATAATGCACAAACTTGTCAATACATAGCCAAAGCGCTAAAACATAAACATAAGAAAAATATATAGAAATTACTTTAAAACAAAAGTAATTTAACAAATGCTTCAAGAATTCGGCAAAGCAAGAATTCAGAACAGAACAATTGATCAGATGAAACAAAAGAGAAAATGCTGGAAAATCTCAGCAAGTCTGGCAGCATCTGTAGGGAAAGAAAAGAGCTAATGTTTCGAGTTAGTTTTGACAAAGAGTCATCGGACTCGAAACGTTAGCTCTTTTCTCTCCCTACAGATGCTGCCAGACTTGCTGAGATTTTTCAGCATTTTCTCTTTCATTTCAGATTCCAGCATCTGCAGTAATTTGCTTTTATTTTAATTGATCATATGATATTATTATAGAACATAGAACGATACAGCGCAGTACAGGCCCTTCGGCCCTCGATGTTGCACCGACATGGAAAAAAACTGAAGGCCATCTAACCTACACTATGCCCTTATCATCCATATGCTTATCCAATAAATTTTTAAATGCCCTCAATGTTGGCGAGTTCACTACTGTTGCAGGTAGGGCATTCCACGGCCTCACCACTCTTTGCGTAAAAAACCCACCTCTGACCTCTGTCCTATATCTATTACCCCTCAATTTAAGGCTATGTCCCCTCGTGCTAGCCACCTCCATCCGCGGGAGAAGGCTCTCGCTGTCCACCCTATCTAACCCTCTGATCATTTTGTATGCCTCTATTAAGTCACCTCTTAACCTTCTTCTCTCTAACGAAAACAACCTCAAGTCCATCAGCCTTTCCTCATAAGATTTTCCCTCCATACCAGGCAACATCCTGGTAAATCTCCTCTGCACCCGTTCCAAGGCTTCCACGTCCTTCCTATAATGAGGCGACCAGAACTGTACGCAATACTCCAAATGCGGCCGTACTAGAGTTTTGTACAACTGCAACATGACCTCATGGCTCCGGAACTCAATCCCTCTACCAATAAAGGCCAACACACCATAGGCCTTCTTCACAACCCTATCAACCTGGGTGGCAACTTTCAGGGATCTATGTACATGGACACCGAGATCCCTCTGCTCATCCACACTACCAAGAATTTTACCATTAGCCAAATATTCCGCATTCCTGTTATTCTTTCCAAAGTGAATCACCTCACACTTCTCCACATTAAACTCCATTTGCCACCTCTCAGCCCAGCTCTGCAGCTTATCTATGTCCCTCTGTAACCTGCAACATCCTTCCGCACTGTCTACAACTCCACCGACTTTAGTGTCGTCTGCAAATTTACTCACCCATCCTTCTGCGCCCTCCTCTAGGTCATTTATAAAAATGACAAACAGCAACAGCCCCAGAACAGATCCTTGTGGTACGCCACTCGTAACTGAACTCCATTCTGAACATTTCCCATCAACTACCACTCTCTGTCATCTTTCAACTAGCCAATTTCTGATCCACATCTCTAAATCACCCTCAATCCCCAGCCTCCGTATTTTCTGCAATAGCCGACCGTGGGGAACCTTATCAAACGCTTTACTGAAATCCATATACACCACATCAA
The DNA here is from genome assembly GCF_902713615.1 of Scyliorhinus canicula. Classification (NCBI taxonomy): domain Eukaryota; kingdom Metazoa; phylum Chordata; class Chondrichthyes; order Carcharhiniformes; family Scyliorhinidae; genus Scyliorhinus; species Scyliorhinus canicula. The sequence continues at coordinate 131,206,411 of NC_052151.1, read as the reverse complement.
CTGCTCTACCCTCGTCTACCTGTTCAGTCACCTTCTCAAAGAACTCGATAAGGTTTGTGAGGCATGACCTACCCTTCACAAAACCATGCTGACTATCCCTAATCATATTATTCCTATCTAGATGATTATAAATCGTACCTTTTATAATCCTCTCCAAGACCTTACCCACCACAGACGTTAGGCGCACCGGCCTATAGTTACCGGGGTTATCCCTACTCCCCTTCTTGAACAAAGGGACCACATTTTCTATCCTCCAGTCCTCTGGCACTATTCCTGTAGCCAATGATGACCTAAAAATCAAAGCCAAAGGCTCAGCAATCTCTTCCCTGGCTTCCCAGAGAATCCTAGGATAAATCCCATCCGGCCCCGGGGACTTATCTATTTTCACCTTGTCCAGAATTGCCAACACTTCTTCCCTACGCACCTCAATGCCATCTATTCTAATAGCCTGGGTCTCAGCATTCTCCTCCACAATATTATCTTTTTCTTGAGCTGATACTGACGAAAAGTATTCATTTAGTATCTCGCTTATCTCCTCAGCCTCCACACACAACTTCCCACCACTGTCCTTGACTGGCCCTACTCTTACCCTAGTCATTCTTTTATTCCTGACATACCTATAGAAAGCTTTTGGGTTTTCCTTGATCCTACCTGCCAAAGACTTCTCATGTCCCCTCCTTGCTCGTCTCAGCTATCTCTTTAGATCCTTCCTCGCTTCCTTGTAACTATCAAACGCCCCAACTGAAACTTCATGCCTCATCTTCACATAGGCCTCCTTCTTCCTCTTAACAAGAGATTCCACTTCTTTGGTAAACCACGGTTCCCTCGCTCGACCCCTTCCTCCCTGCCTGACTGGTACGTACTTATCAAGAACATGCAATAGCTGTTCCTTGAACAAGCTCCACATATCCAGTGTGCCCAACCCTTGCAGCCTACTTCTCCAACCAACACATCCTAAGTCATGTCTAATGGCATCATAATTGCCCTTCCCCCAGCTATAACTCTTGCCCTGCGGGGTATACTTATCCCTTTCCATCACTAACGTAAAGGTCACCGAATTGTGGTCACTGTTTCCAAAGTGCTCACCTACCTCCAGATCTAACACCTGGCCTGGTTCATTACCCAAAACCAAATCCAATGTGGCCTCGCCTCTTGTTGGCCTGTCAACATATTGTGTCAGGAAACCCTCCTGCACACATTGTACAAAGAATGACCCATCTAATGTACTCGAACTATATCTTTTCCAGTCAATATTTGGAAAGTTAAAGTCTCCCATAACAACTACCCTGTTACTTTCGCTCTTTTCCAGAATCATCTTCGCCATCCTTTCCTCTACATCCCTAGAACTATTAGGTGGCCTATAGAAAACTCCCAACAGGGTGACCTCTCCTTTCCTGTTTCTAACCTCAGCCCATACTACCTCAGAAGAAGAGTCCCCATCTAGCATCCTTTCCGCCACCGTAATACTGTCCTTGACTAGCAGCGCCACACCTCCCCCTCTTTTGCCCCCTTCTCTGAGCTTACTAAAACACCTAAACCCCGGAACCTGCAACAACCATTCCTGTCCCTGCTCTATCCATGTCTCTGAAATGGCCACAACATCGAAGTCCCAGGTACCAACCCATGCTGCCAGTTCCCCTACCTTATTTCGTATACTCCTGGCATTGAAGTAGACACACTTCAAACCACCTACCTGAACACTTGACACTTGCGAAGTCAAATCTGTGCTCCTGACCTCTATACTCTCAATCTCCCGTACCCCAAAACTACAATCCAGGTTCCCATGCCCCTGTTGAATTAGTTTAAACCCCCCAAAGAACACTAACAAATCTCCCCCCCAGGATATTGGTGCCCCTCAGGTTCAGATGTAGACCATCCTGTCTATAGAGGTCCCACCTTCCCCAGAAAGAGCCCCAGTTATCCAGAAATCTGAATCCCTCCCGCCTGCGCCATCCCTGTAGCCACGTGTTTAATTGCTCTCTCCCTATTCCTCATCTCACTATCACTTGGCACGGGCAACAACCCAGAGATAACAACTCTGTTTGTTCTCGCTCTGAGCTTCCATCCTAGCTCCCTAAAGGCCTGCCTGACATCCTTGTCCCCTTTCCTACCTATGTCGTTAGTGCCAATGTGGACTACGACTTGGGGCTGCTCCCCCTCCCCCTTAAGGACCCGGAAAACACGATCCGAGACATCACTTACCCTTGCACCTGGGAGGCAACATACCAAATGTGAGTCTCTCTCTCGCTCCCACAAAATCTCCTATCTATGCCCCTGACTATTGAGTCCCCAATTACAAATGTTCTACTCCTTTTCCCCCTTCCCTTCTGAGCAGCAGGGACAGACTCCGTGCCAGAGGCCCGTACCCCATGGCTTACCCCTGGTAAGTCGTCCCCCCCACAAGTATCCAAAACGGTATACTTGTTACTCAGGGGAACGACCGCAGGGGGTCCCTGCACTGACTGCTTCTTCCCAGTCCCTCTTACAGTTACCCATCTATCTCCAGTCTTTGGTGTAACTACTTCCCTGAAGCTCCTATCTATGACCCCCTCTGCCTCCCCTCTTAAGGAAATCCTTATCTAAAGTCCCTTGTTTATTTTTCATTGGTTCTAATTCTCAGCTGAGGCTTTCTGATTTGTTCAAAGAGGTATCAATCACTTTAAAGGTGATTAGTTAATTGAACGTTAATCATTTATTCAAGTGTTCCCCTGGCATAATCTGACACCTTCATGCACTTTCTCACGGCTAGAGTCTTTGCGTCATGGCTAGCCATTAATCTTGCTATAGTTATTTGTTTGTTGCAGCGCTAAGAGTTGATGGGGTATCGTGAAAATGGAGGTGGAGGGGGCTGGGGTGTGGGATGTGGTAGGATGACAGAGACATGGGTAACAGTGGTGGGGTGGTGGGGTGGGACAATGAAGTGATGGCAGGCAGAGGGGTGACTGAGAATGGGGAAGCCGAAACCTGACATGGAAGAGTAGAACACAGATACATTAGGGGATGGATAAGAATCAAACTGTATGAATGGGAGGTGGGGGGTGGGGGGGGGGGGGGGGGGGGGGGGGAGGCATGGGGGGAGGGGTGGGTGAGGGGAGGATGTGTTAGTGTGGCACATGATGAGGCGGTGGCATAGTGATATTATCATTGGACTAGTTACCCAGAGACTCAGCGTAATGATCTGAGGATATGGGTCTGAATCCCACCAGGGCAGATGGTGAATTTTAAATAATTTAAATTCTAAAGAAATCTGGAATTAAACATCTAATGATCGCCATGAAACCATTGTTAATTGTTCTAAAAACTCATCTGGTCCACAAGTGCCCTTTTTGATAGGAAATCTCATTCCTTACCTGATCTGGCCTACAACAATGTGTTTGAATCTTAAATGCCCTCGGAAATGGCCTAGCAAGCCATTCAGTTGTATTCAACCACTACAAAAACAACAAAAAGGAAGGAAACTGGATGGTCCACCTGGCATCAACCTCAGCACTAGAAATGACAACTGCAAACGCAGCCCTGTCGACCTTGCATAATCCTCCTTACTCACACCTGGGGCTTGTGAGCTGTCTTACAGATTAGTCGCGCAACAGCCTGACATAGTCAACCTCACGGAATCTTAGACAAAATGTCATAGCCGCCACCATCTATCCCACAGGCAAGACAGACTCAGCAAGGTGGCAGCAAGCTGGTACACAGTCCGGAGGGAGTTGCCATGGGAGTCCTCAACATCTGGGCCCCATGAAGTCTCAAAGCACCAGGTCAAACATGGGCAAGGAAATGTCCTGCTGATTACCACATACCATCACCCCTCAGCTGAAGAATCAGTACTCCCCCATGTTGAACACCACTTGGAGGAAACACTGAGGGTGGTGTTATCCGAGTGGTCAGATGAGAACGCAATGACATGGCTAAAAAGGACATGTGGCGGGAGCGCAGGAGCATGGGCAAAGCTCAAATATTGAATTGGCTGCTAAGATAGTGAACAAACTACTCTTTGTTGACAGCCCTTGCTGTCAGTAATCGGGAACCCGCAGCATTTACAGGAGGCAAAGGCACAAAATGTACGCTGGGTAGGGGACTTCAATGCCCATCACCAAGAGCGGCTTAGAGCACCACCACTGTCGGGAATGGGTGAGTCCTAAAGGACATAGCTGCTACACTGTCTCTGTAGCAGGCGGTGAGGGAACCAACAAGAGGGAAAAACATACTTGAACTCTTCCTCACCAACATGCCTATTGCAAATGCATCTGACCATGATAGTATGTGTAGAAGTGATGACTGCTCAGTGGAGACAAAGTCTCATCTTCACATTGAGGATACCCTACATCATGTTGTATGGCACTCCCACTGTGTTAAATAGGATAGAGTTCAAACAGATCTAGCAACTCAAGATGAGGCATCAGCAGCAGTAGAATTAAACACAATCACATATTCATGATCCAGAAGTCATTTCAAAGTTTCTCACATTTTCTCACCCTACCGCTGTGCCTTTGTGCATCTCTGACGTCCGTAGCCTGCTGACTGCTACTCCCTGTTTCATATGATGACCTTGGCAGGCTTCGTCCAGAAAACCAAGATCTGGAGGGCCCCGTCCTGCTTTGGTCTCGTGCTGTGGACGAGGCATTTCCTGCTCAGCCTGTACAGATGGAAGTAATGGGGTCACAAGTTGGTCACTATCGGAATCATCTAGGTGGAGTCTCCTGCTGCTGGTCTTCCTTCCGATAAGATCCCAAGCACCCCTGCCTGACTCCCTAAGGAAAATGGAGTTCTGGAAGGAGGTTGAGGTGACCATTCTCCTGTCGTATGGCTCTGAAGGATCCCGCCAATGCTTTTTTGCGATAGAGTGTGGGTCTCAGTGCAAATCCGGCAGTATCTGATGGCTGCCACCCTTCCCATGATGAGCTCGAGGCTCTCACTTTCCGGAGCCACAACATCAGACAGAACATGAACAGACATCAATAAGGAGTAGGTAGGATCAGCAGATTCACCCACCAGGGCCATTCACCCAGGTGACTCCTGGGGTGCCCATTTGATCCCAATCCGTTCTCCAGTTGCCGCTACATCTCCAGCTCCATAGGCCAATGAGGGTGCATCTGCCTCACAGCAGAACACCCAAAGCACGTTGGGACCCCCTAGCTCTCGGCCCTCCAGAGACACCTCCCAAAGTTATCACCGACATCATTATGCAACAGTCACCAAGATGTAATAGTAGGGTTAGGAAATCTAAGAACTATTCGGAGCACTATGGTAGCACTGTTGTTTGCCACAAACTTATCCCATTCACCAATGTAAATATAATGAAACACATTTCACATTGGCTTTTGTGTATGCCACCTCTTAATGATGGGCTGTGTTGCTATCAAACAGATGTGCCACCATGTTCCCTCCACCCACAATGCAGATGATTGCTATCTGACACCTCTCATCTGTGTGCTCTGCACACGTCACACAACAGTTTGTGCCCATTCACAGCTCATTCCTGAACCAGTGATGCATCATTCCTCATGTATAGTTTCCTCATGGGTAAATCTGCTTAACATGATTTACATGGTCACGCATTGCTCATTCTCGCCTGTGTAATATTGAGTCTGAAGCTTTCAGCAAGGCCTAGAGTAGAAGGAGAGACATTGGGCAGGATTGTGGAGCTGAATTGCACCTGCTTTGTGCAAAAGTGTTCCAATCATCCCTTTGAAGTGTTAAGCTGTGAAACTAACAGCACTTAACTCTGAAGTGGTCCAGGAGCTGTCAGTCAAAGTTTGATGTTTATAAACATTGCAGTTAGTGTCACAGCTGACCAATTTCAAAGTTACTTAAACGTGAAGGGAGATTAATGAAATGAAAATCGCTTATTGTCAGAGTAGGTTTCAATGAAGTTACTGTGAAAAGCCCCTAGTCGCCACATTCCGGCGCCTGTCCGGGGAGGCTGGTACGGGAATTGAACCGTGCTGCTGGCCTGCTTGGTCTGCTTGAAAAGCCAGCGATTTAGCTGAGTGAGCTAAACCAGCCCCATGGAGCAATGCTGACAGCTGTGTGTGTGTATAAGCTGTCAGTCACAGCCTAGTAAAATCAATATCAAAGATAAATGAATTAATGTCCTGCAGATCACAGATCTGAGGGGGTTTAAACACAGCTGACTGGTTTTCTCTTTCCAGAAATTGACAGGTGCTGTTTCCTCTTCCTGAGCAAGCAGATGTATTGCACAGGTGAGTGTTAAAGTAATGATTTTTTTTACTGCCTTTGCCTGGCCTGTTTTCTAGCTTCCAGACAAGGGCCCCTCTTCGGTGGGGGCCTTCCTGACAAGGGTCTCTCATCTGGGGGCTATCTTTATTTAGGCATCACTGGGAGGTCTCTATTTAGAGCATCTCCATTGGATATCTTTATTTAGGGGGCCTGTGAGGGAGGGGGGGTCTTTATTTATGGGGTCCAGAGGGGAGTTTGTTTAATTGGGGGTCTCTGGTGGAGAGACAGTGGGCAAGTCTTGCTTTCTCAGGAGAAGAAGGGTGGCTCTCTGATGGATGTGGGGGAAACTCGCTTGAAGAGTTAACCCCCCCCACCCCCCCCACCCCACCATAAGGGCCACAGCATCACTTACATGCTTATCAGGACCAGCACCAACTCTTGCCCACATGATCTGCAGCCCAGACGACCGGGAACCATGCGGGCCCGGAGAATATGGTGTCAGGCCAGGGAATTGGATGCAAATAGGCCATAATGACCCATTTACAAACTTCCAGTGACACAGGGAGCAAACTTCAATCCTGACGCCAGTGAAGGGTTGGAGCATCGGAAATGGGTTAGCGCTAGCCCTGGTCCCGTTTTCATCCCGACGCTGGAATTTCTGCCACAAGGATGTGGGTCGGTGCAGAATCAATGGGGCAAATGGCCTCCTTCTGCACTGTATGTTCTATGTTCTCAGGAACTCCGCTACCAGCAGCCTGAGGCAGAGAATCCAGGCCATTGAAACAGATAGAGAAGGGCCACGTATATTGGAACTCCACGTACTCTCTATAATGTGGGCAGTATTTCCAAGCTATGAGTCCCTCCTCAGAGCTCATGTGCACTCCTGTGTGTCAATTGTGTTTCCAAGTTTCTGAATGCACGTGTGGCAAGCTCAGAAATAATTTTGAGGACCTTTCCACCTCATTGTGCCGAGACTATACCCTTCTCAGACAGCTTATGATCATGTTACTAATGCTTATGTCCAGAGTGTATTACCTTTCAGTTGTTCGTCCAGTCTTCACAAAGCTCTATGTGTAATGTAGGGATGCTGCACTGTACGTAGCCTGATCTCAACACTCGCGGAGGTCAGTGATGGTGATTGCAAATGGTGAGATATTGCGCTCAGTGGAACCTTAGAGCAAGCTGGTGGATTGAACCCATGCTGAGGGAAACCATTGAATAGGAACGAGGATGTAGTGAGTCTGACATGTGCTCTTTATTGTTAAGTGAAGGCAACTTTGGGGGATTCATGATGCCTTCTCCAGATCTCTAGGGACAGCCATTGAAATTGCACTTTTAAAATGCCTCTGGTGTGTGCCACAAATATTCGGGTAGTGGTATGAGCATTGATGTGAACCATGGCGTGTAAATGCCCTTTGCTCCTGAGCATGAATGACCTGTCATTGGCCTGCCCGGTGCTGCCTTTGTTGTCTTCTTCACCTTCTCGTCTGGCTCCATGCAATAATGGCAGTTGCAAATACTGCAGCAACCATCTCCCTTATGGTCCTCTCTCTGCTGCATACATGAGAGAGAGATATGAGTCAGCATGAAACTCCAAAGGTTCCATTTCTTACTGTGGTGGCTCACAGCATTACCATGTAGATGGTAGTAAGGAACAATGAAACAATTATTGGCAACTACCAACGTTAACTTTTATACAGGAACAGAATCTCCATTCGGGTGTTCACACTCTGGCTCCCAAGTTCACTCTGACCAGAACCCTATTCCCCAGGCCCTGCGCTTTTCCCTCATTGGTTGAGTTCACAATCTCCCAGACGATAGGCCCCGAGCCAGTCACGTGGACTGTGAGGGCACACCTCTGAAAGAGCCGTGCTACAACACTGACCATGACCGCTAACAAGTCGTTGATGGATAAAAGGCTTGGTCATAGCACAGGCAAATAATCACCTCCGAAATCAGGTTGTGCGCAGGATGCGTTTCAACATTACCATGCCCTTTATCATTTAGATGACGACAGCAGGCTCTTTTGCATTTGATGTTTTGTCACGATATGAGAGCAGCTGTGCATCATTTCTCATCTGAGAATATTCATATCCGTTTGCTCACCCTTTACTCTTTAGCTCACCCTTTACTCAGCCCCCCAGTTCTTCAATGCACTCAGCCCCCCAGTTCAATGCATCAATGGTCCTAGTGGCCCTCCCAGAACAAACCAGCCTCATGTTGCAAGGTGGTGATGTTGAGGTCTCAGAGCCAGAACTGCTTGGCCCTTCCATGTGGGAGGACGGAAATCCCTCCCAAAGTCCTGGTGGAACTGGATGTTGAGGTTACGTTCTCCCCATCACTTAAAAATAACTTTTCCGAAATATGTTTAACTTTTGGCTAAAAATGAAAAAGGAAAAACCGTTAATGCTAGAGATCTGAAGTAAAATAGAAAATGCTTGAAATACACAGCAGATCAACTCCGCATTTGAAAGATAAATGAGCATGTGTGAGAGACTTTGGGCATGATTAAACGGAAATGAAACAGAGTTCCCTGTCGAGCGTGTTTAGCCGCATGTTTCCTGGCACTGGAAGAGCGAAGAACGACCCCGCCATTAAATGGGACGGTGCTTCATTTCAGAGTCTCGGCGAGAAACGCCCCAACTTACCACTGCAGGGTTCCTCAAGCCTCCACATCCCACCTCAGTGCCAGGGTGCCCAGGTGACACTGCCAGGGTGGCACTGACAAGGTGCCAGGCCTGTATCAGAGATTCAGTGGCATTACCCTGCCCAAAGCCCAACTACTCAGGAGCCCCCAATCACCTGAGAGACTTCCCCAAGTGCCCCACGTTGATGCAGATTAGTGTTAAACAGCGCTCGCTAAGGGTCTCAGAGGCTTGCTAAGGATCCTCAATGTATGGGATACAAATCGCGATGCCTTACGAGATCTCATTAGATCTCGCGAGATCTAACAAGGTCGTTACATCTTGCAAGAGGCTTCTCATGAGATTTAACAGCCTCGTCTCATCCTGAGTGGGGTGTGATGAGGCCAGTAGATTGCGGTAAGGTAAGAGACAGCTTCATTATGAGATATTTGCTGACAATAATGCATAACAAGTTTGATATTTAACTTTAAGCAAGACCAAATGTGTAGTAAATGTCTTGAACATCTCTAACTGTATTGTTTAATAACTATTATTTTAACTCCCTGAATCATATTTTCCTCAGTGGCCTTGCCAAATGTCCTGGCTTCCTGGTCCTCATAGCATCAACTTCAGAAGACTCACTGTCATCTTCAAATATCTGTATTCTGATTGTCGCAGCAATTTCTTTCAGCCCAGATTCCCAGCCACTCCCCATGTTTTCCAATGATGTTATTATTATTTTCCCTTCTCTCTTCAATACAACTACTTTTATCTGCCCAGTTTAAAATTCCTTAAAATAAACCTGTCTGGTTTGCCTTTGGCTACATCCACTTTTCCCTCCCCTATTTTTACCCCACTTTGAAATTTCATGAGATGCTTTGCACATTAAAGGTGCCACATAAATGCAAGTTGTTATTGTGTTAAAAAGTAATAGTGACATGGAATGTCCTCAGGTTTCAATCCACCAATGTAAGTGTGATGGAAAGGTGCCTACATCTGCCATGAGCAGAGAAGGTTGATCCATGTCAGCATGGAATAGAATCATAGAATTTACAGTGCAGAAGGAGGCCATTCAGCCCATTGAGTCTGCACCGGCCCTTACAAAGAGCACCCTACTGAAGCCAAGGTATCTACCTTATCCCCGTAACCCAGGAACCCCTACTAAACATTTTATGGACACTAAGGGCAATTTGGCATAGCCAATCCACCTAACCCGCACCTAAACCGAAGCACCCAGAGGAAACTCACGCAGACACGGGGAGAACGTGCAGACTCCTCACAGACAGTGACCCAGCCGGGAATCGAACCTGAGACCTGGAGCTGTGAAGCAACTGTGCTTATTACTATGCTACCATGCTGCCCCAGCAGGTCTGGGGTCACCCATTTTCAATAATATCATTGGAACAAGAGTCAAATTTCAGACAATCTTTATTTAAAAAGTTCCACGCAGCATGTTTTGCAATGGTGGAGGTGACTTGCCCAACTGCCAGCAGCAGAGTCTTCCTGTCCCGCTGCTGTCAGTGGCGTCTCGTCTTAGGATTGATTCCACCCACTGCAACTGGATCTTCGACTTCCTGGCCCACAGACCACAATCAGTCAGAATAAAGAACACCTTCTCCATGATAACCCTCAATACCGGGGCCCCGCATGCCCCTACTATACTCCTTTTACACATACGACTGTGTGTCAAAATATGTCTCCAATTCCATCTACAAGTTTGCTGATGAAACGACTGTAGTGGGTCGGATTCGAACAACAATGAGTCAGAGTACAGGAGGGAGATAGAGAACCTAGTGGCATGGTGCAACAACAACAATCTATCCTTCAATATCAGCAAACCTAAGGAGCTGGTCATTGACATCAGGAAGTGAAGTATCGTACACACCCCTGTCTGCATCAATGGTGCCGAGGTGGAGATGGTTGACAGCTTCAAATTCCCAGGTGTGCAGATCACCAACAAACTGTCCTGGTCCACCCACGTTGATGCTACGATCAAGAAAGCATAACAGCGCCTATATTTCCTCAGGAAACTAAGGAAATTCAGCATGTCCACATTGACTCTTACAAATTTTTACAGATACACCATAGAAAGCATCCTAACTGGCTGTATCACAGCCTGGTGTGGCAACTGCTTGGCCCAAGACCGTAAGAAACTACAGAGAGTCGTGAACACAGCCCAGTCCATCTTGCAACTATCCCCCCGCCCCCCTCCCATCCATTGACTATGTCTACACCTTCTGCTGCCTTGGGAAAGCAGGCAGCATAATCAAAGACCCCTCCCACCCGGGTTATTCTCTCTTCCAACCTCTTCTTTTTTAAATAAATTTAGAGTACCCAATTCATTTTTTTCCAATTAAGGGGAAATTTAGCGTGGCCAATCCACCTGGCTTGCACACCTTTTTGGGTTGTAGGGGCGAAACCCACGCAAACACGGGGAGAATGTGCAAACTCCACATGGACAGTGACCCAGAGCCGGATCGAACCTGGGACCTCGGCGCCATGAGGCCGCAGTGCTAACCCACTGCACCACCGTGCTGCCCTTCTTCCAATTTCTTCTGTCGGGCAGGAGATGCAAAAGTCTGAGAACACGCACTAACAGATTCAAAAACAGTTTCTTCCCTGCTGTCAGCAGACTCCTGAACTGATCTCTCTGTGCATCTTCTCTACTGAGTAGCACTACACTCTGTATGCTTCACCCGATGTCTATGTATTTACATTGTGTATATCATATGTCCTATGTATCTTTATGTATGGAACGATCTGTCTGGACTGTACGCAGAACAATACTTTTCCCTGTACCCAAGGGCCAGATGGGATCTATCCCAGGTTACTGTGGGAGGCAAAGGGAGAAATAGCTGGGGCCTGAACAGATATCTTCACATCCTCTTTGGCCACTGGCGAGGTTTCAGAGGACTGTAGAATAGCCAATATTATTCCCTTATTTAAGAAAGGAAGCAGGAATAATCCAGCAAATGGGCCGGTGAGCCTGACATCAGTGGTGGGGAAGCTTTTGGAAAAGATACTGATGAACAGGAGTTCTGCACATTTAGAACATAGAACATAGAACAGTACAGCACAGAACAGGCCCTTCGGCCCTCGATGTTGTGCCGAGCAATGATCACCCTACTTAAACCCACGTAACCCGTATACCCGTAACCCAACAATCCCCCCATTAGCCTTACACTACGGGCAATTTAGCATGGCCAATCCACCTAACCCGCACATCTTTGGACTGTGGGAGGAAACCGGAGCACCCGGAGGAAACCCACGCACACACGGGGAGGACGTGCAGACTCCACACAGACAGTGACCCAGCCGGGAATTGAACCTGGGACCCTGGAGCTGTGAAGCATTGATGCTAACCACCATGCTACCGTGAGGCCCCAAGATGGAGAAAGATGCACGAGTTAGTGACAGGCAGCATGGCTTAGTACAGGGAAGGTCATGTCTCACCAACTTGATTTTGTTGAAGAGGTGGCAAAGAAAATTGATGAGGCTGCGGATGTAGTTTAAATGGACTTTAGTAAGGCGTGTGACAAGGTCCCACATGACAGACTGGTACAAAAACTAAAATCACATGGGATTTGGGGTAGGCTGGCGAGATGGATACAGAACTGGCTTGGTTATAGATGACAGAGAGTAGTGGTGGAAGGTATTTTTCAGAATAGAGATCTGTAGCTAGTGGTGTTCCGCAGGGATCAGTGCTGGGACCTCTGTTGTTTGTCATTATATAAATGATCTGGAGGAAAATGTGGGTGGTCTGATTAGTAAGTTTGCAGGTGACATGAACATTGGCGGAGTTGCTGATTGTCAGAGGATACGACAGCATATAAATAGATTAGAGACTTTGTCACTGAAATGGTAGATGGAATTTAATCCAGACAAATGCGAGGTGATGCATTTTGGAGGATCAAATCTGGGTATGAATTATACAGTAAATGGCAGAACCGTTAGGAACATTACCATACAGTGAGATCTTGGCCTCCACAGTTCCCTAAAATTGGCAACACAGGTGGCCAAGGTGATTAAGAAGGCATATGACATGCTTGCCTTCATCAGACGGGACATTGAGTACAGGCGTTGGGAAATCATGTTGCAGCTGCGTAAAACCTTGGTTAGGCCACATTTGGACTATTGCTTGCAGTTCTGGTTACAACATTATCAGAAGCTTTGGAGAGAGTGCATAGAAGGTTCACCAGGATGTTGCCTGGCCTTGAGGGTGTTGGCTGTGAGGAGAAGTTGAATAAACTAGGATTGTTTACACTGGAAATACAGAGGCTGAACGGAGACTTGATAGAAGTCTACAAACTTTTGAGAGGCGTAGACAGGGTGGATAGTCTGAGGCTTTTTCTAAGGGTGTCAATTACAAGGGGGCACAGGTTCAAGGTGAGAGGGGGGAAGTTTAAGGCAGATGTGCAGGGTACATTTTCCAGACAGACAGTGGTGGGTGCCTGGAACGTGCTGCCAGAGGATGTGGTAGAAACAGGCACATTAGCAACATCAGGGGCATCTGGATGACACATGAATAGTGAGGAAATAGAGGGATTCTGACCGAGTAAGGGCAGAACGTTTTGTTTTTAGTTAGAGCATCATGATTGGCACAGGCCTGGAGAGCCGAAGGGCCTGTTCCTGTGCTGTACTTTTCTTTGTTCTTTGTTCTTTAATAAGGAGCACGATTGCCAGAAGACCTATGGGGGAAAAAAGCATTAAAAAGTTACTGATATTGCAACGGCAACCTTTAACAAGTAATGAGGGAAAAGAATGACTAGTTGGCATACATGGCAAAAAACCATCTTGAGCCATGGCAAGACTAAGAACTGAAGCAATTAGTGTCACCTCCACAATTCCGGACCAGCAACTCAGTGCCAGATATAAGTGAATAATTTGATCTGAATGGGCAAGTTAGTTGATTACCTGCTCTACTACAGGGCTTCCAAGCAGCACCCTTGGCACAATTAAGACTCCTATATGGACATAGTGAAGCTCTAACATTTTCAATCCTGCTGCCTGATCACTGCTCAGCAGAAAGTGCACCAAGTACTTGCCAGGCACATCTGATGTACCATCAATTGAATGCGAGACGAGTTGCTGAACAATAGTGTGGCTTTAATCTACTAGATGTTAAGCCCTGCGGTCGATTACAGTAGAAGGACGACCGCCGGGAGTACTGGGCATTTATACCCCGCCCTCGAGGCGGGGTTAACTATCATTCCCCTATCATCGCGTAGGCCGCCATGCCCACGCTGGAATGGAGAATATGAAGCTTCTGTGCCATGGTGGGGGGGCTGTTTGCGGTCGCCAGATAGCTATCGAAACACTCCAGCCAATGCTTGAAGATTTCCGATGCGTTTGGAGTTTGCGGGCTGATGCGGAGACATTCGGGCTTGATCCGGAGCTCCATCTTCAAATTTCTAGTAGATTAAATTGATGTACCATCAATTGAACGCGAGACGAGTTGGTGAACAAAAGTATGGCTTTAATCTACTAGATGTTAGCCCTGCGGTCAATTACAGTAGAAGGACGACCGCCGGGAGTACTGGGTATTTATACCCCACCCTCGAGGCGGGATTAACTCAGCCTCTCGACCAATCGGGGAGTCGTCACATGACTGGTCTCAACCAACCGGTCGAGAGGCACATGACTGACCAGGGCCAATGGTAAGCCGGTGTTCTGCACCAATGGCAGGCGGCTATGCTAATCATACCACCACATTCACCCCTTGCAGAGAAAGAAGCCGGGGGGGGGGGGGGGGTGGGGGGGGGTGTCAACGAGAGCTGGGGGGGGGGGGTGAGAACTGGTGGTATGAGTAGCAAGGAGAGAAGGAAAAAAATGTATCCTTGGCTTCCCACTGGCCGAGACATTTAACAACAGTACATAGTGTGCATACAAGGTCCATGGTGGTGTTGAAGTTAAATGGACTCGATCAGCCTTTTCGTTGCCCGTGACGTCCTGGCAGACTGCCGCAGTGAAGTTGGTGACGTTGGTTCAGCCGATGGTGGTGATTCAGCTGATGTCCTGGACTCCGGGAGCGATGGTCCTTGAACTGTCTCCGTACCCTGGCTGGTGGGGGAGACGCCATGGATGGGGGAGGGGTGGCCTGGGTGGGGCGCTGCGGAAAAGGGACGGGGGGGTCTGTTGGGAAGGGTGGGGAGGGCCGCACGCCGGTGGGTGCCAGGTCCCGGAGGGAGACCGTGTCCTGCTGACCGTCGGGGTACTCCACGTACGCATACTGCGGGTTAGCGTGGAGTAACTGGACTTGTTCCACCAACGGGTCGGACTTCCGGAGCAAGATGGGTCCGGGGGCGGCCAGCCACATCGGGAGAGGGGATCCGGAGGACTACTTCCTGGGGAAAACAAGAAGACGTTCATGAGGTGTCTGATGAGTTGTGGTACAGAGGAGGGAGTGCACAGAATGTAGGGCATCGGGGATAACCTCTTGCCATCGGGAAATAGGGAGATCTCTGGACCGGAGGGCCAGTAGTATGGTCTTCCAGATGGTACCATTCTCCCGCTCGACCTGTCCGTTACCCCGGGGGTTATAGCTGGTCGTCCTGCTAGAGGCAATGCCCCTGCTGAGCAGGAATTGACGCAGCTCGTCTCTCATAAAGGAGGACCCCCGATCGCTGTGTATGTACGTGGGGTAGCCAAACAGGGAGAAGATGGAGAGGAGGGCCTTAATGACGACCGATGTGGTCATGTCGGGGCAGGGAATGGCGAAGGGGAAGCGGGAGTATTCATCTATCACCGTCAGGAAGTAAATTTTGTGGCTGCTAGAGGGAAGGGGCCCCTTGAAGTCTATGCTGAGACGTTCGAAGGGGCGGGATGCTTTGATCAGATGCGCGCGCTCGGGGAGGTAGAAATGCGGTTTGCACTCTGCGCAGGTGTGGCAGTCACGGGTTACTGTCCTGACTTCCTCGATGGAGTAGGGCAGGTTGCGGGTCTTTATGAAACGATAGAAACGGGTCACCCCTGGATGGCAGAGGTCCGCGTGGAGGGAGCGGAAGCGGTCTATCTGCGCGCTGGCGCAGGTACCGCGGGACAGGGCATCAGGAGGCTCATTGGGCTTCCCAGGACGGTACAAGATATCGTAGTTGTACGTGGACAACTCGATCTGCCACCGCAAGATCTTGTCGTTCTTAATCTTGTCCCTCTGTGCATTATCGAACATGAAGGCTACTGACCGTTGGTCTGTGAGGAGGGTAAACGTCCTGCCGGCCAAATAGTGCCTCCAATGTCGCACAGCTTCGACTATGGCCTGGGCTTCCTTTTCCACTGAGGCGTGGCGGAGTTCGGAAGCCTGGGGGGTTCTGGAGAAGAAGGCCACGGGTCAGCCCGCTTGGTTCAGGGTGGCCGCCAGATCTACTTCTGATGCGTTGCTCTCGACCTGGAAGGGAAGGGACTCGTCGATGGCGCACATCGTGGCCTTTGCGATGTCCGCTTTGATGCGGCTAAAGGCCTGGCAGGCCTCTGTCGACGGCGGGAAGGTCGTGGACTGAATGAGGGGACGGGCCTTGTCGGCGTATTTGGGAACCCATTGGCGTAGTAAGCGAAGAAACCCAGGCAGTGTTTAAGGGATTTGAGGGTATTGGGGAGAGTGAGTTCCATCAGGGGGCGCATGCGTTCGGGGTCAGGGCCTATCACTCCGTTACGCACTACGTAACCGAGAATGGCTAGACGGTCGGTGCTAACCACGCACTTATCCTTATTGTAAGTTAGGTTATGGAGTTTTGCGGTTTGGAGGAATTTTCGGAGGTTGGTGTCGTGGTCCTGCTGGTCGTGGCCGCAGATGGTGACATTATCGAGATACGGGAAGGTAGCCCGTAATCCGTACTTGTCGACCATTCGGTCCATCTCCCGTTGGAAGACCGAGACCCCATTTGTGACACCGAATGGAACCCTAAGGAAGTGGTAGAGGCGCCCATATGCCTCGAATGCGGTGTATTTGTGGTCACTCATGCGGATGGGGAGCTGGTGATAAGCGGACTTGAGGACCACCGTGGAGAAGACTTTGTATTTCGCAATCTCATTTACCATGGCGGAAATACGGGGGAGAGGATACGCATCCAGTTGCATAAACCGGTTGATGGTCTGGCTGAAGTCGATGACCATCCGGTTTTTCTCCCCAGTCCGGACCACCAGCACTTGGGCTCGCCAGGGACTGTTGCTGGCCTCGATGACCCCTTCCTTCAGCAACCTATCACCTCAGACCTGATGAAGGTTCGGTCCTGGGCGCTGTACCATCTGCTCCGTGTCACGTCGGGTTTGCAATCGGGGGTGAGATTAGCAAACAAGGCGGGGGGGTCCACTTTGAGGGACGCGAGGCTGCAGACAGTGACGGGGGGTATAGGGCCGCTGAATTGGAAGGTCAAGCTCTGCAGGTTGCACTGGAAATCAGGTCCTAGGAGTGCCGGTGCGCAAAGGACGGGGAGAATAAGGAGTTTATAATTTTTAAAAACCTTCCCTTGGACCGTGAGGTCCGCGATGCAGCACCCGCTGATGCGGACGGAGTGCGAACCTGAGGCTAACCCGATTTTGTGTTTTACAGGGTGGGCAGGGAGTGCGCAGCGTCTTACCGTGTCAATGTGTATGAAGGTTTCCGTGCTCCCGGAGTCCAACAGGCAGTCCGTCTCGTGCCCGATGAGGTGGATTTGCGTCGTCATCTTGGCGAGCGTGTGTGGACATGACTGGTCGAGCTGAATGGCCGCGAGCCGTGGAGAAGATCCATAGTCATCGTCGGCGGCCGAGTGGGTGCTGGCAGGACCATGTGTGCCAGTCCAGGATAGCGGCGCCCAGGACCCGCACGTGGAGTCGGGGCCCCAAGATTGCGGCGCCCGCAGGATCCGCACATGGAATCGGGGCCCCAAGATGGCGACGCTCAGGTCCCGCACGTGGCGTCCAGGGCCCAAGATGGCGGCACCCGCAGGGCCCTATTGGTTGCTGGGGGTGGGGTTAGCGGTGCCGGCGGGCCGATCAGAGTGGCTGAGAGCGGGGGCAGAGAGGCGCGCAGGCTGGGCGCAGGGGCCCGGGGGCGGGAGAGATTGACGCGGTGCGCTGGAAGGGCCCGGAGGAGGAGATCCCCGGTCACTGCTCGGCACAGCAGCGACCAACTTGGACTGGCAGACCGTCGCAAAATAGCCCTTCTTCCCGCAGCTCTTACAAAGGGCGGAACGGGCCGGGCAGCACTGGCGGGGGTGTTTGGCGAACCTACAGAAATAGCAGCGGGGCCCCGCGGACTTGTCGGGGTGTCCCACGGCGCAGGCCTGAGGGGGGGTCGGGAGCAGTGGATGGCGGTGGGGAAGCGTGCCAGGAGGCCCAGGGCGCTGCAGCGCGGCTGGGGACATAGGCGCGTGCGTTTAAGTCGGCGACCTCCAGGGAGGTGGAGAGAGTCCGTGCCTCAGTTAGGCTGAGGTCGTCTTTTTCCAGCATCCGCTGGCGGATAGCGACAGACTGCATCCCAGCCACGTAAGCATCTCTGATTAAAAGGTCCATGTGCTCAGTGGCTAAAACTTGGAGGCAGGTGCAGTTCCTCCCCAGGACAGCGAGGGCCCAGTAAAAATCATCTAAGAACTCACCGGGGAACTGTTGTCTGGTAGCCAGCAGATGTCGGGCGAACAGTCGGTTTACCAGTTTAAGAAATTTTCCTTTTAGCATATCCATGGCCACGTCATATTCCTTTTCTTCCCCTATCATCGCGTAGGCCGCCATGCCCACGCTGGAATGGAGAATATGAAGTTTCTGTGCCATGGTGGGGGGGCTGCTTGCGGTCGCCAGATAGCTATCGAAACACTCCAGCCAATGCTTGAAGATTTCCGATGCGTTTGGAGTTTGCGGGCTGATGCGGAGACATTCGGGCTTGATCCGGAGCTCCATCTTCAAATTTCTAGTAGATTAAATTGATGTACCATCAATTGAACGCGAGACGAGTTGGTGAACAAAAGTATGGCTTTAATCTACTAGATGTTAGCCCTGCGGTCAATTACAGTAGAAGGACGACCGCCGGGAGTACTGGGTATTTATACCCCACCCTCGAGGCGGGATTAACTCAGCCTCTCGACCAATCGGGGAGTCGTCACATGACTGGTCTCAACCAACCAGTCGAGAGGCACATGGCCGACCAGGGCCAATGGTAAGCTGGTGTTCTGCACCAATGGCAGGCAGCTATGCTAATCATACCACCACAACATCTTCATTAGATTTAGAATTCTTTCAGGAATCTATGTCTAATGTTCACATCTCAGAACTCCCAAATTCATGAAACTGTTGGTTCACAGCAGCAGCATTAATCGTCTGCATTAGAGAAGCAACATGTGGGCTGGTCTTTCTCAGGAAATGGCCACAGGAGAAACAATTTTGCCAGCTCAGCACAAAACAGAATATCTCCCCCACCGCCATCCGCTCAGCCATCCTCTGGTTTCCTTCGACAGAACATTCAAAACCCATGACCTCACCACGTAGGACCAGATACATGGAAAAATCATCACCTGCAAGATGCCCTCCAAGTCACGCATCATCCTGGCTTGGAGCTGTATCGCCATGCCTTGTCACAGGGTCAAACCCCTAGAAGTTCCTTCCGAATACCCCCTTGAGTGTACCCATGTTGCCTAGACTGTGGCGGTTCAAGAAGGAAGCTCACCGCCACTTTTTCAAGGGCAATTAGGGATGGGTAATAAATGCTTGCTAAACCAGTGATGCCGCTTCCCATGAAAACATTAATAAAACTGCTTGTAATACTTCTTTACCAGCTAGGAAAACCTAATACCCCAAAATTCCAAAGTAGAGCACCATGAAGTGCTGGATTCTTCCGCCCCGCCCACCGCAAGATCACCATGACCGAGACATGGACCATGTAAAGGTCCAATGGACCTCGGGCGGGAATTTCTGGGCGCCGGGCAGGCGGGCCAGAGAAACCTGCCCAAAATAAAATGCGATAAAAATATGCTTAAAAAATACTTGTTCAGGGGATTAAAAGGTTTGGAATGATAGGGTAGATTAGTATCAATAAAAAGGTCAATAACATTTGAATAGGGACAGACTATTGGAAATTAGAGTAAATGGAGTAAGTAGATACGAGGAGTTCCAATTTATTTTGTTCAAGTTTCCGTTTTCATTGTAGTTTTATAAGGTTAATGTTGCAGTAATTGTAATATCCATGTAAACATGATCCAGTCACATTATCACTCCAATATTTATGTTATTTCTCAGGTCACAGCCATGTGAGCCAGTGAGAAAATCCATTTTTGGATAGCTAAGAGAAACAAGAATTTCTCATGAATTGCAAGCGGTCCTGGAGTTTAAAGATAAAATAGCATCACTGATTACACAAAGTCGATGCAAAGGACACTTTGGCTATATTCAATTATTTAGAATAGATGGTTATTGGTTTCAATGTGACTGCTTCCATCCCTCAGGGACAAAATCAGCAAAACAATCCCTCTGACCTTGAAACCTGCAACCTTTGTCGATAGTGTGAATGTTAACCAGATATAGAAGCCCACTATGATAAGGCCAACCGGCTGTCAGTTCAAAATAAGATGGTCTCAGTGTTAATAACTTTTTCAAAGAACATATGTGTGTAAATACTGGTACTTTTAAATTAGGGTCTTGCCAAAAGGCAAAAACTTGGTTTCCCAAGTCATGCCAGGTGGAAAATGGCACATTTAGGCAAGCCCCATTTCTTTTCTATCAAGGCAGAGTTTTCTGACCTTCCTGTTCGCAGGACCTTCTGGTCCTTCTAAAGCCCATGGATTGTGAATGGCTCAACCCATTTTCCAGCCCGGCCCCTACTTTGACGGGGCCATAAAATTCCATTTTGTTGCTCTCTGGATCGGTCTATGATTACCCCTCCTTCATCCCTCCCCCTTCTCCCCCCCTTCCTCCCCCTCACTTCCTCCCCTCCTCCCCTTCCTCCTCCCCCGTATTGGCGTCAGCACCGTTCCCCTTCTCTTGTGGTTTTCCCACCCTCCTTCTGCCCCCTCCTCCCCCCTCGGGTTGCGCAGTCCTTTCGTTCCACATCGATCTTTTTTTTCCCTCTTAGCTTACTCCTCTCTGCTGGCCTCAAACAGGTTTTGGAACAGGCCGACAAACTACCCCCAAGTTTCCAGGAAGCCTTTCTCTGACCCTCGGATGGCGTACTTAATCTTTTCCAGGTGGAGAAATTCCGAGCGGTCAGCGAGCCAGTCTGCAGCTTTGGGCAGTGCTGCCGATCGCCAGCCGAGCAGGATTCTCCGGCATGTGATTGGAGAAGCGAATGCAAGGGCATTGGTCCCCTTCCACAAGTGTAACTCTAGCTGCTCCAATACCCGAAGATTGCCACTATTGGGCATGGCTTCACCGTCACCCCCACATCCTTGGACATTGCCTCGGAGAAAGCTGTCCAGAACCCAGCAAGCTTGGGGCAAGTCCAAAACATGTGGGTGTGGTTGGCCGGGCCTCTCTGGCACCGTTCACATTTGTCTTTCACCTCCGGGAAGAACCTGCTCATTCGGGTTCTGGTCAGGTGCGCTCTGTGCACCACTTTGAGCTGCATTAGGCTTAGCTTAGGAGGAGGTGGAGTTCGCCCTGTTCAGTGCTTCGCTCCAGAGTCCCCATCCCACCTTTGTCCTTTCTGCTCGTTACACGAGGATGGTGCAGGTGGAAAAAGCAAACGTAGAAGAGCTAGGTATTCTCCTCCGATGGGTGATGTCGAAGAGTTACCAGACGAGGAGTACACCGAATAAGGGGCATTCTTCAGACATGGAGACAAGCTTGGAGCAGGAAGTATTAAAAAAAAAATGCGGCTTCTGTGGCTTTGTTGCCCGCACAGTCGTAACAGGACAGTTGATCGAGTTCCGTTCGGCCGAATTTAAGCAACAGAGTGTGGCCATCTAAAATGGCTGCCTGCAAAGGATACTGGGAATTGTAGTCAGGTTGAGACACAGACGATACACAGCCCCTGTGTGTTGTGCAGAGGAAAACCAGACCTGTACAGAAACCCACAGCTGCTAAACCCACTAAATGGTTAGTGTCAATGTCTCACATCGCCATGGACCCAGGTTCAATCACAAATTTCCCCAGGACAATGGGACACAGATTGAAACACAGTAGCAGTAACAGACTCAGGGGCACCTATTTACCTTATTTGGGAGTGCATACGTGCCTTGGACAATAGCAGTTAGGACCCGCTCAGCCATCGAGGTACCCGTCCCTAATTTGACAGAATCTATTAGGGTGATCAAAACCCTATTGATCCATTGGATCCTGAGTTGGGACGGCCCAAAAGAGCGCGAAAGATCGGAGGATAAGAAGAACTGTGCATCCAATATTCGACCTCTTTTGGGACCGGCCTCGGCCTCACCAACTACAGCACATCGACCAGCCAAGTTCAAGGACCCGTGATCGCAACCTGAAGGACGAGCCACAACCTAGACAACCTGACAACTTCCAGCCACCACACGTGGCGATTCAAATAAAGGCCTTGGGCGGAATTCTCCGCTCCCATGAAAAATCGGGAAGGCCGTCGTGAACTCGGCCGAGTTTCACGGCTGCACCGGAGGCCGCTCCTCTCACCTTATTCACCCCCACCCGGGGGGCTAGGAGCGGCGCTCCGTAACTCTGGGCCGCCGGGCCTTGACGCTTGCATCAAGGGGGCACGCCGAGAATGACGCGACGGCGGCGCCAATGTGACGTCAGCCGCGCATGCGCAGGTTCGCCGGCTCTAACCCGCGCATGCGCGATTGCTGTCTTCCCATCCACTGCCCCGCAGACGTGGCGGCTTGATCTTGCGGGGCGGCGGAGGGCAAAGAGTGCGTGGCTTTGAGACGCCGGCCTGACGATCGGTGGGCACCGATCGCGGGCCAGTCCCCTCCCGTGCACGGCCGTGGTGCTCACTCCCCTCTACGCCCCCCACAAGCTTCAAACGGCACTTTGGTGCCCATGTTCACGACGGCAGCCACCAGGTGTGGTTGCCGCCATCGTGAACCGGTCGGGAACGGCAGGCCGCTCAGCCCATCCGGGCCGGAGAATCGCCGGTCGCCGTGAAAATCAGCAAGCGGCAATTCTTCCGAGCGGGGGTTGGGAGAATCGCGGGGGTGCCAGCGGTGCGTGTCGTGAGTCGCCCGGCCCTCCCGCACTTCTCCCACCCGGCATGGGGAGCGGAGAATTCCGCCCCTTGTCTAACGTGCACGAAGCCGGAAAGTTAAGTGAAGGTCCTTTAAGTTGTTCGGTATAGTTTAATGTGTGGCAATGTGTAGATTATTACGCATAGAACCGAGCCTATGTTTAATAATAAATAATAATTGAACTAATATACCGGTTGTGTGGTCATTTGCCCAAGACACGGAACGTACGCACATCTTGTGGTTTTTATTAATAAAGATAAAAGAGCAACAGAGGTTGGTAGTCTGGGAGGGCCTGGTGAGAGTGGCAGAGCCAGGCTGAACTGTACAGGATGGTACAGTGGCTGAAGGTGCAGAATGTGTTGATCCAGAAGGTGGAGGAGATGGTTGCTGGTCATGAGGATCAGGGGCTGGATTCTCCCCTACCCAGGAGGTCCCGGCGGGATGGAGTGCCGTGAACCACTCTCGCGTCGGGCCGCCCCAAAGGTGTGGATTTCTCCGCACCTTTAGGGGCCAAGCCCTAATCTTGAGGGGCTAGGCCCACGCTGGAGTGGTTCCTGTCCCGCCGGCTGGTGTGGAAGGCTTTTGGCGGCAAGCCAGCCGGGGGACTTCGCCGGCTAGCGGAAGTCTGCGCATGCGCCGGAGCATCAGCGGCTGCTGACATCATCCCCGCGCATGCGCAGGGGAGGGGGTAACCTTCCGCTATGGCCAATGCGGAAGGAAAAGAGTGCCCCCACGGCACAGACCTGCCTACCGATCGGTGGGCCTCGATTGCGGGCCAGGCCACCACCGTGGGGGCACCCTCCAGGGCCAGATTGCCCCGCACCCCCCCCCCCCCCAAGGACCCCGGAGCCCACCCGCGCCGCCAGTCCCGCCAGTAAGGGAGGTCGACGAACTGGAGCACTGCTCAAGGAGGCAGAAATGAGGATTGTGGAGCTGCCCAAAGGCATTGAGGGGCTAAGAACCATAGAATACATGGCCAAGATGTTTGGGAAGTTGATGGGGGAGCGGTCTTCGACCGCCCTCCTGAAGTCGGCCAGGCCCATCAGTAGTTGAGGAGGAAGCCGAGAGCTGGGGAGCTGTCACGGGAAATCATTGTACAGTTCCATCCATATTTAGACAAGGAAAGGATCCTGCGTTGGGCAAAAGAGACTCGTGAACATAGCTGGGAAGGCCATACTGTCTGTATCAACCAAGATCTGGCCAGGAGAAGGACTGGGTTCAACAAGGCCAAGGCTGATCTTTTCAGAAGTTTGGCATGATGTACCTGGCTCACTTGTGGGTCACGCAGGGGGGAAAAGGACATTATTTTAAGATGTCAGAGAAGGCAAGTAACTTTTTAAAGGCCGGGGGAACGTTTGAGCATTTTGTGTGGGTTCACCTGCGTGGCAGAGCTGTGGAATCGTACTCAGGGGGTGAGGGTTTGTTTGTTTCCATTTGTAGCTGTTATTTTTTAGTACTCACTTTATACTTTTAATGTACAGTTGTAGTGTTTTGTAATATCTTCTTGTAGGGTGCAGGCATTGGAGATATTGAACATGTGTTGAGTATGGTGGGGAGTGCAGGATGGGTGGAGGAGGGGAGGTGGGGATGAAGGAGTTTGGTAGTACGAATTTTTTTATGAATAAAGTTTGTTTCAGCCTAAGGTGGATCCTTCCAGGAGTGCTGGGTAATGGAAGTGAAATGGGGATGTGGGCCACGGCTGGCTATTTGGGGAGAGGGTTTTAAAAAATATTTTATTTGTTTATGACTTGGGTTGGGATAGCGAGTCTGGGGTTGTGGGGGTTTATTTGTTTGGGATGGGAGATGGATGGGGGGAGGGATGGGTTGCTGACATGGAAGTTTTGTTTATGGAGTCATCGGATGGAAATGAAAAATGAAAAGAAAAATGAAAATTGCTTATTGTCACGAGTAGGCTTCAATTAAGTTACTGTGAAAAGCCCCTAGTTGCCACATTCTGGCTCCTGTTCGGAGAGGCTTGTACAGGAATTGAACCGTGCTGCTGGTCTGCTTTGGTCTGCTTTCAAAGCCATAAATTTAGCCTTGTGGTAAACCAGCCCCTAAACCAGGAGGGGGTGAGGATGGTGGCGGCGATCTTGGGTGGGCCTGAGAGGTGGGCGATGATCTGTTGGGTATTCTGGGTCTGCGAGGGCTGCGTTTACCATAGCAGTGAGAGAGCCAGGCTTCCAACACTTGGAGAAATGCAACTCTATTTTATTGAACTACCAACTGTTAAACATACTTTAACTGTGGGTTGACACTATGCTGAGTTGACTGGAGACCTGAGGCTAACCTGACCAGACTAACTTGCTACCACATGGTGGATGTTCGTGTTGCTGCTCACGAGCTCTGACTGTCTCAGAGGCTGGATCCCGAGAGCGCGGGAAAACGTGCCCTCTGGCTTTATAGTGGCTGTGTCCTATCTGGTGATTGGCTGCTGTGTTCTGTGTGTTAATTGGTCATCCTGTGTGTCAATCAATGTCTGTCTGTGCACCATCATATACTTGTGTGTATATTATGACAGGTGAGACAGGTGCTTGGAGGAGCCCATTAGAATTTGGATATGGCTGATCAGGGTGGGGTGGGGAATGTTGTTGGTTTGGAGACCCCTCCTCTCTGGCCATGTTGGTCTCATGGAATGTGAGGGGACTGAATGGGGGGACTGAATGGGCCGATTAAGAGGTCTCGGGTGTTTGCCCCTTTAAAAAGTTTAAAGGCAGACATCTTTTTGCTGGTGACTCACCTTAGGATGAAGGACTAAACGAAATTCAGGAAAGCGTAGGTGGGACAAGTGTTCCATTCAGGGTTGGATACAAATACGAGGGGACTGTGGTACTTATCAAAATAAAGGGTGGCTTTTTTGGTGAGTAATATAGTGGCCTTCTGACAATACTGCAGCCCGACTGATAAAGTTGTTCTCCTATGCTATTAGGTAGCATATTCAGCCACGTAGCCCATCCTCTTTTATACCCATTAGTTTTTGTACTGGCTTAGACACAAATAAATAGCTTGCTAGACTACTGAACAGTGGATCACACTGCAGTATGACTGGAGTCATATCTAGAGCAGGCCAGAAAGGAGAAAGTTTCCTTCTGTAGCCACCTGGGGTGGCCACTGCCCAACACAAAATGGAAGATTACAAAGAATGCAGGGGAAATGGACATGTTGCAAAAGCAAGCAGCTTGCAAAAGTGCTTGTGTATTCTGACTGCTGCAGAAACCAGGCAGCACTGTGAAAGAAAACAAGTTAGCATACTAATGAGGCGATACCCGGTGATTCCCAGGTACAATGGAAACAAGTTAACTCAAATCGCTACAGTGAATAGAAGGCCAGACTTCTCGGCGCCAAGAGAAGTCCAAAACAATAAGCCCCAAGAACCGCCCAGTGATCGAGGGACTGCACCGTTATTGGGGAAATTCAAATCAATCGATTGGGAAGAGACCCAATCGATTGCGAGTGTATAGAGGGTCCGCCCAGGTGGGCGCGAGACCCTGGGAGAGGTATAAGACAGAGACCCCGACCCCAGCTCTCTCTCGCAGCCAGCCTCTCCTTGACCAGCTCTCTCAGCCGGCCCTCCCAACAAGAACACCTTTGTAGCAGCTCTCGAACTTGACCACGGAGAGGAGAGGCCTGGCCAACAGCAGCTGCCAACAAGTAAGTGTCACACAACGCACGCTACGAGAGTAGACACTCCTGACCCCTTTAGTCCACACCGACTGGAAGCCTGCGGATCCAGGACAAAGCTAGAGGCCGTTGTTCCCTGATCCGGCAGTTCCCTTATTACAGATAAGTATTGGCCTGTTAGTGGTAGGATTAGCCTAGTCTTGTAGTTTTATATGCATAATTAGTAGATAACTGTATTATAATAAACATGTCTTGTTTGAACTTACTAACTGGTGTATGGAGTTATTGGTCTGAACTTGAACTTGAAACTTGTGGCGGTATCTTAACGATACCTGGCGACTCTAGAGCTAAGGAACGAAACAGAGCCAAATTGAGTGTAAAGCACACTCAGCCAGAACGAGCAACAGTTCCCCAAAGTAAAATGGTATTTGTGCAATAGCTTTTGGTCAAAATTCCTTTTAAATGTGATAACGTTAATTGATTCATGCAACAATGTTTTACAGCTCCCAGCACTTGTTTTAATTCTATTCATTAGAGGAACAGTTGTATAATCTGAAACTTTCTGAATATTTGTAGACGAGTAGAGGAGCTCCAGCTTGAACATAAGAAGGAATTGAGAGAGGTGCAGAACAGACTCCAGGAGATAGCTGTTCACTCTGAAGGAAACAAACAGGCCTTGCAAGATCAGCATCCATGTACAGAGACTGACTTCCACCAGTTTAAAGAGGGCCAAGTTCCAGAGAGGGGCTTTTCCAATGTAGCTCAGAGTGATTCATCTGAAGCTTCATTTTCGGAATCTCTGCACAGGATCACTTCCTGCGTCACCCTGTCTGCTGATGAAAATGAAGCAGATTTTTCTGACAATATATCAAGACAGTCGGTCCATTCACTTTCCAGTGAACAATTCCTGCTTTTGGTAAGTGAGTTGTGTGATACATTTATTGTGAAACCCTTGCATTCTCTTCATTGTGTTTTATTCCGAAATGTAAATATGAGGGATATTGATAGAGTCAACTGGCAAGTGAATAAGTAAAACATGTTTAAAAATATTTTTTTAAAAAAAATTTTAGAGTACCCAATTAAATTTTTCCAATTAAGGGGAAATTTAGCGTGGTTAATCCACCTAGCCGGCACAACTTTGGGTTGTGGAGGCGAGACCCACGCAAACACGGGGAGAATGTGCACAGGGACAGTGACCCAGAGCCGGAATCGAACCTGGGACCTCGGCGCTGAGGCAGCAATGCTAACCACTATGCCACCCTGCTGCCCACATGTTCAAAATAATTGACAATAACAGCAAGGGACAAAATACATTTTCTAGGCAGTGAAATGTTAAGATGCAATGTCTGGAGGCAGATTCAATAATAATTTTCTACTCAAGAAGGAGGAAAAGTTGCAGGTGTATGGATAAAGAGCAGAGGAGTGGAAATAATTAGTTAGCTTCTGTCGAAGAGCTAGCATAGTTACAATTGGCTGAATGACCGTGCGTGCAGTATGAGTGAGGGGCGACTTAACTGATGTTTATAAGATCCTGAGCTATCTTGACAAGGTGGACGTGGAAAGGATGTTTCCTCTTGTGGGTGAGCCCAGAATTAGGGAGCATGGTTTTAAATTGGAAGTCACACTTTTAGGACAGAGATGAGGAGAAACAGTTTCTCTCAGAGGGTTGCGTGACTTTGGAACTCCCGTTCTCAGAAGGCAGTGGAGGCACGTCACTGAATATTTTTAAGGCAGAGGCAGGTGGATTCTGAAACGAAAGGGAAAATGCTGGAAAATCTCAGCAGGTCTGGCAGCATCTGTCGGGAGAGAAAAGAGCTAACGTTTCGAGTCCGATAACTCTTTGTCAAAGCTAACAGACAGAGAAAGTGGGAAATATTTATACTGTGGAGTGAGAATGAAAGATAAGTTATAGCCACAGAAACCCAGGGAAACCGGGTGCTAATAGCCGCAGAAAGCAAGGGGAAAGAGTGTTAATGACAGTCCCCAGAGAGAATAAAGGATGTGAAAGATCAAACAGCAGAGAAACTAACATTAGAGGCTGAACTGTAGATGTGGGGGGAGGGGAAGGGGGAAGCAAAGAGGAGAAAGGTGAAGGAAAGGTGGATAAGATTGTGGGGGGCGGGGAATTAAATATATATTAAGAAAGAAAGAAATAGTAAAAGACAGTTAAAATGAAATGAAATGAAAAAAAATGGGTCGAGGTGGGGGAGAGCTGATCATCTGAAGTTGTTGAATTCGATGTTCAGGCCGGAAGGCTGTAGCGTGCCTAACCGGAAGATGACTTGTTGTTCCTCCAGTTTGCGTTGAGCTTCACTGGAATATTGCAGCAGTCAAAAGCAGACATGTGGGCATGGGAGCAGGGTCTTTTATTAAAATGGCAAGTAACGGGAAGGTCAGTGTCCGGAATGCGCACAGACCAAAGATGCTCAGCAAAGCGATCACCCAGTCTTCGTTTGGTCTCTCTGATAAATGGTAGATTCTTGTTAGACAAGGGAACCAAAGGTTATCAGGAGTAGATGGCAATGTGGGATTCAAAGCACAAACTTCAGCCATGATCTTATTAATAGTGGGGCAAGCTCGAGTGGCTGAATGGCCTGCTTTTGCTCCTAATTCAGATGTTTTTATGGTTCTATGATTCTATGTATTCATTTTTAAAAAATCACCATTTAAAATAAGGTAGGACAAGTGCCTTTCTGATCTGCTGATCTACTTTAAGTGTTCCTGATGCTTTAGCTCAGTTGGCTGGATAGCTGGTTTGCTATGCAGAATGAGACCAACAGCGCAGGTTCAATTCCGGTACAGCTGAGGTTATTCATGAAGGCCTCACCTTCTCAACCTTGGTGACCCTCAGGTTCAACTACCACCAGTCAGCTCTCCCCCTCAAAGGGGAAAGCAGCCTCTGGTCATGTGGGTCTATGGTGACTTTACCTTTTTAACTTCATATTCTATAATGGCATTTATTTTTGGAGCAGAGAAATGAACATAACCTTTTCTAGAACATCCAGCACAACATCTTGTATTTATTTATATTGCACCTTCAACTTAATAATGGGGCAGATGATCAAGCCTGGTCAAAGATGTAGGTTTTAAAGAATGTCTTCAAGGAGGAAAGTGAAGCAGAGCGGTAGGGAGGAAATTCCAGAATTTAGGGCTAGGCAGCTGAAGGTACGGCTTCTAATGGTCGTGATTAGAACCACAGATGCTCCCAGGGCTGGAATTAAAAGGGCAGAGATATTTTGAAAGGTTGTTGGGTTGAATGAGATTAGGATATCGGAAGAGGGCAAGGCTACGGATGGGAATTTTAAAGCTGAGGAATGTTTAACTGGGAGAGAAGCACATTGGGTTGTTGGGTTAATGGAGCTGGGTGCGTGTTAGGACACAGCAGAGTTTTAAATGACCTTAAGTTTACAGAGAGCAGAATGTGGAAGTTTGGCCAGGAGTGCATTAGGATAGTCAAGTCAAGGCGTAACAAAGGCATGGATACAGGTTTGTACAACAAATAGGGAGGGCATTGATGGAGATAAAGAGGAAGTGGGAAGAGGTGCTGGATGGTGCATTTGTGCGGGGGAGAGGGGAACGTCTGGACTGAGGCCCTGCGAAAGATAAATTCGACCTCCTCATGTGCGAGGTTGAGTTCAATTCAATATAAAGTGGTGCACAGAGCTCATATGACAAAGTCGAGTATGAATCGTTTTTTTCCAGAGGCGGAGGACAGATGTGGGCATTGTTTAAGGGGGCCGGCGAACCACACACCTATTTTTTGGTCCTGCCTGAAATTGGTGGAGTTTTGGGAGTCCTTTGTGGGGAATATGTCAGAGATTTTGGGGGGGGGGGGGAATGTGGAGCCCGTGGGTGGCAATATTTAGGTTTTGGATGATCCGGGAGTGCAGGAGGGGAGAGAGATAGACGTTGCCTCCCTGATCGCCCGGAGGATCTTGCGGGCCCAGAGCCTTCAAGGGCAGTGGGGAAGGTGAGTTACCTGGCGGAATTCTTGCATCTGGAGAAGATAACATTTGTCATTTGGCAGTCGGAGGAGAGGTTTCATTCAAGGTGGAGATTGTTCATCTCTTTCTTTCAGAGTTGATAACCATCAGTGAGGGGGAGGCAAAAGAGGGGGGATCATTTTGTTTTATTCTAATTTTATCTTCCATTATAGTTATAAAGTGGGATATGTGGGTTGGTATGGTAGAGAGGGTGTTTTGTCAGTGATAATTGTATGAACGTGGTTGTAATGTGTGTTTTGTATACAAAACGAAAATACCCTGAATAAAAATATTTTTAAAAATAGCATGTCCCACATAGAAAGGAAATGTTGACAACATGTATTCTCCATGAAGTGTATTGAAATAGCTTAGAATAAAGATGAAATACCTAAAAGTCCTAGCTGACTGATGCTCAGCATACCCAATAACAGAGCCGTAATGAATAAGGCAAATTGGATACTGAACTGCATTGTCAAAACATTAGAAGTCAGATGTTCTAATGATCATACATTACAATGCTCTGATCACACTGTACCTTAAATATTGTATCTGATCATTATTACTGATGGGAAGAGGTGGTGCGATCACTTTTCCCTCACCTCTCAGTTGTTGCAACAAGATGTATGTTTTAGTGAGAGAGTTTTAGATCTTTTGAGTGCTTTAAAGAATATACATGAAACAGGCTTTCTGGTAATTTTCAATCAAAATAAAATAAAATAAAATAAAATTGTTTATTCACACAACATCCCAAATACTACCACAATAAAAGCACTCACTCCCATACACATGCTCACACAAACCCAGAAAAGATGGATTCTGGAGATAAAGCATGCACTTAGGTTATTAACAGAATAACAAGAAACAAATCACAGGTTTTAAATTAGTAATTTAAGATAGGGGATGTTGTGCGTCTGATGAAGTTCTTTCTCTTGGTTCCCAGAAGATAAATGGATGTTAAAACTCTCTTAATTTTCATGCAAAGCTGTGGCTGAGCTTCTATAAAAAAGAGACACATCTCAAAGATGGGATCAGCTTTATCCCTCTCTCATTGTCTGAATCAACTGGTTGTTATGCATGCTGTACTATTTTCTGAGTTGTAGTTCCCCTTTGGGTTGCCCCCAATTGCTCCTTGAAATAGTTAGATGTGCTCTCTCATGGCAGTTTTGATCATGTGACCATGTGATCAACATTTTTATTATCCATGCAGATAATATGTGTTAGAACCCATCGCTATACAATACTTGTAATGGTGTACTACAATTGCTTGTGGTGAACTGGTTCTCTTTGTTCGGTTTCAAGTTCGCAGACGCTGAGTTAGGGGGACAATTGCTTTTGAGATTCTGTAAATACCCACTCCTCCACTCAAGGACATTTAAATTTAAACACTTTTCGGAGACATGATTGTTCCTGTCTATGGAGAAATTCAAAACAGTCACCTGGCCCCTTGGAAAACATCTTGGGTCAAGGCAACTCAGGGGCTGGTTTAGGAAGGGCTAAATAGCTGGCTTTTAAAGCAGCCCAAGGCAGGCCAGCAGCACGGTTCAATTCCCGTACCAGCCTCCCCGAATAAGCGCTGGAATGTGGCGACTAGGGGCTTTTCACAGTAACTTCATTTGAAGCCTACTTGTGACAATAAGCGATTCTCATTTCATTTCATTTCATTTTTCATTTTACTTAATTTTGTTCAATTGGCCACACTTCATGCTGTTCTTTTTTTATAAGTAAAAATGCCCATTGTCTTCATACATTCAACAGCATATGACACAAGCATCATATTACCAACAATTAAGATAGATTCAAGCACTGGAGACTGTCTACAGAAGAACCATGATCCCCATTGGGAGGGGTCTGACATTTTATGAAAGACTGAGTAAACTTGGAATTGTTAGTCAGGAAAGGAGGTAACGGAGAGGTGATCATAGGTGAGGTGCATAAGGTGATTAAGGATATGGAAAACGTAAACATAGAATATTACTTTAAATATTACTACAGGGCTATAACAGGTGGCACGGTAGCACAGGGGTTAGCACTGTTGCTTCATAGCGCCAGGGTCCCATGTTCTGTTCCCGGCTTGGGCACTGTCTGTGCGGAGTCTGCACATTCTCCCCGTGTCTGCCTGGGTTTGCTCCAGGTGCTGCAGTTTCCTCCCACAAGTCCCGAAAGACGTGCTGTTAGGTGAATTGGACATTCTCCATTCTCCCTCTGTGTACCCGAACAGGCGCCAGAATGTGGCGACTAGGGGATTTTCACAGTAACATCATTGCAGTGTTAATGGAAGCCTACTTGTGACAATAAAGATTTTTATTATTAACTAGGGGTCACAGGTTCAAAATAGTAAATCAAATTTTAGGACTGTAATCAGGAGATTTTCCTTCACATTAAGAGTGATCAACATTTGGGGTAAACTTCCAAGCACAACAACGGGGCCAAAACCCTGGAATTAATCAAGAAGCAAGTGGACACTACAATGAGATAACCGCAAGTGCTTGCCAGATAGATTAATTGAGATGAACCAAATGGTCTTCCATATCCATAATTGTCTTGTGTTATTCTTTCTTTTCTTGCCAATACTGCAGTCATGTGGAGAGAGGGTGTTACTGATCTGTGTGATTCAGGTCAAATTAAATTGGGATCCTATTGGCACAATAGTACAATTTGTACAATGGTCAGGTTGTACAAATTTACCAGGCCCCTGCCTATTTTAGGTGGCCAATATATCTGCCTGCTGGCTAAGATCACAGGCAAAAGAGAAAGAGGCACACTCCATGCAAATGGCCAAGGTTATGACTGACCCCATTAATCCAATTGCACTGATGACTGACAACTTTAGATAGCTTTGGTGGTATAATTTTTTGAAGGCTACTGACCGATAATGAAAAATGCTACGGACAGTACTGAACAATATAAATATTAATAATGATGACTATCAAGTGAAGCTATTATTACATACACCAGATCTTAGGAAAGGCGTTACTGAACCTAGATTAATCTTGCATAAGATCAACAACAAAATCTGCAAAACTCTTAATCATTGAATCAAATACTTATCAAAATCTGTTAGAGAAATTCCTTGTAATTTTCCATTTCATTGCACTCTTCTGAGATCCAGGCTGTGACACCATTACAGCACAATTTCCTGAGTGATGTATCCCATAGACTCTAGAAATGATGCAGTAACTGGGTGTGAATGTAGTTGAAAAGGAGGTTGATTGATTTTCGTATTTCTATTTCCTATCTCTTGGTCTTCTGATTTCAGGATTAATATGGTAATTAACCCCCGTGCAGCTGAAAAATGCATTCCAAAATAAAGGTCAACGCTGATCTAGCCTGGAGCTCTTTTTACTGGCTTAATTCCAAGAAACAAAAGATGTTATGAGCACAGGCAGTGTTCCAGTCAATTTTGTAGAAACATTTTTGTGAACACTTGTGCCAACTGCTACTATGGTCATGGGAGTTATTTGCCAGGCTTCCCCAGCATACCTTATGCTAGAACCCACACCTTCTCTGTGTTGAGCTTGTTAGGGCTTAAATAAACCCAGAATGATACAGGGAGCTGGCAACAAACCTAAAGGTAATTGATTACCTTGCAGGAATGACCTGATGGTTTTTTTGTAGGAACTGTTGAGTTGAGGCCTCTTTGATCCTGTGAGATGCAATGAACTAGGCTTCAGTTAAGGGAGCATGCCACTAATGCACCTGAACTGTGCTAATAACTATATACCTACAATTTGAAAGAGTTGATTATTTTAGGTAATCATGTATTTTCTCTCCGCCATACTTTTGTCAGTGGAACAGGTCATTTGGAATTTTAGCCTGAGTCTATAATTGCACCTGGAATTTGAATTATCATTATCATGGATGGGGTATACATTATTAATCAAAAAAGGTTTGTATAATGAAAACAACAGTCATCTCATCATCTAGCAGTTTTGTTTACTTGCCTTCTTAAAATCATAAAACCTTTCTGCATGACTGCTCTTCCCAGTTGAGATCACATCCAACTGCCTTGTTATTTACTTCCAGATAAATGCAAAGTACTGCGGATGCTGGAATCTGAATCAAAGCCTCTCAAGCCAGCTTTGATAAAGCCACCCAGACTCAAAACATTAGCTCCATTCTCTCTCCACAGATGCTGTCAGACCGGCTGAGATTGTCCAGCATTTTCTGTTTTTATTTATTTTTCAGACCTGGCTTCTGATGAGGAAAGAGTGCTCAGTGCTGTGCCAAAGATCATTAGTCTCCTTTTCAGTATCTTCTGTCTGGCGAAACCATCCCTCTCTTTAGTAAAGCTTGCTTTTGCTGTACTTATATGATTAGATTTCCTCAACAGTGCTTCTCAATTACTACTTGTCTGGGGGGTCACAAAGGTGAAAGGTTCATTCCTTGCTTGTTAACATAATACATGCTTGTGCTGGAGTTCAAATTGAGTTGTTTAGCTACTGACTGCAAGGTATGCTACTGTTGATCAGAACATTTTGTGTTTCTCTATGAATGATGGTTGAAGACATTTTTTTGACTAATATTTGGTTAAAGGAATATGACAAACAGTGAATAATCTCAAAATCACCCCAAATAAATCGGAACAACCAACATGAGCATTTGTTTTTGAACAGTTCATTCAGCATTTACTTCTATGTGTGGAGAAATTCATGTTGGCCTGCAACGAGTAGAGGACTTTTATGAATCTTGAACCTACTGCCTGTGGTGGTATGATTAACATAGCTGCCTGCCATTGGTGCAGAACACCGGCTTACCATTGGCCCTGGTGGGTCATGTACCTCTCAACCGATTGGTTGAGACCAGTCATGTGACGGCTCCCCGATTGGTTGAGAGGCTGAGTTAACCCCGCCTCCAAAGCGGGGTATAAATACCCAGTACGCCCGGCGGTCATCCATTTACTGTAGTCGACCGCAGGGCTAACATCTAGCTTATTAAAGCCTTACTTTTGTACAGCAACTCGTCTTGCGTTCAATTGATGGTTCATCTCTGCCCTCATTGTCCTTCCAGGTGGTGGTGATCAAAGGCTCGATAACATTGTCAGCTTGGCATGTATCTGTTGCATTACAGTTATAAGCATCTAACAGCAATTGGCAACACAGTATGGATAGTGGAAATGAGCAGTCAGGTAGTGACAGTCTCCTGACACATGCAAATAAAGAAGCATATATCAGAGTATTTTGGTGTATGGGGTATTGGCAGATGCAAAGGGTTTGGTATTGCACCAGTCTGGCATTCCTTTGTTTTTCTCCCTCCTGTCCTTCTCAGAAGCAATGGAGCTTTCATATCCAGCTGAAGAAAACACGGCAGCCAGCTCTCAAATAATTTGATAGCGAACTTAACCCTCCACTCCTTCTGGCAAACTGAGGACCCGAACATTTTTCCTCTGGCCTCGGTTCTCCAGATCATCCAGGGTTTCTGACATACCACATAGCTGGTTTTCCGAGGATATGCAATTGGGCCTCAACTGAGGAAGTTATCTTTCCAACAGTAATGATCTCCTCCTTCGTTTCATCAAGCCTCTTACTAGTTCCGCAGTTCAATCTCATGCGCACTGATATTCTGTGCCAACAATAAATATCAATATTCAATAATCTTTATTTGTCAAAGAAGGCTTACATTAACACTGCAATGAAGTTACTGTGAAGTCGCCACATTCCGGCACCTGTTCGGGTACACAGAGGGAGAATTCAGAATATCAAATTCACCTCACAGGCACGTCTTTCGGGACTTGTGTGAGGAAACCCACGCAGACACGGGGAAAACGTGCTGACGCCGCACAGATACTGACCCAAGCCGGGAATTGAGCCTGAGACGCTGGCGGTGTGAAGCAGCAATGCTAACCGCTGTGCTACCATGCCCCCCATTTATCGTCAAGTCGAGTTTATCGGCAGTGACTTGAATAATATTAGCAATCATCAGCTGTAATGCCTTTGAGTGTGCCAGATCAAGAGCCCGCTCGAGGATCAAGTCACTATGGGGCTCCACTCCTGTTGCTTCTGACTATTCTCTTTTGTCAATTATTTTCTTAGGATTCCTGAGCATTTTGTCACCAATACTTATCCAGAATATTCTTTTTTTTTATTTAGAGTACCCAATTATTTTGTTTTACAATCAAGGGGCAATTTAGCGTTGCCAATCCACCTAACCTTCACATCTTTGTGTTGTAGGGGTGAAACCAACGCAGACGCGGGGAGAATGTGCAAACTCCACACGGACAGGGACTCAGTGCTGGGATTCGAGCCCGAGTGCTCAGCGCCGCAGTCCCAGTGCTAACCACTGCGCCATATGCTGTCCTCCAGCCAGAATATTCACTCTTGGATTAGGTAAGTATGGGCTGTGTAAGCGTGATAAATGAAAGGATTAAAGGTTGAGTAGTGCCAGAGCCAACAAAATGCTGCTATTCCCATGCTTGCATCACGTGACCGCCAGACATATTGTTCACAGTCCGATTGGGGTAGTGATGCACCATCAATTACGATGAGACAAGAGTAGAGGGTAATCGAGGCTTCATTAAGCAGAGATGTGTGGCCTCCTGCAGCTGCTACCAGAATGGGAGCAGCTCGGTGTGCACACACAATTACACTCCACCTACTGGGCAGAGCCAGCAGGCAGAGATCTACCCCCGTACCTGTAGTACAGGGGCCTTACCGTATCACCTCTATTACACAATCAGTGGTAACCACCACATTCACCCCCTGTTAAAAAAAGAGTCCAGCGGGGGTGGTGGGAAAAAAGTTGCAGGTTTGTGAAAATTTTAAGTTTACAGTCGGGTGACA
Source organism: Scyliorhinus canicula (assembly GCF_902713615.1). Taxonomy (NCBI): domain Eukaryota; kingdom Metazoa; phylum Chordata; class Chondrichthyes; order Carcharhiniformes; family Scyliorhinidae; genus Scyliorhinus; species Scyliorhinus canicula. The sequence goes on along the minus strand of NC_052151.1, from coordinate 131,169,131 downwards.
ATTTACAAATTCAGCCGGTCGGGTGCCTTGATCTTCCGCTGTGAGCGCCTCAGTCCCGGTGGTGATGCGGGCGCTGACTTGGTCGCCTGCGGCTCCGGGAGTGTGCTGTCCTCATCTTCATCCACGGGTGGAACCAGTGGGAGGGAGGATCGTCCTGTGGAGGGGGCTGTAGTGAGGTGTGCTGGGGGGAGGGTGGGTGGCGCCGGGCAATTGGAGGGGAGGGTGTCGGGTGGTGGGCTGTGGGTGGGGATTCAGCTGGTGCCAGGTCCCTGAGGGAGACTGTGTTCTGGCGCCCGTCAGGGTACACAACGTAGGCGTACTGTGGGTTTGCGTGCAGTTATTGTACCCTTTCGACCAACGGGTCCGTCTTGTGGATCCGCACGTGTTTGCGGAGGAGGACGGGTCCAGCTCCTATACAGCGCTCCCATGGCGAGTGTACAGACCAACAATACCAACTCCCAATACTTCCAGCTGCACAGGGGCACCAGACAAGGATGCCCACTGTCCCCGCTGCTGTTCGCACTAGAATCGAACCGCTAGCAATCGCGCTCAGGGCAGCAAAAAATTGGAGGGGGATCCGAAGGGGAGGTAGAGAGCACAGAGTTTCACTCTATGCGGATGATCTGCTCCTCTATATCTCGGACCCACAAAGCAGCATGGACGGAATCATCGCGCTCCTGAAAGAGTTTAGAGCCTTCTCGGGCTACAAACTCAACATGAGCAAAAGTGAGATCTTCCCAGTACACCCGCAAGGAGGGGGGGGGGGGCAGCACTAAAGGGGCTGCCGTTCAAACAAGCCCGACATAAATTCCGCTACCTGGGGATCCAAATAGCCCATGACTGGAAAGGGATCCACAAATGGAACCTCACCAGCCTGACGGAGGAAGTTAAAAAGGACCTGCAAAGATGGAACACACTCCCTCGCGGGGAGAGTCCAGACGATCAAAATGAACGTACTGCCCAGGTTCCTCTTCCTGTTTAGATCCATTCCGATCTACATCCCCAAGGCCTTTTGCAAAGCGCTGGACAAACTTATCATGGCGTTCGTATGGGGGGGTAAAAATGCTAGGATCCCAAAGAAGGTCCTACAAAAAACAAAATCCGGGGGGGGCTAGCCGTCCCGAATCTACAATTCTACCACTGGGCGGCAACAGCCGAGCGAGTAAGGGGATGGATCCAGGAGCCAGAAGCCGAGCGGGTGCGTGCGGAGGAGGCCTCCTGCATGGGAACCTCCTTCCGGGCCCTCGCCATGGCAGCACTCCCATCCCCACCCAAAAAACACTCCAGCAGCCCAGTGGTGACAGCCACCCTCCAATCCTGGAACCAACTGCGGCAGCAATTTGGCCTGTACAAAATGTCGGGCAAGGCTCCCATCTGCAACAACCATAGGTTCAAACCAGCACTGACTGACGCCACCTTCAAAAGGTGGAGGCAGGACGGGGGGACACTGACAGTCAGGGACCTATACACGGACGACAGGATCGCAACACTGGACGAACTGACAGAGAAGTTTCAGCTAGCTGGGGGGAACGAGCTACGGTACCTGCAGCTCAAAACCTTCCTACGAAAGGAGACAAGGACGTACCCACAACCGCCACGACAGACACTACTGGAAGACCTACTGGACGCAAGTATCCTAGAGAAAGGGAACTGTAGTGACATGTATGACCGACTGGTAGATAGGGACGACACCGTACTGGACGCAACAAGAAGGAAATGGGAGGATGACCTGGGGATGGAGATAGGGTGGGGACTCTGGAGCGAAGCACTGCACTAGGTCAACTCCACCTCCACATGCGCAAGGCTCAGCCTGACGCAATTAAAAGTGGTACATAGAGCCCACTTAACGAGAAACCGTATGAGTAGGTTCTTCCCGGAGGTGGAGGACAGATGTGAGCGGTGCCAAAGAGGCCCGGCCAACCACGCCCACATGTTCTGGTCTTGCCCCAGACTTGTGGAGTACTGGACAGCCTTCTTCGAGGCTATGTCCAAAGTGGTGGGGGTGAGGGTGGAGCCATGCCTGATAGTGGCGGTCTTTGGGGTTTCAGACCAGCCAGATCTATTCCTGGGGAGGAGGGCGGACGCCCTTGCCTTTGCCTCCCTGATCGCCCGCCGTAGAATCCTGTTTGGCTGGCGGTCAGCAGCACCGCCCAGAGCTGCAGACTGGCTGTCCGACCTCTCGGAATCTCTCCAAATGGAGAAAATCAAATTCGCCATCCGAGGGTCGGACGACGGCTTCCACAGAACGTGGGAGCCATTCATGCAACTGTTCCGGGACCTGTTTGTGGCCAACGTACAAGAGGAAGAATAGTCGGGTGGCCAAGAATCAGGGGAAAATGGACGGGAATCGGGTGAAGGTAGCCGGGGGGGAGGGGGGGGGTGGGGTTACGGGCTCGTTATGAGGGTTTGATGGCAAGCCAAGGCCCAAAACCAAACTATAAATAAATGCCTATAAACATGTGCCTCGGCCATATTGGGGAATGTAAAATATGTATGCTGGCTAAAGGGGGCGGCCACAATTGTTGTTATGAAGATGCTTACCTGTAAATATTCATGTTAAAATTTTTGTGTTTTCTTTTTTTTTTCTCTCTAATAATTTGTAATTTGTCATATATAAAATATGAAAACTCAATAAAAAATATTTATAAAAAAAAATCTAGGTACAGGAGGGTGGCCCGCAGTCCGTACCGGTCAACCATTCGGTCCATCTCATGTTTGAAGACCGAGACCCTGTTAGTGACACCGAAGGGAACCCTAAGGAAATGATAGAGGCGGCCACCTGCTTCGAAGGCAGTGTATTTGTGGTCCGCCTTGCGGATGGGGAGCTGGTGGTGGGCAGATTTCAGGTCCACTCTAGAGAAGACCCGGTACTGTGCAGTCTGATTGACCATATCAGATATGCGTTGGAGGGGGTACACGTCGAGCTGCGTGTGCCGATTGATGGTTTGACTGAAAAATCTTGGTGCTCACCCGTGAGTACAGGATTCTGGAGCTTCTATGCGTCCGAGGGCTGTTCAGTCGCTGATCCGAGGTAGATTTCGAAGCAAGCTAGCCAGTGGTCGAAGGCCGACGTGAAGTTGGGTGCTTGAGGGTGCAGCTGCAGGCGATCTGGCTTGATGCGTAGTTCCATCGCTGTAATAACTCTGCTTAATAAATTGATGCACTATCAATTACGACGAGACGAGAGTAGAGGTTAATCGAGGCTTTATTAAGCAGAGGTGTGTGGTCTCCTGCAGCTGCTCCCAGAATGGTAGCAGCTTGGTGTGCACACACATTTATACTCCGCCTACTGGGCGGAGCCAGCAGGCAGGGATCTACCTCCGTGCCTGTAGTACAGGAGCTTTACCGTATTACCTCTATTATACAGTCAGTGGTGAATACCACAGGTAGGAAAGGGCAGGTGCTAGGCAGTTGTGGCGGGCAAGAGGGAAATTGTGAACACCCGAACATCAGAGCCGGGAGTGAGGTCAGAGGTCTCAGGCTGGGGACAGTGTAATTAAGGGGAGTGCTAACTATTCTTTCATTCTGTACTGCCGAGCTTTGTTTTTTTCAGAGGTAATCAGGTCTGGTGCTAGTTACACTGCCTATAAACTAAAGTTGCAAGATGGAGAGGAAGCTGGTTTCAGGTAGCTTATTTGCAATTGTTAATGGGCTAATGCCCTCTGACGCAGGGAAAGATCACAATGAAACCAAACGATATAGGAGTAAAATTAGGCCATTCAGCCCCAAAATATGCTCCGCCATTTGATCACGGCTGCTATATTTCTCATCCTGCCTTCTCCCCATAACCCCTGATCTCCTTATTAATCAGGAACCTATCTATCTCTGTCTTAAAGACGCTCAGTAACTTGGCCTCCACAGCCCTCAGCGGCAATGAATTCCACAGATTCACCACCCTCTGGCTGAAGAAATTCCTCCTCATCTCTGTTTTAAAGGATTGTCCCTTCAGTCTGAGGCTGTGCCCTTGAGTTTTCTCCTACTGGTGGAAACATCTTCTCCACATCCACTTTATCTAGGCCTCTCAGTATTCTGTAAGTTTCAATGAGATCTCATTCTTCTAAACTCCATCGAGTACAGACCCAATGTCCTCAATCGTTCCTCATATGACAAGCTTTTCATTCCTGGGATCATTCTTGTTAATCTCCTCTGGGCCCCCTTCAAGGTCAGCATGCCTTTCCTTAGATACAGAGCCTAAAACTTTTCACAGTATTCTAAATGGGGTCTGACCAGAGCCTTATCAGCCTTAGCAGTACATCCCTGCCTTTGTATTCTAGCCCTCTCTAAATGACAGCTCAATTTGCCTTTCTAACTGCCAACTGAAACGGTATGATAACCTTAAGGGAATCCTGAACAAGGACTCCGAAGTCCATTTGGGCTTCAGATTTCCAAAGCCTTTCTCCCATTTAGAAAATAGTCTAGGTCTCTGTTCTTACTACTAAAGTGTTGAACCCCACCCTTTTCCACATTGCATACCAACTGCCACTTCTTTATCCACTTTCTTAGCCTGTCCAAGTCCTTCTGCAGTCTCTCTGCTTTCTCAACATGACCTGTCCCTCTACGTAGGCTTGATTTAAAGGTCGCATTGGACCCAGCATGGATCCGGACACACCAGTTAAATAGCGGACAAAATCGAGAACCGGGCTGGGCGGACACGGTTCACGATCCAACTGGCCTGCTCCCAGTGGCGGGTTCTGGATCCCACCCAGATGTGGCAAGTAACCAATTAAGAGCAATCTGCATCTCATTAGTGAGACGTAAATCCAATCTAACGGCCTCCTGGAAAGTAACAGGCTCCCCACCGAGTGATCACGTGAGCATCGTTTAGGACTTCTTTTTTAAAATGGAAAGCTGGTGCAATGGCTGCTGAGGGCAGCTGAGGAGGTAAGTAGCTATTTCCATTCCCTGGCATGTAGCCCAGGGGCACTGGAGCTGCTGTCCCAGTGCCCCGGGAGGGTGTGTGTGTGGGGTGTGGGTGGGATGTGGGGGATGGGTGGGGAGGTGTGTGTACGGGGGGGGGGGGGCACACACCCAGGGGGTGGGCCTGGTTGCTGTCATAGGTCAGGGGTAACCCTTAGGCTCGGGTGTCTGCAGGGCCGACAAGCCATCAACCAACATTTTGTACACCCATAACAGGAGCAACTACAGCTGCTGCGTGTCTGTCCTACCAAACTCTTCCAGGACAGAGCCCTGCTCTTGGTTATATTCTGAAGGTCACTTTGACCCCCTTTGACTGTGAGCAGCCTCTAGTTTCACAGCTGAAGGCTGGTGCTGATAAGGAATTGGGTTTGTTAGTGGCTGTGTAGGGTGTGTCTGCTGACTGCTTCTGCTTTGGCTGCAAAATGCTTGTAGGCATTGTGGTTGTTAGCTGCTGCCCCTTTGGCTTCTGTGGCCTGGAGTGAGGCAAATGAGAATTGGTTGTATTGCTAACAGTCTGAAGAGGGGGAAGGGGTGCTCTATCACTCCTCGGCTATATTTTGTGTCAGTGTGGCTTTCAGGTGATGATTGTTCCTGCCTTGAGAGTCTGCTGCTGGGAGATGTCAGAGGTGGAAGAAGAGAGGATTGCCTTACTGCTGTTGCTGCCACTTGGAATCTATGTGTCTGCTTGCTGCCCGCCTAAATAGTTTCTGTTGCCTGGAGTGCGGAAGGAGAAAGAGTGAAATGCAGTTACTTCCACTGCTGATGAAAGGGAAGGGTGGCGGTGAATTCAACTGAGCTGCTCACTGAAGGTGTGAAGAACTGCTTTGCAACTTTTATTGTACTACTGACTGTTCAATGTTTCATGTCTGGAAGCTGCCTCTTTTACTTATGTGTCCTGGACCAAAGACAGGGTGGAGGCTTCCTTCACCTGAGCAACTTGAAGGTCGTGAAGACGATTGTTGGCAGCTTTATTGTGCTGGTAACTGTTTCAGGTTTGGAGGCCATTGCAAATTGCTGTTGCCTTTTCATACTGTTGCTTGTGCATGTTTAATGCTCGGAAGCCATGTGCTTGCTATTGTACTGTTTCTGTGTATTGTTTGATGTCTGGAGACTGTGGACATGTATGCTGCAGTCCCTTTTGCTTCTGTGGCCTTGAGTCTGGAACCACTGCCAGTATTGGAGAGGGGGATGGAGTGACTTTCCACCAATGCGGGTCTACTACTGGAGCTGCGGGTGGGGCAGGGGGGATGGAGAGACATTGGTGGGGGAGAGAGTTCTTGGACCTTTGACTGTTTACTGATTGATGTCTGGAGACTGTGTGGTTTTTTAAAATTCATTTACAGGATGGGAACATAATGGTTAGGCCAGCATTTATTTCCATCCTTATTTGCTCCTCAGAAGGTGGTGGTGAGTTGCCTTCTTGAATGGCTTCCATCCTTGAGATGTAGGTACTCCCACTGTGCTGTTTGGGAGCGAGCTCCACAATGTTGCCCCAGCGACAGTGAAGGAACGGCGATATATTTCCAAGTCAGGTTGGTGAGTGACTTGGAGGGGAATCTCCAGGTGGTTCCCAGGTATCTGCTGCCCTTGTCCTTCTTGATGGTAGTAGTCGTGGGTTTGGAAGGTGCTGCCTAAGCAACGTTGGTGAGTTACTGCAGTGCATCTTGTAGATGGTACACACGACTGTAATTGTATGCATGAGCAATTCTGTATGTTAGTATGTTAGACCTCCAGCAATAGAACTACACCACGTTACACTGCAACCTCGAGGAGTCTGGGTGAGGAGTCTGGATGAAGAGTCGTTGTGGATAGTTGCGTCTTGTATTAGTTCTCGTATTCTAGTTATTAACAGTTTACAGTTCATTAGTAGTATTCGTATTGTTTTCTACCCGCGTTATTGTAATTTAATAAATCTTAACTAGTCATGAACTAGACATTCTTTGGTGCATTGATTCAATCATTGCAATGCATTAGAACCAGAAGTGGTGATCCACGAATGAAGGTCTGAAGTAAAGAACTTAGGAAACGTTACTACTTTAAAAAAAAATCTACTAGTCGACGAAGAGCATCAAAAGAACATATCTCAACGCTCAACTGGTCACAGCACTTTATCTTATACATAGAGGCTCTAGGTTTACAGACAACCTGATGAGTGAAAATTAGTGTTGCTGCTCACTGTAGCAGGTCCATAGGAAATCAAAATATTTAATGCGTTTGTATTTGAGCAAGTGGCTGATAGTGAGATCTTTGAAGCCATTTTTAAAAAGATCGATGATCATTATACCACGAAGAAGAACAAAACTTTTGAAAGGTACATTTTCAGAACGCGGCAGACAGGTGAGCCATTCGACAATTTTCTCATGGATCTAAAAATAAAAGCTCAGACTTGTACTTTTGCCACATTAAAATCATCAGTGAACAGGGATCAAATCGTATTTGGCATAAAGTGCATGAACGTGTTTTGAGGGAGAATGAACTCCAACTCGAAGATGCAATAAAAATTTGCCATTCCAGCGAGTTAGCTGCGGAGTAAATCAACACCTTAAACATGAGAAGCTTAGGCATGGAAATGAGGAATGAAGCTGACGCCATAGATGTTGTGGTATATCCAAAAGTAAAACGTGGTCTCAACAGCAACGGCCACTTTAAGCATTTGCCAGGCACCGCCATTTTGTGAATGCAGTGTGGAAATAGGCACTTACAGAAGCAGTATCCCGCCTTTGGGAAACTTTGTGCTCAGTGTAAAGGCAAAATCCTCTTTGCTAAGCAGTATTTTTCCAACAAAAAATCGACTCACAAAAATCTATAAACTCTGTTGAAGAAAGTAATTTAGCGGATACATTCTTCATTGATGTCATTACTAATGAAGGCAGGGCTAAGGTAGCCAAGCAAAATGAAATGTCTTTGACAAACAAAAGAAGTAGTAATAACGAAGTATGCACTGTAAGTAAAGATAACTTGACAGTTTCTTTACTCATAAATCAAACGTTTATAAATGTCAAACTCAACACAGGGGTGAGCAAATCTCATCACATCACAGATATTGAAACAATGAGAATCAAGCCCAAGATTTTGAACAGACCAGTATTTTTAAAAGATTACAATGGTCAAAGGATCAATTCTTTAGGCATGTGTGAAATTTTCAGTTGTAACCGCTGATCGTGAATAGTTACTAGTTGTGGAAGCTTGTGTAACACTTCAGTTCGTCAAGAAAGTATATAGTGCTGACTATGCTTTGAATGTGTATCATGGATCGATGGATTCAATAGTACAAGCATTTCTGGAGATTTTTCAAGGTTTCTGTTTCTTGCCATTTACGTACCGAATACAACTAAAGGATAATGCACAACCCATAATACATGCTCCTCGGAGAGTATCAGAACCATTAAGGGATCGGTTGAAAGCTGAACTTGATAGAATGATGAATCTGGGGGTCATTAAGAAAATAAAAAAAACCAACAGATTGGGTGAATTCAATGGTGTGTGTTAAGAAACACAATAGAGATTTAAGAATGTGCATGGATCCGAAAGACCACAATGCCAATATCAAGCGAGTAAGAAGTCTTACAGCACTTGGTGGGCAGAGTAAGAAGTCTTACAACACCAGGTTAAAGTCCAACAGTTTGTTTCAAACACTAGCTTTCGGAGCGCAGTTCATCCTCATCTGAGGAGGAAGGAGCTGCGCTTTGAAAGCTAGTGATTCGAAGCAAACCTGTTGTGCCCACCCCCAGTCCAATGCCGGCAACTCCACATAATATCAAGCGAGAACATTATCCAATACCAAGATGAGAAGAAATGACGAGCAAAATGTCAGGGTCGACATGCTTCAGAAAACTGGATGCATCGCAGGGTTTTTGGATGTAGAGATTACAAAGTATTGTATGTTTATCACTCCATTTGGGTGCTTCTGTTTTCTTCGAATGCCTTTTGGGATAATATTCGCATCTGAAACCGTTCACAGGGCAATGGTGCACATTGTGGAAGATATTCCAGGAGTTTGTGTGTATGTTAATGATATAATAGTATGGGGTTCTACAAAGGAAAGGGCCTCACGGTAGCATGGTGGTTAGCATCAATGCTTCACAGCTCCAGGGTCCCAGGTTTGATTCCCGGCTGGGTCACTGTCTGTGCGGAGTCTGCACGTTCTCCCCGTGTGTGCGTGGGTTTCCTCCGGGTGCTCCGGTTTCTTCCCACAGTCCAAAGATGTGCAGGTTAGGTGGATTGGCTATGCCCGTAGTGTAAGGTTAATGGGGGGGATTGTTGGGTTACGGGTATACGGGTTACGTGGTTAAGTAGGGTGATCATTGCTCGGCACAACATCGGGGGCCGAGGGGCCTGTTCTGTGCTGTACTGTTCTATACAATGACCGACTCATCAGAGTGTTAAGTATGGGCTAAGGTAGAACAAAGCCAAGTGTCAATTTGGCTTTCAATAAATCGCGTTTCTGGGGGACAAGTTGCCTGCTCAAGGCGTACAACCCGATCAAATGAAAATATCGGCAATAATGAATATGCCACGACTGTCAGACGAGAAAGGAGTTCTGAGGATATTAAGAATGATCAACTTTATAGGCAAATTTATTCCGAAATTGTCAGCCAAGAAAACGTGTCTGAGAGAAGTTATCAAGATGATGAATACTTTAGAATGGACAGATAAGCGTGAGCAAGAATGGCTTACTCTGAAGACAGCTTTGACAATAGCTCCAGTTCTAGCATTTTTCAACCCGACCAAGAAAATAAAAAACTTGACTGATGCATCGAAGGATGAGTTAGGTGCAGTTTTGTTACAGCAGGAAGATGGAGAGGATTGGAAGCCAGTTGCCTGTGTGTCTAGGTGAATGACCGACTCTGAGTGTCAATACACTCAAATTGAGAAGGAATGTCTTGCACTAGTTAATGGCTTGGAAAAGCTTCATAGGTATGTGTATGGCCTACCAACACTTCTGGTAAAAATGAATCACAGACAGAAATTATGGGCAGCACGGTAGCACAACTGGGTAGCACTGTGGCTTCACAGCGCCAGGGTCCCAGGTTCGATTTCCCGCTGGGTGACTGTGCGGAGTCTGCACGTTCTCCCCGTGTCTGCGTGGGTTTCCTCCGGGTGCTCCGGTTTCCTCCCACAGTCCAAAGACGTGCAGGTTAGGTGGATTGGCTATGCTAAATTGCCTTTAGTGACCAAAAAGGTTAGGAGGGGTTATTGGGTTATGGGAGTTTCGAAGTGAGGGATTAAGTGGGTCGGTGAAGACTCGATGGGCTGAATGGCCTCCTTCTGCACTGTATGTTCTATGACTATTGGCAGCTATCGTCAAAAACAACTTAATTGAAATGGCACTGATGCCATGAGAGATGCAACCACTGGGCTGCACACACCGAGCCGACTTACACTGTTGCTGTTTGTGTTTGCCCCCCCCCCCCACCTCCAGGACATGTCCGCACATAACCGCTGGGAGCGGGAGGAGACCGGAGAGGGACGAACAGACATTTTTTTCCCCTCACCGTTCCCAGGCAGAGGGCACTAGACATTGTCGGCGGGCTGGAGGAGAGGGAGGTCGCCGACATAGAGGTCGGCGGCGTGCCACAAAGTGAGACCCCCGCCCGGTTGCGGGGCCTCACGGCAAATGTGTGCCCACCCCAACCTCCCTCACCCCTCACCCAACACCCCTTACGCCAGCCCTCACCACCCCACGTCTCACCCCCGTCCGACTGACTAACCATACATGCTGTCTTGTGTCTTACAGGACCAGCTGGGGATGGTCCCTGCCCACCTGGAGCCCCCCACCGCCAGATAGTGCCCCCCACAAATCCGAGCACTGACGGGGAGAGCAGCCGGAACACCAGCCCTGTGCCCGAGACAACCCTGGACACCACAGCCCAGGAGATCCCGGAATTTGGGTCGGCTGAGGACACTGACATTCTGTCACAGCTAGCTCCAACACCCTCCACTATTTCAGAGACTATCACCTCGGCTAGGCACATTAGTGAAGAGGCTTCTCACTTCGCCTAGGTGGTTTCTCAGATGGTAAAGCAGGAGTGGAGGTGGACTGCTGTGACCCCCGCCCTGCAACGAGGGTGCCCGTTGGCGCACTTCTCCTGGGGTGACACGGCCTGGATGGGCCCGGCTGCTGCTCGGGTGTCCCAGTTGACGTGGTGCCACCCTGTTTTGCCCGCTGCCCACCAGATGCACCAGGGACAGGAGGGGGAGGGCGGAGTCTGAGGTACTGCGGTTTTCCGGACCTCTCCTGCAGGACTCACTGGCACGGGCCCCAGTATCACCTCCTCCCTCAGGGTGCCTGATGGCCCCCCGACTTCTCCATGGGACGGGGGTTTCTCAGACCAAAACCGCACGGGTGGCGTCCGCGTGGAGGCAATGGGGGCGACGTTGTCAGACATGGGTCAGAGTATGCAAGGTTTGGGGTATTCTGTGCAGGCGGGGGCCATGGCCCAGGACAGGGCTGCCCACTCACAGGCAACCATGTGCCAGAGCCACCAGATTGCAGCGGCGCTCCTCAGTGTGGCCCAGTCACAGCAGGCCTTGGCTGAGAGCATTGGCAGCATTGCCCAGGCGTTCGCACAGTCCCAGACGGAGATAGCCCACTCCCTGTGCTCCATAGCCGCTAACATGCAGACCCTTGTTGATACCAGGGCAGGCATCAAGGACTGGCAGCGCCAGGTGGCGGGGGGCCTTATGGTTGGCTCTGTTCACATCCCCGTCCCATGGAGAAGTCCGGGCAATGTTCGTAGAGTGGTACCCCTTCCTGTTTGTGAACAGTGGATGTTATCCGCCAGTGGCCGCAAGGCAACATGCACCACATCGATTACACTCTGCACCCGGTGCATCCCGGTGATGCAGCAAAGCCTGCTGCCCGGGCATACTGGTGGGTGTGGTCCACAGGGTACTGTATGTACCAGTCTGCAAGGGCATACAGGGGAATCTGTAACGGCGTGGATACCTCTGTGCGAGATGCCTGTGAAATCCCGGACAGTTCCTCACTCGGCGACTGGAAAGACCTCTGAACTGGAAAGTTCAGCGCCACCATCACCTTGATGGCCACCAGGAGCGGGTGTCCTCCCTCATTCCCCTGCAGTGCCAGGTGTGCCATCATATAGCAGATATGTCGGACAGTCTCCCTGCTCATCCGCAGTCTCCTCCTCCATGCCCTGTAGTACGAATGTTGTGCCCCTGTTCAAAAAAAGGGAATAGGGATAACCCTGGGAATTACAGGCCAGTTAGTCTTACTTCGGTGGTAGGCAAAGTAATGGAAAGGGTACTGAGGGATAGAATTTCTGAGCATCTAGAAAGACACTGCTTGATTAGGGATAGTCAGCACGGATTAGTGAGGGGTAGGTCTTGCTTCACAAGGCTTACTGAATTCTTTAAGGAGGTGACCAAGCACGTGGATGAAGGTAAAGCAGTGAATGTAGTGTACATGGATTTTAGTAAGGCATTTGATAAGGTTCCCCAAGGTAGGCTAATGCAGAAAGTAAGGAGGCATGGGATAGTGGGAAATTTGGCCAGTTGGATAATGAACTGGCTAACCAATAGAAGTCAGAGAGTGGTGGTGGATGGCAAATATTCAGCCTGGAGCCCAGTTACCAGTGGCGTACTGCAGGGATCAGTTCTGGGTCCTCTACTGTTTGTGATTTTCATTAACGACTTGGATGAGGGAGTTGAAGGGTGGGTCAGTAAATTTGCTGATGATACGAAGATTGGTGGTGTTGTGGATAGTGAGGAGGGCTGTTGTCGGCTGCAAAGAGACTTAGATAGGATGCAGAGCTGGGCTGAGAAGTGGCAGATGGAGTTTAACCCTGAAAAGTGTGAGTTGTCCATTTTGGAAGGACAAATATGCATGCGGAATACAGGATTAACGGTAGGGTTCTTGGCAATGTGGAGGAGCAGTGAGATCTTGGGGTCTATGTTCATAGATCTTTGAAAGTTGCCACTCAAATGAAATGAAATGAAAATGAAGTGAAATGAAAATCGTTTATTGTCACGAGTAGGCTTCAATTAAGTTACTGTGAAAAGCCCCTAGTCGCCACATTCCGGCGCCTGCTCGGGAAGGTTTGTATGGGAATTGAACCGTGCTGCTGGCCTGCCTTGAAAAGCCAGCGATTTAGCCCAGGGTGCTAAACCAGCCCCTCAGTGGATAAAGCTGTGAAGAAGGCCTATGGTGTGCTAGCATTCATTAGCAGAGGGATTGAATTTAAGAGCTGTGAGGTGATGATGCAGCTGTACAAAACCTTGGTAAGGCCACATTTGGAGTACTGTGTGCAGTTCTGGTCACCTCATTTTAGAAAGGATGTGGAAGCTTTAGAAAAGGTGCAAAGGAGATTGACCAGGATGTTGCCTGGAATGGAGAGTAGGCCTTACGAGGAAGGTTGAGGGTGATAGGCCTTTTCTTATTAGAACGGAGAAGGATGAGGGGCGACTTGATAGAGGTTTATAAGATGATCAGGGGAATAGATAGAGTAGACAGTCAGAGACTTTTTCCCCGGGTGGAACAAATCATTACAAGGGGACATAAATTTAAGGTGAATGGTGGAAGATATAGGAGGGATGTCAGAAGTAGGTTCTTTACCCAGAGAGTAGTGGGGGATGGAATGCACTGCCTGTTGAAGTAGTTGACTCGGAAACATTAGGGACCTTCAAGCGGCTATTGGATAGGTACATGGATTACGGTAGAATGATGGGGTGTAGATTAATTTGTTCTTAATCTAGGACAAAAGTTTAGCACAACATCATGGGCCAAAGGGCCTGTTCTGTGCTGTATTTTTCTATGTTCTATGTTCTGTCCGGGTGTTCCTCAAAAAGGACAAGCGGTCGCAATATATGCGTGCCCTCTTGCGGCGCTTCCTTGGCATCTCCTCCTCCTCTTCGTCCTGTCTGTCAGCCGGCCCTCCAACCTGAGTGGCTGCCAAATGCTCCTCTGCAGCCCGTTCCTCTGCTGCAGCCTCCGCCTCCTCTCTAAGCCGCCCCCGCCCACGCAACCACAGGGCTGCATGCACGGCAGCGGCCACTGCCACGGCGGCCAACATCGCTGGTTGGTGACCAAACATGATTATCTGCAGGGCATGAGGGGAAGACATGATACCATGGCGCATATACACGAGCATAACCAGGTACCATGGGCTACATGGTAGCCCCGGTTGTCATCATGCCCCCTAGCCATGCATGTCACCCCACTCCCGCATCCCGGCCCCGTCGGTGCCCCGGTCCTTGCGCCCATCCCTGCTGCGTGAGCCACCATTTGATGGCACTGCCTTCACTGGGGGCTGCCCTGTGGCCCTGGGTGGTCCCCCGATGGGTTTCACTGGTTGAGTGGGGTGGCCGGGATATGGGGGGAACCACCAGAGGGTTGTTTCTTCAGCGTCCTCCCAAGGGCCTTGGTGGGTGGCCAACAAGCTGGCCGCCATAATGGCGCTTGTTGCGTGGCAGTGCCTAAACCAGCATGCCAGCTTCATGATCTTTCAAAGGTGGTTGGAAACATGCTGCTGGGAAAACGGCCCATACAGGGCGCAGAATCACTGAGGCCCTGGAGAATCGGTCATCAGGATAGATAATGAGATGCGTATTGTATCTTCGGGCTGCGCGGCAGACACCGTGATTTATTTCATTTTGGGGGTCCGGAGAATTCCCATAAGGTGCAAAATCTGCGTCAATCCTGATTTCGGTTCGATCTCCAGCCGATCACGTTTCACGATTTTGACGCAATGTCACAGAGAATCCAGCCCAACAAGTAAGTCACAAAATGAAACATCAACTGCAGTCTCTAAAGAGGAAGCATAAGAGATATGATGACAGATCAACCAGATCTCTACAACCTTTAAAATACAATGATATTGTAAGGGTGGAGGATCCTGGTGGCTGGTCAAAGTGTGCAAAAGTGATACAGAAGATAGGTCCGAGATCAGATACAGTCATCACAGAGCATGGACAAGTACTCAGGAGGAACAGAAGAGCTTTGTTAAAAATTTAGCAACCTGTTACTTCACTGTCAGCAGATGATGCGTGTGAAAACTTCTAGCTGTCCAAACCAATCCAACCTGAACAAGAATCAAGTGTGCAACCTGAAGATGCACAGAGTAATGTAGTTCCAACAGAGACATCTTCAGAGCCACTAGAATGTCAAGCAGATTCAGCAGATTAACAAAAGCTAGAAGGTCAACAAGACTTTGAAAGAAGCCTGACAGACTGCATCTGTAGTGGATATTGTAATTGTAAATAATCTGAATTGTTATGCTATGCGTATCATATGTATGATAATTGGTTGAAATGATGTATATTATAATTTTGTTAAAATCTAAAGGAAAGGGGATGTAATGATATGCATGAGCAATTCTGTATGTTAATATGTTAGCCCTCCAACCAGCAGGTCACAGTGGAACGACACCACGTTACTCGGCAACCTCAAAGAGTCTGGGTGAGGAATCTGGGTGAGGAGTCGTCGGTGAAAGTTGTGTTTTGTATTAGCTCTCGTATTCTAGTTGTTAACAGTTTACAGTTCATTAGTAGTATTAGCATTGTTTTCTACCCACGTTATTGTAATTTAATAAATCTCAACTAGTCATGAACTAGATGTTCTTTGGTGCATTGACTCAATCATTGGAATGCACCAGAAGGTAACAAGGACTGCAACTGTTCGTCGCTGATCGAGCGTTTGAATGTTTGTGGAAGGAGGAGAAATCAAGCAGGCTGCTTTGTCCTGGATGGTGTTGAGCTTCTTGAATGTTGCTGGAGCTGCACTCATCCAGGCAAGTGGAGAGTATTCCATTACACTCCTAACCTGTGCCTTGTGGATGGTGGACAGGCTTTGAAGGGTCAGAAGGTGAGTTACCTGCCATAGGTAGCCTTTGACCTGCCCTGCAAACCACAGTATTAATACGGCTAGTCTAGTTCAGTTTCTGATAGATGGTAACCCCCAGGATGTTGATAGTGGGGGATTCAGCTATGGTAATGCTATTGAATGTAAAGGGGCGGTGGTTAGCTCCTCTTTTGCAGTAGATGGTCATTGCCTGGCACTTATGTGGCACGAATGTAACTTGCCACTTGTCAACCCAAGGCTGGATATTGTCCAGGTTTTGCTGCATTTGAACACGGACTACTTCATTATCTGAGGAGTCACGAATAGTGCTAAACGTTGTGCAGTCATCTTCTAACATCCCCACTTCTGACCTTAAGATGGAAGGGAGGTGATTGATGAAGCAGCTGAGATGGTTGGGTCTAGAACGCTACCCTGTAGAACTCCTGTAGTGATTGTAGTTGAGACAATTGACCTCCAACAGCCACAACATCATCCTTTGGGCCAGGCATGACCAACCACTGGAGAGATTTCCACCTGATTGCCATGAACTCCAGTTTAGCTAGAACTCCTTGGTCCATACTCAGCCAAATGCTGCCTTGATGTCAAGGGCAGTCACTCTCACCTCACCTCTGGCATTCAGCTCTTTTTTTACTAAGACTGTAATGATGTCAGGACCTGAGCAACTTCGGCAGAACCCAAACTCTGTTACCGTGAGCAGGTTATTGCTGAGTAAGTGCCGCTTCATAGTACCGCTGATGTCTCCTTCCATCACTTTGCTGATGATGGAGAGTAGACTGATAGGGCGGTAATTGGCTAGGTTGGATTTGTCCTGTTCCTTGTCTACAAAACACGCCTGGGCAATTTTCCACATTACCGGGTAGATGCCAGGGTTGTAGCTTTACTGGAACAGCTTGATGAAGGGTCTGGCAGGTTCTGGAGCATATGTCTTCAGCACAATTGCCGAATATTGTCAGGGCCCATAGCCTTTGCAGTATCCTGTGCCTTCAGCCATTTCTTGACATCACATGGAGTGAATCATATTGGCTGAAGACTGACATCTGTGATGTTGGAGACCGAGATGGGTCATCCACTCGCCACTTCTGGCTGAAGATTGTTGCAAATGCCTCAGCCTTGTCTTTTGCACATATGTGCTGGGCTCCTCCATCATTGAGGATGGGGATATTTGTGGAGCCCCCTCCTCCAGTGAGTTGTTTAATTGTCCATCACCGTTCACGGCTGGCTACAGAGTACAGAGCTTGGATCTAATGAATTTGTTGTGGAATCACTCAGCTCTGTCTATTATTTGCTTCATATGTTGTTTGGTACTCAAGTACTGCATTGTAGCTTCAGCAGTTGACACCTCATTTTTCGGTATGTCTGATGTTGCTCCAGGCATGCTCTCCGGCACCCTTCATTGAAGGATGCAGGAGAGCATGCCAATCTAACCCATTTAGCACAGTGGTAGTGCCACATAACATGATGGAAGGTATCCTCAATATGAAGGCGGTACTTTGTCTCCACAAGACCAGTGTGGTGATCACTGCTACCGATACAGTCATGGACAGATGCATCTGCAGCAGGCAAATTGGTGAGGATGAGGTCAAGTATGGTTTTCCCTCTTGTTGGTTCCCTCACCACCTGCCGCAATGCCATTCTAGCAGCTGTGTCCTTTAGGACATGGCCAGCTCAGTCTGTGGTGGTACTACTGAGCCACTCTTT
Source organism: Scyliorhinus canicula (assembly GCF_902713615.1). Lineage (NCBI taxonomy): Eukaryota > Metazoa > Chordata > Chondrichthyes > Carcharhiniformes > Scyliorhinidae > Scyliorhinus > Scyliorhinus canicula. The sequence continues at coordinate 131,151,697 of NC_052151.1, read as the reverse complement.
GTGATGGGCATTGCAGACCTCCTGCAGGGCATATTCTGAGCCCTTGCCACCCTCAGTGCTTCCTGCAAGTGGTGTTCAACATGGAGGAGTACTGATTCATCAGCTGATGGTGGACGCGACATGGTAATCTGCAGGCTGTTTCCTTACCAAGGTTTAACCTGAAGCCATGAGACTTCATTGGGTCCAGAGTAGGACACCCAGGGCAACTCCCTTCCGACTGTATACCACTGTGCAGCCAACTCTGCTGGATCTGTACTGCCGGTGAGACAGGACATACCCAAGAATGGTGATTGTGATGCCTGGGACATTGTTTGTAAGGTATGATTCTGTGAGTTTATAATGCCAGGTTGTTGCTTAACTAGTCTGTGAGACAACTCTCCCAATTCTGACACAAGCCCCCAGATGTCAGTGAGGAGGACTTTGCAGGTTTGGCAGGGCTGGGTTTGACGTTGTCATTTCCGGTGCCTATTTTCATACTGGGTGGTCCATCCAGTTTCATTCCTTTTTTGTGTTTTCCTAGTGGTTGAATACAACTGAGTGGCTTCTTAGGCCATTTCAGAGGGCATTTAAGTCTCAACCACACTGCTGTGGGTATGGAGTCACATGTAGGCCACATTAGGTAAGGATGGCAGATTTCCTTCTCGAAAGGACACCAGTGAACCAGCTGGGTTTTTACAATAATCGACAATGGAACTAAGGTCAGCAACTAAGGAAGCCGATATTCAGGGCGCCAAAGCACATAGTGATGCAGTGGGGAAGGTAACACTGACAAAGGAGAGTACTTGCAGGCAAGGAGATGGGTTGAAGTGTGTATACTTTAATGCAAGAAACATCAAGAATAAGGTGGGTGAACTTAAGGCATGGATCGGTACTTGGGACTACGATGTGGTGGCCATCATGGAAACTTGGATAGAAGAGGGGCAGAAATGGTTGTTGGAGGTACCTGGTTATAGATGTTTCAACAAGATTAGGGAGGATGGTAAAAGAGGTGGGGGGGGGGGGTGGCATTGTTAATTATAGATAGTATAACAGCTGCAGAAAGGCAGTTCGAGGGGGATCTGCCTACTGAGGTAATATGGGTTGAAGTCAGAAATAGGAAAGGAGCAGTCACCTTGTTGGGAGTTTTCTATAGGCCCCCTAATAACAGCAGAGATGTGGAGGAACAGATTGGGAAACAGATTTTGGAAAGGTGCAGAAGTCACAGGGTAGTAGTCATGGGTGACTTCAACTTCTCAAAAATTAAGTGGAAACTCTTTAGATCAAATAGTTTGGATGGGGTGGTGTTTGTGCAGTGTGTCCAGGAAGCTTTTCTAACACAGTATGTAGATTGTCCGACCAGAGGGGAGGCTATATTGGATTTGGTACTTGGTAATGAACCAGGGCAGGTGATAGATTTGCTAGTGGGGGAGCATTTTGGAGGTAGTGACCACAATTCTGTGACTTTCCCTTTAGTAATGGAGAGGGATAGGTGTGTGCAACAGGGCAAGGTTTACAATTGGGGGAAGGAATGCTGTCAGACAAGAATTGAAGTGCAGAAGTTGGGAACATACGCTGTCAGGGAAGGACACAAGTGAAATGTGGAACTTGTTCAAGGAACAGGTGCTGCATGCTTTTGATATGTATGTCCCTGTCAGGCAGGGAAGAGATGGTCGAGTGAGGGAACCATGGTTGACAAGAGAGGTTGAATGTCTTGTCAAGAGGAAGAAGGAGACTTATGTAAGGCTGAAGAAACAAGGTTCAGACAGGGCGCTGGAGGGATATAAGATAGCCAGAGGGAACTGAAGAAAGTGATTAGGAGAGCAAAGAGAGGGCATGAAAAATCTTTGGCGGGTTGGATCAAGGAAAACCCCAAGGCCTTTTACACATATGTGAGAAATATGAGAATGACTAGAGCGAGGGTAGGTCCGACCAAAGACAGTAGCGGGAGATTGTGTATTGAGTCTGAAGAGATAGGAGAGGTCTTGAACAAGTATTTTTCTTCAGTATTTACAAACGAGAGGGGCCATATTGTTGGAGAGGACAGTGTGAAACAGACTGATAAGCTCGAGGAGATACTTGTTAGGAAGGAAGATGTGTTGGGCTTTTTGAAAAACTTGAGGATAGACAAGTCCCCCGGGCCTGACGGGATATATCCAAGGATTCTATGGGAAGCAAGAAATGAAATTGCAGAGCCGTTGGCAATGATCTTTTCGTCCTCGCTGTCAACAGGGGTGGTACCAGAGGATTGGAGAGTGGCGAATGTCGTGCCCCTGTTCAAAAAAGGGAATAGGGATAACTCTGGGAATTACAGGCCAGTTAGTCTTACTTCGGTGGTAGGCAAAGTAATGGAAAGGGTACTGAGGGATAGGATTTCTGAGCATCCGGAAAGACACTGCTTGATTAGGGATAGTCAGCACGGATTTGTGAGGGGTAGGTCTTGCTTCACAAGTCTTATTGACTTCTTTGAGGAGGTGACCAAGCATGTGGATGAAGGTAAAGCAGTGGATGTAGTGTACATGGATTTTAGTAAGGCATTTGATAAGGTTTCCCATTGTAGGCTTGTGCAGAAAGTAAGGAGGCATGGGATAGTGGGAAATTTGGCCAGTTGGATAACAAACTGGCTAACCGATAGAAGACAGAGAGTGGTGGTGGATGGCAAATATTCAGCCTGGAGCCCAGTTATCAGTGGCGTACCGCAGGGATCAGTTCTGGGTCCTCTACTGTTTGTGATTTTGATTAATGACTTGGATGAGGGAGTTGAAGGGTGGGTCAGTAAATTTGCTGATGATACGAAGATTGGTGGTGTTGTGGATAGTGAGGGGGGCTGTTGTCGGTAGTAGTTGAGTCGGAAACGTTAGGGACCTTCAAGCGGCTATTGGATAGGTACATGGATTAGGGTAGAATAATGGAGTGTAGATTAATTTCTTCTTAAGGGCAGCACGGCAGCATTGTGGATAGCAGAATTGCTTCACAGCTCCAGGGTCCCAGGTTCGATTTCGACTTGGGTCACTGTCTGTGTGGAGTCTGCACATCCTCCCCGTGTGTGCGTGGGTTTCCTCCGGGTGCTCCAGTTTCCTCCCACAGTCCAAAGATGTGCAGGTTGGGTGGATTGGCCATGATCAATTGCCCTTAGTGCCCAAAATTCTATGATTAACCTAGGACAAAAGTTCGGCACAACATCGTGGGCCGAAGGGCCTGTTCTGAGCTGTATTTCTCAAAAAAAATTTTTTTAAATGGTTTCATGGTCATCATTAGACTTATTTCAAGGGGTGGGATTCTCTGTCGGCAGGATCCTCCACTTCACCGGCAGCACACTCACACCTGCGGATTTCCCAACAGCGTGAGGGTGCCAACAATGGGAAACCCCATTGGCCGGCTGCCGGGACGGAAGATCCCGCTGTCGGCGGGGACATGCAACGCCAGAAAATGGTTTTGGCGGGACGGAGAATCCCGCCCCAGATATTTTATTGAATTTAAATTCCCTCACCAGCTGCGTTGGGATTCAAACCCGGCTCCCCAAATCATTATCCTGGGTCTCTGGATTACAAGTCCAGCGACAATACCACTATGCCACTGCTTCCCCTGCTGCACCCCATCTGTCTGTGTGGGAGTCTGGAAAAGGGTGCTCTCTCGCTGTCCAACCTTGCTCTGCATCAGTGTGCCATTTCAGTGTATTGTTGCATTATCCTCAGACAACTTTGCACTGATGCAATTTTGCTTCTGGGAGCTGCAGGAGGGGGATTGTGGCAGGTTGCTGGTAACTTCATTGCTGGTTACTCAGATGCTGGTAACTTCATTGTACTGTTTGTTATTTAATGTCTAGAGGCTGTGTGCTTGTCTGCTGCAGCCCCCTTTGTCATAGAATTTACAGTGCAGAAGGAGGCCATTCGGCTCATCGAGTCTGCACCGGCTCTTGGAAAGAGCACCCTACCTAAGGTCAACACCTCCACCCTATCCCCATAACCCAGTAACCCCACCCAACACTAAGGGCAATTTTGGACACTGAGGGCAATTTATCGTGACCAATCCACCTAACCTGCACATCTTTGGACTGTGAGAGGAAACCGGAGCACCCGGAGGAAACCCACGCACACACTGGGAGGATGTGTAGACTCCACACAGACAGTGACCCAAGCCGGAATCGAACCTGGGACCCTGGAGCTGTGAAGCAATTGTGCTATCCACAATGCTACCGTGTTGCCCTGTGGTGGGTGTCAGGAATGGGGTGCTCTCTCGCTCTTCTGCCATGCTCTGAGTCAGTGTGACTTTCTGGTTTGTCTGCTGCTGGGAGCTGCTGAAGGGGGAGGGAGTGGTGGGTTGATTTGGATACTGTTGACTGCTTCGCGTTTAATGTGTATTTGGTTCCTTGTATAGCTACACTGTTATGGGTTTTTGTTTGCATCGATGTTTTGTAGTGAACATGTGCATTTGTGAATGGCATTGTGCCTCTACCTTACTGGTTCATGGTTAATGTGCTGTGTGGACTGTTCAGTTGTTTTTTTTCTCCTTTTGTATAAAGGCATCGTTAATAAATAAAATACTACCAAGTGCATTCTTGTGGGTACATGTGCCATGTCTCAGACAAGTGTTATTGCCTAACATTCCAATTAAACTGTGTGGCAAGGAAACTTTGCCTGAACCCTCGAGGTATCAGCACCACAGAGATAGCAGCCAGCAAACAAAATCTCTCGTGGTGGGCTACAGCACTGAGGATATCTCTTGACCACAGGATGATGAGTGTGTGAATCATGGCATGAGCACGGTCTCCCTAATGTTCCCAGCAAGGGTCTGGGGTCGAGGGGTGTCATAACCCGCACGGGACTTATGGGGTGGGAATGATTATCTTAAACCCTAGCTGCCCATACTCCTTCAGCAAAACCTCTGTCCTTGTTCTATCTCTGTTCTTGGTACCTATGTGGACCACAACAAATGGATCTTTACCCTGCCACTCCACATTCCTCTGCAGCTCAGATGAGATATCCCAAACCTGAGCATCAGACAGGCAACACAACCTTGGGGACTCGATCCTGGTCACAGAGAACAGTGTCTATGCCCCTAACTATACTATCCCTGATTGTGACTACATTTCTTTTCTCACCCCCCCACTTGAATTGCCCCCTGTACCACGGTGCTTTGATCAGTTTGCTCATCCTCCCCACAAACCCCGCTCTCATCCACACAGGGAGAAAGAATCGCAAACCTGTTGGAAAGGGACAGGGGCTGAGGCTCCTGCAACCCTACCTCCTGGATCCCTCTAACTACCTCATTCATAGTCACACACGCCTGCCCCTGATCACTGACCAAATTCAAGGTAGTTAATCTAAGGGGTGTGACTGCCTCCTGAAACATAGCGTCCAGGTAACTGTCCCCCTCCCTGAGGTGTCACAGCTCCCACAGTTGAGACTCCAGCTTATCAACTCTGAGTTGAAGTCCCTCAAGCAACCAACACTTGCTACAGATGTGTTCACTAGGATCCACAATGGGGACCACCAGCTCACACATCATGCAGGCACAACACATCGCCTGGCCCTGAATCTCTATTTTAGCTTTTCATTTGTCTTTTTAAAATTTCTGGCTGGTTTTTAGTCTTTACAATGTGTAAAACATTTCTCTTTTTACCTTTAACCCGAAAGCAACTGAGAATAGGTCATGTAAATTAACCATTTGTGGTGAATGTATTCACCTAAGTATGAACTGTCTGTTTAGTGCTGTGACCTATGACCTGGAAATGATAATACGGTCTACTTCCAGGTACTGTACTGGAACCCCGGTGGGCTCCGCCTCTGGCTCCGCCGTCACTGGGGCGATATATAGACCGGCCACCTGTGAGTGGCACTCATTTGTACAGCAGACACTGGCAGGCGAGTTCCTGGATAACAAAGCCGAATATTCACTTGTTCTCACGGTCTCATAGTGAATTGACAGTAAAACGCCATTACTTGCCAGCCAATGAACTTACCTTTTTCCTATGACATCTCTTCTGGATTGTCTTTCAAACTCACCAGAGGTGTCCCTGTCAGCTCCTGCTCTTTTTAAATCTCCGCGTGATAAGTGATGAAAGTAACACTTACTGACCGGACCTACTACTTACCACTCAGCTCTCTCACTTGTAGCCTCAAGCACGGCAGCAGGACAAGACCACTCACTGAAGATTTAAAAAAATAACAAAGCAAGGAGGAAAAGCATCATTTCCCACGGTGCACCAAATTCCCACTCTGTTTCATATTCCCGATAACCACAATCACTCTGACTCTGTCTCACCTCTTAAGACCACAAGACATTGGAGTAGAATTAGGCCACTCATCCCATCGAGTCTGCTCCGCCATTCAGTCACGGCTGACATAGCTTGTTTAATCTTTACCAAGCACCATTAGGATCAGCCTACATCTGAGTTGTATGTGCAACGTGGACACCATCTTGGACAAAACAGCACCTACGACACTGAAAACTCAAGCGCTACAGGACTAAATTTCTAACCCTTTCACTTTTAAATTTTCTGAGCTAAAGAGTTTGAATGACATTCCAGGAACATAAACGTCATCACTAAAGAAGGTACTTACACTTTGAGTACAAAATTCTAACTTTCTGTGGCAAATTCAATCATCAAATAATATGCAAATACAGTAACCATGAAACCTTTGGGGTGGTTTAGATGGATGTGCTGCCATCACTCTAAAGTCAATAATGGGAGGGCAGCACTGTGGCGTAGTGGGTAGCACTGCTGCCTCACGGCGCCAAGGTCCCAGGTTCGATCCCTGCTCTGGGTCACTGTCCGTGTGGAGTTTGCACATTCTCCCCGTGTTGCGTGGGTTTCACCCCCACAACCCAGAGATGTGCAGGGTAGGGGGATTGGCCACACTAAATTGCCCCTCAAGTGGAAAAAAATGAATTGGGTACTCAAAATTTTTTTTTTTTAAAGTTAGCAACGGACACAAATCATCCAGAAACTTGTGGCGATTTGTAATTCACGCAGTAGCGCTTCCTCATCACAATTTGCTAAAAGATTTACAGATTAATAATGGAGAATGCCATTCAACACCCCATTATTTTGGCAACAAAGTCTTTGTCATTATATTTTCAAAATTACAATGGTGTTAATTGGACATCTTAACTCACACTGACCAAATTCAAGGCAGCCGATTTGTGAAAGTTGTATATAAAATGATAAATAGACAGCATTAATACCGATTGACTGAGAAAATATCCTTACAGTCAGTGCCGGGGCAATGCCATTATTTAATGTTATAAAGTGTTCATTATAAAGCTATCGCACTGATGGTAATTTTCTGATATTATGCCCTTGGCAAGAGGCTCATGTAGTGAGAGTATATGTTGGAAGTGTTGGGGATTGTGGTGTACAATCTGTGATTATTGGAAAACCGTGCCTGTGCTGGACTTACCAAAATGAGTTGAAGGCGAAGTTCCCTACCAACAGCACAAAGTTAGATGGTTACATTTTCTCTCCTCAATACTCAGTATTTACTGGAGAAAACTTTGTGGTGGTCATCACAAGACATTTGAGCATATGAACATGAGTAGACAATAGGTGCTGTCGAGCCTGTTCTGCCATTCAATACGATCATGGCTGACCTTCAGCTTCAACTCCATTTTCTCATCAACTCACAATATCCCTTGATTCCCCGAGAGAACAACAATTGGTCTTAAGTTTTACTGAGCCTTCAGTGTGTTCAGCAATGGAACATCTACAACCCCCTGGAGTAAAGAATTCTTCAGGTTTATAGCCCTTTGAGTGAAGACGTTTCTTCTCATCTCAGTCATAAATGATCATCCCCTTATTCTGATACAGTGCCCAGTTCTAGCTTCCCCAGCCAAAAGAAACAGCGAGCTGCATTTTACAGGGCGGTGGATTGTTTGCCCTGTCTTGTGTGTTATACTGACATAAAGGCACCAATTGCTCATAAGGGATTCTGCAAACATCGTGTGGGTTAATTAATTATTCCTAGGCAGATGTGAACAGATATTAATGGGCAGAAAGCATGGAAACACCAGGAGCAGAGCTGTGTCTGCTGTGTTCTTCTCCAAGCTGAAGTGAAACTGAGGCTGGATCACATGACACATTTCCCTTCATGTGATGGCATGTATCTAACCCTTAAAGGTACAATACAACAAGCCCCGCAGCCATTACATGATGTGGGCAAGCTAACATAGTTGATAGCGGGACTTCCGCATTTAGTGGGAGAAATGAGGTCCTGTTTTCAGGAACTGCTGGCCAACCTGATGATTGATGCCCCAGAAAAATCCTGGATTTTAGGGGGAGCCATTATAAAACTGCTCGCCTACTTCTGCCATTACACATCACACATTAACCATATTATGACCAAGGTTATGTATTATCCAGGTCAGTTGGCTTGCTAACTGCCCTAATAGACTGTTATTTATTTACATATGATGGACAGGCTGCCGATTTTGGCACCCGCTCACCTTGCCTGTAATGGGGGTCAGCTTTGGGGTGAGCAGGAAATTACAGTGGGCTAGCCATCCTACATCATTTACTTGTCCCCACTGTCATGTGAGAGTACCTTTATGAAATGAGTGTTTATAAATTGGTGTGTATATAAATATTTGTAGTGAGAGTACCTTTAAGAAATGGGTGTTTATTACTGCAGTGATGTCAGAGATTGGGTGGAACTGGGCTGTTTGTCAGCTTTTGACTTTCGTTTTAGGCTGTTTGCTGCAGGGTGTGTTTTAGTTTCGTTTTCAGAGCTGGATAGCTACAGTCACAGCCAGAAGGTGTATTAGAGTATCTAATTTTCATTTCTGCTCTACCACACCTGTAAAGTGGACCGTCTGCTTCCCATACCACAATCTATTAAAAGTTGGGGGTCAGGTGAACTCCATGATACACTTTGGGGTTCTCTAAACCCTGGCCCATAACAGCACCCAGACCCCCAAAACACACCTGGCAGAGGGTGGGGGGGGGGGTCAAAAAATCGAACTCAACCTCCCAGTATCTACCCTAAAAGCCCCTTCAGAATCTTAAACGTTTCAATAAAATTATCTCTCATTCTTTTAAACACCAGAGAGCATGAATTCAATTTCCTCAGCCTTTCACCATGGGACAACACTCTCAGAACTCAGTCACACATTTACATTCATTAAAAACCAGGATCATGCGGCATGTGAGCAATCAGCGAAATTCAAAGGTATTTTCATATTTAGAACAGTGCAGCACAGAACAGGCCCTTCGGCCCTCGATGTTGTGCCGAGCAATGATCACCCTACTCAAACTCACGTATCCACCCTATACCCGTAACCCAACAACTCCCCCTTAACCTTACTTTTTAGGATATGTTTCAATGTTTTCAATAAATAGAATTTGGGAATATATTTTGCGAACTTATTTCCCACATTCTACTTCTCTGAAATGAATTGACCAGGTCGCCTTAAGTGGTTGATTTCTTGCTTCTCTCAATTAACTTATTGTAAAGTTGTCAGGCTCGCTGGCCGGAGACAGACGTCACAAGAATATCTTGTCATTCAGCCATCTCCTAATTCTTTGGCTTTTTCATTCCACTGAACACTGATTTGCTTTCAGAACAGGTCTAGGAACATGAACAATCAATATTATCTGTATTATCTTTAAAAATCGTGCTGACTTCAAGACTGATACCTGATTGTTTATTAATTCAAGAAATGCTTGGAATGAAACTTTGAAAGCAGCCAGGTAATACATTTGATACTTGACAGTGAATGTTAGGCTGAGCCATTTTTCATTTAAGTATTGGGTTACTGTTGTTGGTTTTCTATCAGCATTGATTGGCTTCAGCACAAAATATGAACATGGAAGATAGAGTATCTCAAAGCATGCTGTCATTTCTATGTACAACATGAAAAATTTATAGTAAGCACTTGGAACAGAAAACAGGAAGATAAACATTATTGATTGTAGCTGCTGGAAGTGAAAGGCAGACTGATCTGAAAAGTGATACATTTATGAAACTAAAGGCAGACTTTATGGGTTCCGGGTGGGTGCATAGCTAACCTGGAAGAGTGTAAAATATCATGTGATGACATTGGGCATATATCCCGACATCATCCCACAATTGTGCTGTATTTTGGTTGGCAGGCGCAGCCATAGATCTGCAGCACAGCCACCAACAATTATGGAGCAAATTGAAGGAATTATCCGCCTTATTGCCTCGAATATTACATTGACTGTGTGATTTTTAGGTAATCGCATGGACAGAAAGGGTAAGTGGGCAATCCGTTTCTCAACTTTTATCAATCATAAACGTGAAAGTGGCATGGGCACCTCAATCTGAAAACCCTTTCAGATTTAGGGCATCATTCCCTCCTATACATGGGATCTCCAATTCTCCCTGTCCACATGGCCTACCCCACAATGCCACAATCACCTCCCACTCCAGGGCCTCCCCTTCAATCCTGCCCCCCCCCCCCCTCCACCCCCACCCCCACCCCCGAGACCCCCAGGATTTATCTTGGGAATGGCCCTGGGACATAGTTCCAGGCAAAGCCTCACCTGGCGACTGCAGCGCTGTGCCTGCATGGATTGGACAGCCTTCGGCTATTCTGATTGGCCAACAGCTCTCCAAGGTGGGACTTACTTCCAAGAAGGCCCCGCCCACAGCCAATCAGTGCTCAACATCTTTTTAAGATTTTAGTGTACATCTCAAATCCTATTATAGTTTATGCATTGATGCTCTAATTTCCTGAGCAGTGAGTTGAAACCAGTTCCCGTACACATGCCATAGCTTAGGTTGTGTGTTGTAACCTAATACTCAATGTACTGTGTGCATTGTTTTGGAAAGGATGACATATTTTATATTGTGTTTGCATATGCAAAGGGACTAAACTTAGGATGGGGTACCTCACCCACTAGCTATGCATTTGGAAAATCGTGAGTGTGCATATTCTGTACTATATGTACACAATAGAGAATATATCTAATATTATTCGCCAATGAAAAGGTTATGTTTTAGCTGAATGATTTTGATACTTGTATTTTATTTAGAATTTTTAAATAAAATTGCTAAGAGCCTCAGTAATATTACAGATGATGGCACTGTAAACGTTAAATAATATGCTGCATTTGCTCAAATGTACTTGGCTGTTGCTGCAAATAAGCAGCTAATGAGATTGTAATTGTGACATTTTAATATGCTTTGAGCCAAGTACATTTGTATTTAATGCCAGATGTTATTTTAACTTATTACTTGTTTCACACACGGAGTTACACAAGAGAATAGAATTTTAGCAAAATTAAGGATTAGAAATTTTAGATCAATATTTTTTCATAAAGTTATATTAAACTGGTGGTTTGGATCGCACTGAAGCACATAGTTTTAAAAACACTCCCTTTTTCTAAATCTATTTGGATTTGAGTTTGTAAAACATTTTACCAGTGATACAGCTATGCCAATTTGAGAGTAGCGGATTGTCACTGGATTAGTAATCCAGAGATCAGGTGTAGAGATCTACCATGCGGATCTAGTGGCACTTGTGAACACTAAAACTCAGTAGAAATTTGCGTTAACACTTCTCGGGTGCAAATAAGAATTGTTTTAGTGACTTTAGTTGATTGCAATTGAGAATCACTTAAATCTTATTATCCAATAAGTCCAGCTGGCAAAAGGATTCAAAGAGAAGCAATTTGTAGACAATATAACTTTCAAATAATACAGAAATTATTTTCTTGCTTACGGCAAAATAGCTTGCATTTACTTCAAGAGTCAGAGTTGGAAAGTGAAAGTATGAAAGACAGAGAGACGAGTAAGTTAGATCAAAGTATAGATGATTCATGAATGAAAAATGGCGGTATGATCTAACATGGTTATACTAAATCATATCAGACTTTCGCCATCTATCTACACTCCTTTGTAATCCTAATTGGTTTGGGTTAGTTGGGTTATTTGAATCAAATAAGTTTGATTTGACGGTTAGCTGTCTGTCTTTAATCTGCAACATTAACTTGAAATGTTTCATGAATGAATTCTTATATATGTTATGGAATGCGATTTGGTGCCATTATCGCAAGCGGCTTGAACTGGATTCTTGCTGACTTGACTGTTAGGACAATGGCTCCTTTAGGTTACTGTACCGTTGCTATGCTGTTGTCATGGAGCTGGCCTGTCCTTGGACTGCTTAGTGTCATATTATCTTGAAAATGTATGTGTTAGCTGAATAAGAATGCTGTTTTAATCTATAATGAATTATGCTGCTTCTGTGTTCTGTTGAAGCTATGTTTTGAAATGAATTATGCTGAATATGTGTTTTGAAATGACCTGAGGTTATGTGTGAGTTTTAAAATGGGTATTTAATAGACTAGGGGCTTGATGCTAAATAGCGATCTTTTACCTATCATTTTTACCTATTTTACCTATCAGGTGTGTTAGAAAATAGCTGGCTTCTACATCAGGGTAATGCTCTAGGGACTTGGGTTCAAATCCCACCAGGGCAGATGGTGGAATTTGAATTCAATAAAAAAAATCTGGAATTAGAAGTCTAATGATGGTCATGAAATCATTGTCAATTGTCGTAAAAACCCATCTGGTTCACTAATGTCCTTTATGGAAGGAAATCTGTTGCCTTTACCTGGTCTGGCCTCCATGTGACTCCATATCCAATGTGACTGACTTTTAATTGCCCTCAGGCATGGGCAATAAATGCTGGCCCACATCCCATGGACGAGTAAAAAGTATATATTTGAGGGTTTTATAGTTGCATACAAATTGAGCATTTTATATTTTGAAATGAGTTCAACTTTCAAAGATTTAAAAAAATAAATTTAGAGTACCCAATTATTTTTTTTTCAATTCAAGGGCAATTTAGCGTGGCCAATCCACCTACCCTGCACATTATTGGGTTGTGGGGTGACACCAAGCAGACATGGGGAGAATGTGTACACAGACAGTAACCCAGGGTCGGGATCGAAGCCGGATCCTCAGTGCTGTGAGGCAGCAGTGCTAACCACTGCACCACTGTGCCGCCCCAACTTTCAAAGATTTTAATACAAAAGAGACATCCCAAGACAACTTTAATATACAGGCTCAATAATTTGTTCAACAGTACATTCTTAAACATATGTTTTGTAATGTTATGATACTTTGGACCAGATTTTCAACTGGGCTTAAATCTGGCATTATTGTTGAATTTTACCGAAACAACTCAATTTTAATTTCCATCAAAATCAATGGGACTGAAAATAGGAAAGAGTCTATAATAACTCTGCAATCTTGAATGCATGATTGGGGAGCAAGTTAACCGCTCTAGGGACCCGGGTTCAATTCCGGCCTAGGTTGACTGTCTGGAGTTTGCATTTTCTCCCTGTGTCTGCGTGGGATTCCTTTTGGTGCTCTGGAAGTCCAAAGATGTGCAGGTTAGGTAGATTGGCCATGATAAATTGCCCGTTGGTATGGAATAGGTTAGGTAGGGTTATTGGGTTACGGGGATAGGGTGGAGGATTGTGCTTAAGTGGTGCTCTTTCCAAGAGTAGACTCGATGGGCCGAATGGCCTCCTTTTGCACTGTATGGATTCTATGATTCGATAGCATCAATTGAGTGGAACACAAAGAGGAAAATCAGGGAGGGAGAAATGCTTCCATCCCAGCTATCAGACTCTCCCTAAACATATTTCTATTATTTATTCCTGGAAAGAAAATCAGGCAGATCTGTTGCCTGCATGGTCCTCTGCCAAATTTGATTCCAATTTCTTTGCCCAAAGTAATGTAGATCACTGAGACTAAAAAATAAACCAAAGTCTTAAGCCCAGATGTTCATCACGGCGAAGAAAATGTCACAATTATCATGGCAAAATTTACAGAACTGCCCAACAATCATGCTGGACTGGATTCTCTTTGCAGCTCAAACTGGCTGTGTCGAGTGAAAGGTCTTTATTCTGGACCTTCAGAAACAACCCATCAGGTGAGAGAGTGAGAAACCAGAGCTGTGATCCTCCAGCTTCTGTTCAAAGCGAAACTATAAGCAAAACACCATCCCATAGAGGAAGGAACATTCCAGAATGGTCAGCACCAATCAGCATTGAATATCAGCTCAGACCAAAAATTGTAAAACAGCTCATTTGCCACCAGCCAAATCCATCAAGAGATGTCATCACTGATGTCAGACCAAACAGCACATCCTGCTGGAGTGCGCTTTTTAAAAAAAATTAAAGGTGAAGTCCATCTTAAAGGCACCCCATTAATTGTCCAGGTACGAAAATTGAAATAACAGAATAACAGAAATTAAAAGGAAAAGCAAGGGACAGACAGGGATTAACATTAGGATCCTTACTAGTGGCACAGAACAAATTCCAACAGTCTTACCTTTACACCAGGCACTTGGAGAATGTGGCCTCTGGTGTCACAGGGCAACTATTTCTGTCCCTACTGACTCGTGCACTGACCCCCTTGACCCACCGCGGGGTCCACCGCATCAGAGCCATGCTTAGGAAAACTTGTACCTCGACCCGCCTGGAGGATTTCCTACTGTGAGGGTTGGCACACAACAGGTGAACTTCCGGACCATTTTCATCTTCCTGCTAATGTGCGGAAGGTTGCGCACTGAGACCGCCGGCGGGGCTTCAGAGCAACACAATGGGTTTGGAGCCCCTCCCACCCCTCGATGCTCCATTTTCCATCCGAGCGGGAATCATGATACTGGTGTCAGGCAATGGAGAATCCACCCTCTACAATGCAAATGCAGCCAAAGTGTTAGACACAGCAGATGACAAATATTATCTGCACAATAAATGGCCTTTTGAGCTGTGATGCCTACATCTAGGTCGATGTGTAATACTGAAGTGCAGATGAATGCCTCGCACCCAGCACTCATGCTTGAGATGAACCTGCTACCCAATACCTCTTCATGGAGTCTGATCATTGAGCCTCCCATAAAATCAAGTTTGGATGGACAATGAAAAATACAAAGAGCCTTGTATTGCTTGAATCTTTGAACACTGGAATCTTATCTGATACAGCAGAGAAGGAAGCCCTTCAAAGCATCACAAGTCAGCCGGCAACCTTAATGCTGTTGACATTGATATTGAAATGAGCCTGAGCATGTTGCCCTTTTTATTACTGGTCCATTATTTTTGAACTCTCTAGAGCGCACACACACAGCTAACCATGTGCAATTGTGAGTAAATATATTCAAGATATGGTCAAATTTGTGGCACAGTAGCACAGTGGTTAGCACTGTTGCTTCACAGTGCCTAGGTCCCTGGTTCGATTCCCGCTTGGATCACTGTCTGTGTGGAGTTTGCACGTTCTCCCCATGTCTGTGTGGGTTTCTTCCTGAAAGACGTGCTGTTGGGTGAATTGCACATTCTGAATTCCCCCCCCCCCCCTGTGTACCAGGCGCCTGAGTGTGGTGTCTAGGGGATTTTCACAGTAACTTCATTGCAGTGTTAATGTAAGCCTAATTGTGACAATAATAAAGATTATTATAGATGATTATAAATGTGCTATATACAATATGAAAAGTGTAACCTTAATCCTGTGCTCCAAGTCAGGTGGTGCCCTTTGCTCTTGCACACTCCTCCCAAATGCTCTCTGTGTTGCCTCAGAGAATGTGGAGGCAGGATGCTCACTACTCTGTCTAAATTAAAGTGAGGGGCTTGATAGCCTGTCTCATCATGCAGGCACCCATTATAAACCTCCTGAATCCCGGCAAGGGCAGTCGCGGTCACTGGCACATATGCAACAAATAAGGAGGGGCTGGGGAGTGGGGAAAGGTAAAGGCGTTGATTGACCCCGCTCAGTGATCTACACAGCCTATGTCTGGCCATCAGGTGAGGTTGATGGGCTTGGCTGCTGATGTGTAGCAGTTGTCCATTCCAGCGACCGCTGGGCCAACAGTGTGCTTGTTTTGTTGATGTGTAAGTGTGGTAGTCACCACTAACTATATTAGATGTAGTACGGAAAGACTCCTGTATTAGAGGTACATGGGTAAATCTCTGCCTGCTGGCTCCGTCCAGTAGGCGGCGTATAAATGTATGTGCTCGCCGGAGCTGCTCACATTCTGGTAGCAGCTATAGGAGCCCACACATCTTTGCTCAATAAAGCCTCGATTATTGACTACTCTCGTCTTCGATGAAATTGATAGTGCATCAATTTATTGAGCAAAGATTTTAAACCGATGGAACTTCACATCAAGCCTGATCGCCTACAGCTGAACCCTCAAGCAGCCAACGCTACGTCCGCTTTTGACCACTGGCTAGCCTGCTTCGAAAGCTACCTCTGAACATTTGCTGAAGAACCCTCGGATGTACAGAAGTTCCAGGTCCTTTACTCCGGATGAGCCCTGACCTTTTTCCTCTCATCCGGGATGTGCCCACTTATTCAAGGGGTCAAGGGGGTCAGTGCACGAAAGGGCTACACTTATTCTGAAGCAATGGAGCTCGTGAAAGGACATTACGTTCAGCCGGTCAACAAACTATACACCAGGCACCGCCTGTCCACGAGACAACAAGTCCTCGATGAGTCCCTAGACGATTTCTGGTGTGCCCTGCACATCCTGGCGAGGAAATGTGACCACCAGGCAGTTTCGCCAGTCGAGCATACGGAACGTTTAATCAGAGATGGTTTTGTTACGGGCATGGGTTCGGTGTACATCTGCCAGCACCTATTGGAGGGAGGCACGCTTGATCTTGCGGGAACTAGGCAGCTCGCTAACTCGTTAACAGTGGCCTCCCGTAATGTCCAGTCGTACGCCCCAGACCGCATGGCTGTTTTTGAAAAACTCACCACTATTCTTAGAATTCCTCCTATACCAAAAAGGGTCGATATTCTAAATGGTGAACAGGGATTCTCACTCCCTGACTCCGATGCAGGCTTCGGTGGGTGCTATTCAGGTCAAACTATATTTTCAAGTTATCCCCCGGTATAACCCATACCTTCACCGAAGATTCTATCTTCCAGTGCCACCTCCAAAGCTTAACTTTAAAATTTGGCGGACCCCCCCCCCCCCACCCCCCTCCTCACCGTATGCGGCCTCACAACTCTTAAGGTCAATCCACCTTCCTTGTTTACAAACCTCACCCCGGATTGCAAACCCGTCGCCACCAGGAGCAGACGGTACAGTACCCAGGACAGGATCTTCATCAGGTCCAGCAGCTTCTGTGGGAAGGCATCATTGAGGCCAGCAACAGCCCCTGGAGAGCCCAAGTGATAGTAGTAAAGACTGGCGAGAAACACAGAATGGTCATTGACAACAGTCAGACCATCAATCGGTACACGCAGCTCGATACGTACCCCCTCCCACGCATTTCCGATATGGTCAATCAGATTGAACAGTACCGGGTCTTTTCCACAGTGGACCTGAAGTCTGCGTACCAGCTCCCCATCCGCAAGGCAGACCGCCAATACACTGTGTTTGAAGCAGATGGCCGCCTCTATCACTTCCTTAGGATTCCCTTCGCCGTCACTAACGGGGTCTCGATCTTCCAAAGTGAGATGGACTGAATGACCGGTACAGACTGTGGGCCACCTTCCCGTACCTAGACAACGTCACCACCTGCGGCCACGATCAGCAGGACCACGACGCTAACCTTCTCAAATTTCTCCACACCGCCAAGCTCCTTAATGTCACGTACAATAAGGAGAAGTGCATGTTCCGCACCAACCGCTGAGCCATCCTTGCCTATGTTGTGGAAAATGGGGTTCTAGGGGCCGACTCCAACTGCATGCACCCCCTCATGGAACTCCCCCTCCCCCACTGCCCCAAGGCTGTGAAACGATGTCTGGGGTTCTTCTATTATGCCCAGTGGGTCCATAACTATGTGGACAAGTTCCGCCCACTCATTCAGTCCACAGTCTTTCCCCTGAAGGCTGAGGCCCACCAGGCCTTTAACCGCATCAATGCAGACATCGCCAAGGTCACGATGCATGCGATCGACGAGTCCCTCCCCTTTCAGGTCGAGAGCGATGCATTGGACGTAGCTCCGTGTGGTGATATAACCACTGTAGATATGCGTACTGCAGTAGGGGGATGTATGGCTGTACCTGTAATACAGGTTCCTCCGGTAAGCCCCTGCCGGCTAGCTCCGCCCACAGGGAGCTTGTGTATAAATATGCGTGTGAGTCACTCAGACCTTTAGTCTACAGTTGCAGATGGAGGGACAGAATCGTACAACAATAAAGCCTCTATTGTACTAGTCTCTCGGCTTTGAGTATAATTGTTAGCGCTACAATTTATTGCTGTGCGATTTCCCAGTCACCATGGACATCAGAATCAAGCCTGACCGTCTGCAGCTGGCTCCGCAGTCGCCTCACGCCAGAAAAGACCTTGTTCACTGGCTCGCAGTCTTCGAGGCCTACATCTCTTCAGCGGACCCTCCCCCGACGGAGGCTCAGAAAAAGCAACTCCTGTACTCCAGACTTAGCTCCAGTGTCTTTCCGCTCATTCGAGATGCGACCGACTACACCACAGCTATGGAACTGCTCAAGGAGAACTATGCACAGTCGGCGAACACCCTGTTTGCGAGACATCTACTCTCTACTCGCGTCCAGCAGCCGGGTGAGTCGATTGAGGACTTCTGGAGGGCCCTTATACCTCTGGTACGAGAATGCGACTGCCGGGCCCTCACAGCCACGGAACATTCGGATTTACTCATGCGCGATGCCTTTGTTACAGGCATTGCATCGGACCCCATCCGGCAACGACTGCTGGAAGGGGTCGCCCCCGACCTCGCGGCCGCGAAGGCCCTGGCGCTTTCCATGACGGCCGCCTCCCGTAGTGCGCGAACTTACTCTGCTAGCCACTCGGCCCACCTGTCCTACCCCTCTAGACCCCGCAAACGGCCCCCCAGGCCCATCCGTCCCACCCCTCGTGGACCCCGCAAACGGCCCCCCCAGGAGCCGCCCCCGCGCACTATGCCTGCGCTGCTCGCCGCACCGCACCCCCTGGGGGTCCCCACTGTTACGTCTGCGGTCAGCAGAAGCACCCTCGCCAACGCTGCCCGGCCCGCACAGCGACCTGCAAAGCTTGTGGAAAGAAAGGCCACTTTGCAGCGGTGTGTCAGTCCCGGACGGCCGCCGCTATCGCGCCGCCGGTCCCCACGCCTCAGCCGCTCCCTCAATGGGCCCCGCCGTCCGCTTCCCCCGACCCCACGTGCGATCAGTGGGTGCCGCCATCTTTCGCCGCCCCCGCCACGTGCGCTCCATGGGCGCCGCCATCTTCATCCACCACCGCCATGTGCGTTCCATGGGCGCCGCCATTTTGTTCCGACCCCACAACGTGCTCTCCATGGGCGCCGCCATTTTACCCACAGGTACTGCAGATGCCGCCATTTTGTCTCCAGATGCCGCCATTTTGTCCTCTCCCCGGGACGGGGCCACGGGACACGGGTCGCTACCGCTCATCGTCGGACTCATCTGACTCAACCGCCGATCAACCGCTGCTTGCCTCCGTTACGCTCGACCAGTCACGTCCTTTCAACCTGGCACCCTCTTCCACATCGGTGCTGGTCAATGGCCACGTGACCTCCTGCCTCATTGACTCCGGGAGCACCGAGAGCTTCGTCCACCCGGACACGGTAAGGCGCTATTCCCTTGCGGTCCATTCCGCCAACCGGCAGATCTCTCTCGCCTCTGGGTCCCACTCTGTCCCGATTCGGGGTTTCTGCCTGGTTAAACTTACTGTACAGGGCGTGGAATTCGACCGTTTCCGTCTGTACATTCTCCCCAACCTCTGCGCGTCACTCTTACTAGGCCTGGATTTCCATTGCAATCTCCAGAGCCTCACCCTCAAATTCGGCGGACCCCTACCTCCCCTCACCGTTTGCGGCCTTGCGACCCTCAAGGTCGAGTCTCCCTCACTCTTTGCCAATCTGAACACAGATTGCAAGCCCGTCGCCACCAGGAGCAGATGGTACAGCACCCAGGACAAGGCCTTCATCAGGTCCAAAGTCCAGCGGCTGCTTCGGGAAGGTATCATCGAGGCCAGAAACAGCCCCTGGAGAGGCCAGGTGGTAGTGGTTAAGACCGGGGAGAAGCACAGGATGGTTGTGGACTACAGCCAGACCATCAACCGGTACACGCAGCTCGACGCGTACCCACTCCCCCGCATTTCTGAGACGGTCACTCAGATTGCACAGTACCGAGTCTTCTCTACTATTGACCTGAAATCCGCCTACCACCAGCTCCCCATCCGTAAATCGGACCGTCCCTACACTGCCTTCGAGGCAGACGGTTGACTGTATCAATTTCTTAGGGTTCCCTTCGGCGTCACGAATGGAGTCTCGGTATTTCAGCGAGAAATGGACCGAATGGTTGACCGGTACGGACTGCAGGCCACCTTCCCGTACCTCGACAATGTCACCATCTGCGGCCATGACCAGCAGGACCATGATGCCAACCTTTATAAATTCCTCCACACCGCATCTCTCCTTAATCTCACGTACAACAAGGAGAAATGCGTGTTCCGCACAGACCGCTTAGCCATCGTCGGCTACGTAATCCAAAACGGACTACTGGGGCCCGATCCCGACCACATGCGCCCCCTCATGGAGCTCCCAATCCCCCACTGCCCCAAGGCCCTCAAACGCTGCCTTGGGTTTTTTTCTTATTACACCCAGTGGGTCCCACAATACGCGGACAAGTCCCGCCCACTTATCCAGTCCACACATTTTCCCCTCTCGACCGAGGCACAACAGGCCTTCGCCCGCATTCGATCTGACATAGCCAGGGCGGGGATGCACGCAGTAGACGAGACACTGCCTTACCAAGTAGAAAGCGACGCTTCAGATGTCGCCCTTGCCGCCACGCTGAATCAGGCAGGCAGACCCGTGGCATTCTTTTCACGCACCCTCGACGCCTCCGAAATTCGACATTCCTCTGTTGAAAAGGAGGCCCAAGCAATCGTTGAAGTGGTGCGGCACTGGAGGCATTACCTGGCCGGCAGGAGATTCACTCTCCTCACTGACCAACGGTCGGTAGCCTTCATGTTCAACAACACGCAGCGGGGCAAGATCAAGAATGATAAAATCTTGCGGTGGAGAATCAAGCTCTCCACCTTTAACTACGAGATCTTGTATCGCCCCAGCAAGCTCAACGAGCCCCCAGATGCCCTCTCCCGAGGTACACGTTCCAGCACACAAGTGAACCAGCTCCGTGCCTTGCACGAGAGCCTTTGCCATCCGGGGGTCACTCGCTTGTACCATCTAATCAAAGCCCGCAATCTGCCCTACTCCGTCGAGGAAGTACGGACAGTCACCAGAGACTGCCAGATCTGTGCGGAGTGCAAGCCGCACTTCTATCGGCCAGATCGCGTGCGCCTGGTGAAAGCGTCCCGCCCCTTTGAACGCCTCAGCGTGGACTTCAAAGGGCCCCTTCCCTCCACCGACCGCAACACCTACATCCTTAGTGTGGTCGATGAATTTTCTAGGTTCCCATTCGCCATCCCATGCCCGGATATGACGTCTGCCACCGTCATCAAGGCCCTGGATTCCATTTTCGCCCTGTTCGGTTTCCCCGACTATATCCACAGTGACAGGGGATCCTCGTTCATGAGCGATGAGCTGCGTCATTTCCTGCTCAGCAGGGGTATTGCCTCCAGCAGGATGACCAGCTACAACCCCCGGGGAAACGGGCAGGTAGAGAGGGAGAACGGGACGGTATGGAGGGCCGTCCAGCTGGCCCTACGGTCCAGGAACCTCCCAGCCGCTCGCTGGCAGCAGGTCCTCCCTGATGCGCTCCATTCCATTCGGTCGCTACTGTGTATCGCAACTAACAGTACACCCCATGAACGTGTTTTTGCCTTCCCTAGGAAGTCCACATCCGGGGTGTCGCTCCCGACGTGGCTCACGACTCCAGACCCAGTTCTTCTCCGTAGGCATATACGGCACCACAAGGTGGAACCCCTGGTGGACAAAGTACGCCTCCTCCACGCCAACCCTCAGTATGCCTACGTGGAGTTCCCCGACGGCCGCCAGGACACAGTTTAGCTCCGGGACCTGGCTCCCTCAGGTGCCGATCCCATGCCCACGCCCCTTTCTCCCCCCGCGCCAACCCCGGCGCCCCCCTATTCGTCCCCACCAGGTCCATCCCTCATCCCCCTGCCCACCCTGGAGGACACAGAAGATTTCGGCTCGCTCTCGGAGTCATCCCACCAGCAGCCAGCACCAACACCGCCAGCACCTGCACCATCGTTGCCATCACCGCCTGTGCCGACATCACCACCACAGCTACGCCGATCACAGTGGAACGTTCGACCACCGATTTGGCTCAACCTTTAACCTGCTAACCGGATGGACTCTTGATTTTCCTTGTCTGGACCCTCTTGTAAATAGCATCCTTTGTATTAGAGTTACATGTCACCCCCGCCGGACTCATTTTTTTAACAGGGGTTGAATGTGGTGATATAACCACTGTAGTTATGTGTACTGCAGTAGGGGGATGTATGCCTGTACCTGTAATACAGGTTCCTCCGGTAAGCCCCTGCCGGCTAGCTCCGCCCACAGGGAGCTTGTGTATAAATATGCGTGTGAGTCACTCAGACCTTTAGTCTACAGTTGCAGATGGAGGGACAGCATCGTACAACAATAAAGCCTCTAATGTACTAGTCTCTCGGCTTTGAGTATAATTGTTAGTGCTATACTCTGGCCGCCACCCTCAGCAGGCAGACAGGCTCTTGGCATTCTTTTCCCGCACCCTCCATGCCTCCGAACTTCGGCACTCCTCTGTCGGAAAGGAGGCCCAAGCCATTCTGGAAGCTGTGCGGCATTGGAGGCATTACATAGCCGGCAGGAGATTCACTCTCCTCACTGACCAACGGTGGGTTGCCTTCATGTTCAATAATACACAGCGGGACAAGATCAAAACCGATAAGATCTTGAGGTGGAGGATCGAGTTCTCCACCTATAACTACGAGATTTTGAAATGAAAATGAAAATCGCTTATTGTCACAAGTAGGCTTCGAATGAAGTTACTGTGAAAAGCCCCTAGTCACCACATTCCGGTGCCTGTTCAGGGAGGCTGTTACGGGAATCGAACAGTGCTGCTGGCTTGCCTTGTTCTGCTTACAAAGCCAGCGATTTAGCCCAGTGTGCTAAACATTTTGTATCACGCCAGGAAGTTCAATGAGCCCCCCAATGACCTATCACGATGTACATGTGCCAGCGTGCATGTGGACCCACTCCGGGCCCTACACGATGGCCTCTGCCACCCGGCGATCACCCGGTTCTTCCACCTCATCAAGGCCCGCAACCTGCCCTACGCCATTGAAGAGGCCAGGACTGTCACCAGAAACTGCCAAGTCTGCGCGGAATGCAAACTGCACTTCTACCAGTCAGAACGAGCGCACCTAGTGAAGGCCTCCCGCCCCTTTGAGGGCCTCAGCATGGACTTCAAAGGGCCCCTCCCCTCCACCGACTGAAACACATACTTTCTGAACGTGGTCGACGAGTATCCCAGTTTCCCTTCGCCATTCCATGCCCCGATATGACTTCTGCCATGGTCATTAAAGCCCTCCACAGCATCTTTGCCCTGTTTGGTTTCCCCACTTACGTCCACAGCGACCGGGAATCCTCCTTCATGAGCGATGAGCTGCGTCAGTTCCTGCTCAGCAAGGCATCGCCTCGAGCAGGACGACCAGCTACAAACCCCGGGGAAACGGGCAGTTGAAGAGTGAGAATGGGACGGTCTGGAAGGCCACCCTGCTGGCCCTACAGTCTAAGAATCTCCCGGTCTCCCGCTGGCAGGATGTCCTGCCCGACGTGCTCCACTCCATCCGATCGCTCCTCTGCACTGCAACTAGCGAACCCCCCCCCCCCCCCCATGAACATCTTTTTGCCTTCCCCAGGAAGTCCACCTGCGGGGTCTCGCTCCCAACATGGCTGGCAGCTCCTGGACCCGTCCTCCTTCGCAAACACGTGCGGACCCATAAGTTGGACCCATTGGCTGAAAGGGTCCAACTACTGCATGCGAACCCGCAGTACGCCTATGTGGCACACCCTGATGGGCGCCAGGACACAGTCTCCCTCCGGCACCTGGCACCCGATCGATCCCCACCCACGGCCCACCACCCGACACCCCCCTCCAGTTGCCCTTGCGCCACTCACCCAACCCCCAACGCACCTCACTGCAACCCCCGCCCCAGGAGGATCCGTCCTCCCACTGGTTCCACTCGGGGGGCAATTAGACAAGGACAACACGCTGCCGGAGTCACAGGTGACCAAGTCAGCGCACGTATCACCCCAGGACCAACGCGATAACAGCGGAGAAGCAAGGCCCCCGACAGACTGAACTTGTAAATTTTTCCACCACCCAGCCGGACACTTTTCTTAACAGGGGGTGAATGTGGTAGTGACCACTAACTGTATTAGATGTATATTAGATGTAGTACGGTAAGACTCCTGTATTAAAGGTACATGCGTAAATCCCTGCCTGCTGGCTCCACCCAGTAGGCGGCGTATAACTGTGTGTGCTCACCAGAGCTGCTCCCATTCTGGTAGCAGCTACAGGAGGCTCAATAAAGCCTCGATTATTCACTACTCATCTTCGTAGTAATTGATAGTGCATCAGTAAGCAGCTCCTCATATATTCCATGGGTGTCGATGCTCATTTTCTGAACGGATTGATCCAGACTTCTGAGGGACGCTTGCAGCCTTTCTTGACTGAGATGCTGCTCTTGTATCCAATCTGAGTGCTGTTGCATGTGTCTTTCTGTGAGAGTGGCCAGTTCCTCGTGGTCTGACCATCATTTGTGGTGTGAAGCCCATGGGGTCACATTAAGTGGTCCAATTAACATTTTATAGTGGAGACGGCCCCACCGGGCCGAGCATCGGGAAGCTCGCGGCAGTTCCCGCTCGCTACCACGCTTAGAAACCGTCTGGTTAAATCGCGCTCTTCATTGTTTATTGTCTAGTGTAATCAATTGGAACTTTCCACACCTCATCCATGGACAGAACAGTTGGTAATGGTGCATTTTCATTCCAAGTGCCGGCTTTAATCCATATCTTTAAGGTGATTGCTTCAGAAAAATGTTGTAGAAAAAAACAAGGATAGACAGATGATAATGTGTTAACCTCAGTGCCTTAACAGAACTTAATTTTTCAACATGTTGTTTTTCTACCACCCCGAGGTCGAATTTAAAATTCAAAAATATACTGAGAAGGTCCGGTAAGCTCAAGAATTGTCTCAAAAATCCTGGAAAATGGAACCTCGAGAGTTAGGGGGAGTTTTAATCCCCAAGAATGATTGTGTTGGGAGAGGAGAAGACATTAAAATAAGTGTCATGGGATTCTCCGTCAGCGGGATCCTCCGCTTCACTGGCAGCACACACACGCCCGCAGGTTTCCGACGGCGTGGGGGTGCCCACAATGGGAAACCCCATTGGCCAGCTGTGGGAATGGAGAATCCCGCTACCGGAGTGGGGACACCATGCTTTAAATGGGGCTGGCCGGTCGGAGAACCCCGCCAGTGATTTTAAGAGCATGACTACAGCTAATTTCCAATGTGTCCTCTTCTAGATTTAAAGGAGGTGGTTTTAGATGCTCACAAGTAACCCACCTGCCATAGTCAGAACCTTAAGTTGTACAGGCAGACAGGTAGTCCAATGATGCAATTACTATCCTTATGAGACTTTATTGATGTGTTTTTACATTGACTTACCTTTAAATGTAACATCTCTGGCAGGAATCTCCTGGGAATTTTGACACTCTCCAATGTTGAGATTGAGACATGGTTTGGGTGGATATTTAAATTTGTTGTTCAATCTGAATAAGACCTTGCTTATTGCAAATTGTGCTTCAGTTCCCTTTGGCAAACATTTTGCCGCGAGTCCCTATTTTTATGTGGATTTATTAATGCTTTGCAGTCTTTCAAACTGACAGCAACGGGCTAGAAGGATCATTGGCAGTGGCCACGTGCTGTGTTGGGATCAACACATGCAGAGGAGGAATGTGCAGGGTAGGGAGGTGCTCAAGAGAGAGTTTTCAGGATGCACTGTCTATGTAACATGAACACTTGACTTCTTACATCAGGTTTTGTCCCAGATATCTGCAGCCTCACAAAAGGTCTGCTACCTGCTGGCTCAGTGGCAGTGAAAATCATTACCAACCTGCACATCCATAAAGGGCAGCACGGTAGCATGGTGGTTAGCATAAATGCTTCACAGCTCCAGGGTCCCAGGTTCGATTCCCGGCTGGGTCACTGTCTGTGCGGAGTCTGCACATCCTCCCCGTGTGTGCGTGGGTTTCCTCCGGGTGCTCCGGTTTCCTCCCACAGTCCAAAGATGTGCGGGTTAGGTGGATTGGCCAGGCTAAATTGCCCTTAGTGTCCTAAAAAATAAGGTTAATGGGGGTTTTTGGATTACTGGGATAGGTATACGTGGGCTTGAGTAGGGTGATCATTGCTCGGCACAACATCGAGGGCTGAAGGGCCTGTTCTGTGCTGTACTGTTCTAATTCTAATTAATCTTTCTCTTTGGCTCCTTCCAGGGCACCACTGTTATGACCGGTTCCCGGGCGAGGTCCACCAATGTGTTCCTCCAGTTTCCTCTGTGGGAACTATCTTTACACCAGCCCCAAATGTTAAATTCTGGACGGGATACCTAAATTGTTATGTTGCCAGGTGAGTAGGGATGTACTGGCTCCATTCCTTTATTCAATCCCATAAATTGGTCACAATAGGATTCATTTAAGAAGGATTCCATCCTTTGTGGTACCTATTCCTAGTCCCAGTGTACTTATATTTTAAACGGAGCTAATTTAACCAGGCTTTCTTGAGTTAAAGAAAGAGTGAATTTATTAACTACTAACACACGGGAAAACGAATTTTAAGAAACACAACACACACACATTCACACAAATTAGAAGTGAGATTTGAGTTCAAAAAGTAACAAAAAATGAATAAGTCTTTGACTTGTCCGTGAGGAATAGATGGGCAACACAGTAGCACAGTGGTTAGCACAGTTGCTTCGCAGCTCCAGGGTCCCAGGTTCGATTCCTGGCTTGGGGTACTGTCTGTGTGGAGCCTGCACTTTCTCCCCGTGACTGCGTGGGTTTCCTCCGGGTGCTCCAAGTTCCTCCTACAGTCCAAAGATATGCAGATTAGGTTGGTTGGCTATGCTAAACCATAGTCTAAAAGTGTCTAAAAGAGGTTAGGTGGGTTTACAGGGATAGGGTGGAGGTGTAGGGACAGGGTGGAAGTGTGGGCTTAGGTAGGGTGCTCTTTCCAAGGGCCTGTGCATACTCGATGGGCCGAATGGCCTCCTTCTGCACTGTAAATTATATGGTGGAACGTTGTGGGTGTTACGATTCATGGATCTGGTGGCACTGAATTCAGCAGTTGAGCAGCAGGTTTTGAGATTCCAAGGTTCTGCAGTTTAACTAAGAGGAGTTGTGCTGCTTCTTCTTCAGCTCTGGCCTTGCTGACTTAATTTGCTTCCAGCATATCAAGGAAGGGGCTAGGTTTTTTTTTACCTGCCAGAGCAACAGGGTTGACTCGATTGTGTTTCTGTGTCACCTGCTTTGACACCTCAGAACTAGTCCACTGATCATGTTTGCAGCCGGCTTTCTCTCCCAGCCCTCCAATGTCTTCCTGGATGGGTAAAATGCACAAATAGGTCTGGAACAGAACTTACAGGATATGATTCCTGCTGAGATGATAGTCAGCTTCCATTTTCTCCACAGCAGGTGACAGTTCACTTTGTATTACTTCTTCTTTTTATTTGTCTGTTTAAAAATGTGAGGGACGGTCCAGTGTCTCTCAGGACTTAGTCTAATCCACACAGGAACAACTCAGACAGTTACTGAATTGACATTCTCAGAATTTACAACCATAGCCACCTTTGGCTTGTTTGTCCATTTTCAAAAGCACATGTCATGTTGAAAAGTTCAGTATGTCCAGACATGATTCAAGGTTTTCTCATCCATCACTGTGACACCACTGGAGACATATTTATGTTCTCTCAGTTGGCTGCATCAAGAACTTATGTGCAGCCTATAGGATTATTTTCAAAAGCTGAGATGTACATTTATCCTGTGATGGTGATGGCCAGCAAACAGAATGTTTTATTAATCAAAAATCCCGGGAAGACCCCAAATCGGGGTTTGCGCCAGGCGCTGAACTGATCGTGAGACACCCAGAACTAGTCCATTGATCAGGTTTGCAGCTGACTTATTATCCGAGTCCCCTATATCTCCCTCACTGGGCATGATCCAGATAATGATATTGGCTCATTTAAATATCCTGATGCCACATTCATCCGGTGCCTGGGAGTTAACAGCCGCACCTGTGAGGCCTCAACCAGGCGTCATTTCACATTGGTGTCACAAGCATATACCAAACGTGATGGCACCTCGGGCAGTCTCAGAGACTCCAGATGGCCAGTGATAGGGCAGGTAAGGACCTTGGCACTCTGCTGGCACTCAGGTATCCTGGCAGGGCCACACAGGCACCCTAGCAGTGCCACATGGACATTCTCGGCATTGCAGCCATCATGAAACACCCTGTCAAATACGGCAGAAACAGGACCTTGAAATGTTTCCCATGAATTTCACCCCTGGAGTCACTATTCGTATCTGACACCGAGGGTTTTCAGAATGATAATTGGAGTCCTGCATCCTGCAGAAGATTGTGCAGCAGACAGGATTTCAGGGAAAGGAAGACAAAGGTTCTCATTGTTCATCCATGCATCCAATCTAAATACCTTCTCACACCTCCAGGTTCCATTTTGTTTTATTTCTTTGTTGCCGCAATGAGAAAAAGTATGGAGGTACCCACTCTGCTTATGTCACTGTATATCACGTGATGCAGAACCAGCAAGAATGTCTTCCCAGATACATAATACCCCTCCCTCTTTACTTCATTAGAGCAACAACAACAATTCACATTTATACAGCAGATCCTCTGATATTTAATTTCTATTTTTAAGCACAATGACAGTTTCCGTTGTGAACTATTCCTTTTTGGTAGAATTCAACGTTCTTCAACTTGGCTATTTGTAACCTCAGAAGTGTCCTTATTCTATTCAGTAGTTGTTTCAGTATCTATCGCTCTTGGCATTGAAAAATCCTCAGAAACAGAATCTGGGCCGGGATTCTCCCCTACCCGGCGGGGCGGGGGCTCCCAGCGGGACGGAGTGGCGTGAACCACTCCGGCGTAGGCCTCCCCAAACATGCGGAATTCTCCTCACCTTTAGAGGTAGGCCCATGCCGGATTGGTTCCCGCTCCGCCAGCTGGCGCGAACGGCCTTTGGCACCCCGCCAGCCGGGGCCAAAAGGTCTTTACCGGCTGCGGAAGACCGCGCATGTGCTGGAGCGTCAGCGCTGCTGATGTCATATCGGCGCATGCGCAGGGGAGGGGGTCTCTTCCGGGCAGAAGAAAAAGAGTGCCCCCCACAGCACAGGCCCGCCCGCCGATCAGTGGGCCCCTATAGCGGGCCAGGCCACCCTGGGGGCACCCCCCGGGGTCAGATCGCCCCGCGCCCCCCTCAGGACCCGGAGCCCGCCCGCGCCGCCAATCCCGCCTGTACCAGAGGTGGTTTAAACCACGCCGGTGGGAAAGACCCGTCAACGGCGTGACTTCGGCCCATCGCGGGCCAGAGAATCACCGCAGGGGGCCCGCCGACTGGCGCGCGCGATTCCCGCCCCCGCCGAATTTCGGCGGCGGTAAATTCAGGGGCACGGCGGGGGCGGGATTGACGCCAGCCCCTGGCGACTCTCTGACCCCCCCAGGGGGGGGGGTCGGAGAATTCCGCCCTGATCTCATTACTGTCTCCGGTCTCAATTCCAAAGTATAGCTCTCTGGATCTTTTAAAGGTAGAGCCGCTTCAGTAATTTCTGCAAACTCACTTCTTGCAGCAAGATCCGCGAGATGTTGCCAAACTCTTTCATCGCCCATCTGTACTGTGTATGATATTGGAGCTGTCTTCACTAGGATGGTACCCATTTCTTGTTCATGGTGTAATTCCTAACTAACACTCTCTCTCCCTGGTTGAATACACATCTTTTCGTGATTTTCTCCCTACAAACATTTTAGGCGGGATTCTCTGAAATCGGCGTGATGGCCCACGCCGGCACCAAAAATGGCGCGTACCATACCAGCGTTGAGCCGCCCGGAAGTTGTGGAATCTTCTGTCCTGGAAGGGGCTAGCACCGGCGTGACGCCTATCGTGACGGTGTGACCCAGGAACAGAGTCACAGACTCGCGTGCCATCATTGACGTTGCGTGGCGTCGCTCCACGAATGACGCCACCTCCGGAGAGACGGCAAAATGGCTGCCCGCCACGCAGCGCTGAGGTTCCAGGAGCGGGACATCGAGACGCTCCTGGGCCCAGTGGAGCAGAGGAGGGAGGCTCTGTACCCCGGACACGGAAGCAGGGTCGCACCTAACATCAGCCTGCACCTGTGGAGTGAGGTGGCAGAGGCCGTCAGCGCCGTAGCCATAACGGCCAGGACAGGCAGTCAATGCCACAAGAAGGTCAATGACCTAGTCAGGGCAGCCAGGGTGAGTACCCTCCCCTATTCCTCCCCCCCACCCCCCAGGATGAGCGGCATAGCCCTTGCTGAAACCAACATGGCTGCACCCACCCATGCAGGCTGCATTGGCAGGATGGGCTGTGAAGCTATGCCAATGTACACACAACCACTTGTCTGCAGATATATGTCCACATAACACTATTGCCCTTTATCTCTGTCACCCCTCTCCCCCCCCTCCACGTCACCCCCCAGGGGAAGCGCGCCCATAACAACCGGGAGCGTGAGAGGACCGGAGGGGGTCCACCTGAAATGTGCCCCCTCACTGTTCATGAAGAGAGGGGCCTGGACCTTGCAGGAGGACCCAAGGACCGGGAGGTTGCAGAAGCAGAGGTCGGGGGCGTAACACCAAGTGAGACCTCCCACTGCCTGCCCCTGTTCCCCCCTTGCCCATCCCCCCATCCTCCATCCCCCTTCCCCACTCCACCCCCCGTCTGCGCGTCTAACCATGCACATGTATTGTGTATTGCAGGACCAAACTTCGACCTACCGGCCCTGCGGGTGCCGATCACTCCCAGGACATGCCAGGGTGTCCACAAGACATGGAACGACCCGGGCCTTCAGGCATACGACGCCCCCACCCAGTGCCAGGACACCCACAAGACATGGACTGAGCTGGGCTGTCAGGCATACGACGCCCCTACCCAGTGCACGGACGCCCACGAGCCAGGGATAGACCCTGACCATCAGGCGTATGCCGCCCCCATCTAGCGACGGGGCGGGCAGCCACACCAACAGGCCCCCGTCCCAGTCGACCCAGGACACTGACACCCAGGACAAACCCATCCAGGACACTGACACCCAGGACAAACCCACCCAGGACACTGACACCCAGGACAAACCCACCCAGGACGCACTCACCCAGGACACTGAGACACACAGGACACACCCACCCAGGACACTGAGACACACAGGACACACCCACCCAGGACGCACCCACCCAGGACACACCCACCCAGGACACTGACACCCAGGACACTGACACTCAGGACACACCCACCCAGGACGCACCCACCCAGGACACACCCACCCAGGACACACCCACCCAGGACACTGACACCCAGGACACTGACACCCAGGACACACCCACCCAGGACGCACCCACCCAGGACACACCCACCCAGGACACACCCACCCAGGACACATCCACCCAGGACACATCCACCCAGGACACACCCACCCAGGACACACCCACCCAGGAGACTGACACCCAGGACACAAACGCCCAGGACACACCCACCCAGGACACTGAGACACACAGGACACTGACACTCAGGACACACCCACCCAGGACACACCCACCCAGGACGCACCCACCCAGGGCACTGACACCCAGGACACAAACGCCCAGGACACACCCACCTAGGACACCCACACACAGGACACACCCACCCAGGACACTGACGCACAGGACACAACAATCCAGGACACCCACACACAGGACACACTCATCCAGGACACCCAAAGACAGGGGACAGGAAACACCACCCCAGGGGAGCCCAAACTTCGGGTCCGTTGAGGACCTTGACATAACACCACTGCTATCTCCTACTCCCTCCACCATCGCAGAGACACTCACCTCGGTTGGTAACTTTAGCGATGAAGCTTCTGGTATACTCACTGGTGCGCACCACACAGCCATCCCGGTACAGCAGGTGGAGGTAGGAGCAGCCGAGGGGCCGGGGGGTCAGAGGGCAGCCCAGCCTCAGCAACCAGCTGCCGCCCAGATGGATCCCAGGTTCCTGGAGTTGCCACGCCCACCCATTGATCCGATGCAGTCAGGGACCCAGGGATGAGCGAAGGGGGTGACGGCCGGCTTGCGGCAGCTGCAGATGCAGGTGGAGGAGTCCACCCTCGTGCAGGAGCAGGGAGTGGTGCAGGTCATGCGTGCCACCTGATGTGTTGGGCAGGCTGGGTCTACGTGGACTGCGCTTGATGCAGTGTAGCGAGAGACAGATTTCCAACACTTGATGAGATGCAACACGATTTTATTTAACATCTAACTATTTTACATGTTCAACTGTGGGATGACACGATGCTGACTTGACTGGAGACCTGATACTAGCCTGACCAGTCTTACTGACTACCACATGGTGTTTGTACTGGCTGCTGCTCACAAACTCTGACTGTCTCAGAGGCTGGATCCTGAGAGAGTGGGAAAACTGGTGCCCACTGGCTTTATAGTGGTTGTGTCCTGTCTGGTGATTGGCTGCTGTGTTCTGTGTGCTCACTGGTCACCCTGCGTGTCAATCACTGCCTGTCTGCACTCCATTATATACATAGATGTATATTATGACACCACCCAGGCCAAAGCTGCATGGGTGGCATCCACGATGGAAGCAATGGGTGCTACGGTTTTAGACATGGGCCGCAGTATGCAAGGCCTGGGGCTTTCCGTGCAGGCAGCGTCTGTGGCCCAGGACATGGCTGCCCTCTCACTGGAAGCCATGAGCCAGAGCCAGCTGCAGATCGCAGTGGCACTCAACGCCGTGGCCCAGTCTCAGCAGGCCATTGCTGAGAGAATCGCTGCCATTGCCCAGGTGCTGGTCGGCGTCACTCAGACACCAACAGGGATGACCAACTCCCTGAGGTCCATGGCTGCAAACTTGCAGACCCCTGTTGATACCAGGGCGGGCCTCCAGGATGCAGGGGGTGCGTCGGGTGCTGGATCCGTTCGTATCCCCGACCCATGTAGAGGCCCGGGGGCCATCAGGCACCCCGAGGGAGGAGGAGGTGCTGGGGCCCGTGCTGGTGCCTCCTGCAGGGGAGGTCCTGGAACATCGCGACACCTCGGACTCCTCCTCCTTCCGTCCCAGGTGCATCTGGTGGCAAATGGGCAGCACATGCTGGCAGCACGCCATGCCGCTCGCCCGAAGTGCAGCCTGGCCCATCCAGGCCGGGCCGCCCCAGGAAACGGCCGCCAAAGGGGACCCTAGTCACAGGGCAGGAATCACAGGAGTCCACCTCCAGCTCTGCTGTACCATATGGGGAACCATCTAGACATTATCCTGGGGCCCTAAGGCCAAAACATTAGACACTAAGTAAGTTGGCACGGGTGCAGGGCACAGACTAGTTATAGGGGCTTGGACACATGTATGAACAGTTTGTAATTAAAATCACTTTCACACCTACAAAGCTGCCTCTGTGCTCTGTCCGATGCATGCGGGGGTGGGGTGTGACATAAGCGCCAGTGTGTATGTGAGAGGTGATAGGACGTCGAGCTCAGGTGAGTGTGCCCCCCCCCGACTCCATCGTTATCCCACCCCTGGGCAGACGACGGGATCGTGCTCTGCAGTGTCTAGGCCGCATGCACGGACGGTCCAAGTGGAGGGTGTTACTGAGGCCATGAGTCAGATATTGTCTCAGGGTGTAGATCCCGTTGCTTATCGCAGAGCGGGTTGTCATCATCCTCCACGCCATGCGATAGACCCGCTTCCACTGGTGACCGTGTGAGCCCTGCCCATTGTGCTGCAGGTGGATGTGCAATGGAGGGGTGGTGTGCATGCGGGTGATGCAGCAGTGGGCGGGGTGTGGGTAATGGGTGGTGGGCGGGGTGCGGTTGGTGGGCTGATGCCGTACTGTGCATTCTCTGCCCATGCTCGGCGATTCCCACACCCCCCTAGTGTGCACACAGTGCGGCTGTCAGCCCATCCCCTGCCCGCTGGCCCAGCCGGTGACGGTGGGCAGCCTCCCGTCCCTGTCCAGCCCGTCCTCCTCAACTGGGGAGGCCTGCCCTTCGGCGTGTTGCTCCTCCCCCAGCACATCGCCCTCCTGCTGGGCTATATTGTGCAAGACTCAGCAGACCACAACGATGCGGCCGACCCTATCTGACAGGTACTGCAGGGCCCCTCCAGAGTGGTCCAGGCACCTAAATCGCATCTTTAGCAGTCCAAAGCACCTCGCGACCACACCCCTGGTCGCTGCATGGGCATCGTTGTAGCGGGCCTCCGCGTCAGGTTGTGGCCTCTGTATAGGCATCATCAATCACGGGTAACACTTGTCGCCCAGCAACCAGCCCCTCAGCCGGGGGGTGTGTCCCTCAAACATGGCGGTGATGAAAGATTGTGCCAATATGAATGAGTCATGTACACTGTCCGGGTACCAGGCGCAGATGTGCAGGATCTTCTTGCGATGGTCACAGACCATCTGAATGTTCATCGAGTAGTACCCCTTCCTGTTCATGAACACGCCCTGTTACCCACTGATGGCCGCATGCGACGTGCACCCCATCGATTGCCCCCTGGACCATGGGCATCCTGGCCACGGCAGCAAAGCCAGCTGCCAGCGGAACTCCCATCCCCGGCACCCCCATTCCCGGCATCCTCATCCCCGGCACTCCCATCCCGGGCACTCCCAACCCCGGCACCCCCATCCCCGGCACCCCCATCCCCGGCACCCCCATCCTTTCACTCCGATTCCCGGCACTCCCACCCCCGGCACCTCCATCCCCGGCACTCCCATCCCCGGCACTCCCATCCCCGGCACCCCCATCCCCGGCACCCCCATCCCCGCACCACCATCCCGGGCACCCCCATCCCCGGCACCCCCATCCCCGGCACTCCCATCCTCAGAAACCCCATCCCCGGCACTCCCATCCCCGGCACTCCCATCCCCGGCACCCCCATCCCCGGCACCCCCATCCTTTCACTCCGATTCCCGGCACTCCCACCCCCGGCACCTCCATCCCCGGCACTCCCATCCCCGGCACTCCCATCCCCGGCCCCCCCATCCCCGGCACCCCCATCCCCGCACCACCATCCCGGGCACCCCCATCCCCGGCACCCCCATCCCCGGCACTCCCATCCTCAGAACCCCCATCCCCGGCACTCCCATCCCCGGCACTCCCATCCCCGGCACCCCCATCCCCGGCACCCCCATCCCCGGCACCCCCATCCCCGGCACCCCCATCCCCGGTACCCCCATCCCCGGCACCCCCATCCCCGGCGCCCCCATCCCCGGCACCCCCATCCCCGGCACCCCCATCCCCGGCACCCCCATCCTCAGAACCCCCATCCCCGGCACCCCCATCCCCGGCACCACCATCCCCGGCACCCCCATCCTCAGAACCCCCATCCCCGGCACTCCCATCCCCGGTTCCCCCATCCCCGGCACCCCTATCCCCGGCACCACCATCCCCGGCACCCCCATCCCCGGCACCCCCATCCCCGGCACTCCATCCTCAGAACCCCCATCCCCGGCACTCCCATCCCCGGCACCCCCATCCCCGGCACCCCCATCCCCGGCACTCCCATCCCCGGCACTCCCATCCCCGGCACCCCCATCCCCGGCACCACCATCCCCGGCACCCCCATCCTTTCACTCCGATTCCCGGCACTCCCATCCCCGGCACTCCCATCCCCGGCACTCCCATCCCCGGTACTCCCATTTCCGGCACTCCCATCCCTGGCACTCCCATCCCTGGTACCCCCATTCCCGGCACTCCCATTCCCGGCACCACCATCCCCGGCACCCCCATTCCCGGCACCCCCATCCCCGGCACCCCCATTCCCGGCACCACCATCCCCGGCACTCCCATCCCCGGCACTCCCATCCCCGGCACCCCCATCCCCGGCACTCCCATTCCCGGCACTCCCATCCCTGGCACTCCCATTCCCGGCACTCCCATTCCCGGCACTCCCATTCCCGGCACCCCCATCCCCGGCACTCCCATCTCCAGCTCCCCCATCCCTGGCACTCCCATCCCGACACTCCCATCCCCGGCACCCCCGATCCCCTCCCCACCCCAATCCCAAACATCAGTCCTAAAAGGTTTGCCCCTTATCCTCAAACTATGATACCTAGTTTTGGACTCCCCCACTATCGGGAATATTCTTTCTAAATCTACCCTGTCTAATCCTGTTAGAATTTAGTAAGCTTCTGTGAGATCCCCTCTCACTCTTCTAAACTCCAATGTATATCCTCCTAACCGGCTTAGTCTTTCCTCATATGACTGTCCCGCCATTCCAGGAATCATCCTGGTAAACCTTCACTGCATTTGCACCATAGCAGGAACAGCCTTCCTCAGATAAGGACACCAAAACTACTCACAATAGTCCAGGTGTGGCCTCGCCGATGCCCTATACAATTGCAGTCAAATTTATCTGCAGATATGCCTGTGAATTTTCATAGAATTTACAGTGCAGAAGGAGGCCATTCGGCCCATCGAAGCTGCACCAGCTCTTGGAAAGAGCACCCTACACAAGGTCAACACCTCCACCCTATCCCCATAACCCAGTAACCCCACCCAACACTAAGGGCAATTTTGGACACTAAGGGCAATTTATCATGGCCAATCCACCTAACCTGCACATCTTTGGACTGTGGGAGGAAACCGGAGCACCCGGAGGAATCCCACGCACACACGGGGAGGATGTGCAGACTCCGCACAGACAGTGACCCAAGCCGGAATCGAACCTGGGACCCTGGAGCTGTGAAGCAATTGTGCTATTCACAATGCTACCGTGCTGCCGTTGAAAGATCAACGTTACTGAAATTCTGTCCTCCAGAAAGGGCAGCAAACAAGTTTTCAATCCGCAGCAATGGATAATGATCCACGCACAAAACTGGGTTAATAATAATTTTTAAATCTCCACAAATTATAACCAAGCCATCCCCTTTTAATACCAGAGCAATTGATGTCTCCCAATCGTCGCAAAAGGTTCAATGGCTCCTGTCCTTACTTTATACTTCTTCTTCAACTTTAGGCTTGATGGTGTGTGGCATGGTTCTAGCTTTGAGACATTTGTGTGCTTGGTTTTTAGATGTAATTCAACTCCAGTCAGATGGCCCAGTGAATCTTCACACATGTTCCCATACATCTTCAGAAGTTGTCACAAGTTGTTATTTGAATCCACTAATTGGTTGACTGTTTCCCAGTTAAGCCTAATCTTAGTCAACCATGCTCTTCCAAATGGAGCTTGAAAATTTCCACGGACAATGTGAAGAGGCAACTTCACTGTCTGCCCATTTGCTTGTACTTTTACCATAATGCATCCTTTTAATGGTATGAACTCTTTGGATCACATTTGATGGTTTTAAAGCAGATGCTTCAGCTTTCGATTATAAATGTTCTCAGGTATTAGCAACACTGCGGTGCCCATATCCACTTCCATTTTAATTTCATGACCTTCAAATTTTGGAAATGCCCAAAAATGTTGTTGGTCATCCTGCATCAACAAAACACCCAACTTTAGCACCTGGTGTAGCTCGGTTTTGTTGTCTTTTGAGTGATCTTGAGCTTCATCCGTTAATTTGTGGACATGACTAGGTTGTTTACTTGTGTTGTTCTTCTTGCACCTTCTTGGTGCAGGAGAGGTTTTCTGAGCTCAACATGCTTTGGAAATATGGCCTTTTCTTGCCGCACTTCTTGCATGTAATTAAATTTACTCCCCCGCTAAATGTCCAACCTGCATACAATGGTGACTTGGTTGCACCTTTGCACCCCTGTTCTTTCCAGTATCCATTTTGTGGATCTTCACTCCAGCCCCTATCTGAAAAGCTTCTCTTGTTGCAAGCTCCATAGATGTGGCAGCTTCCACAGCAGCTTTAATAGTTAAATCACTGACAGTAAGCAGCTTCCTCTGAATAGCTTCACTGTGTAATCCACAAACCAGCCTGCCTTGAAGGTATCATCAAGTGTTGTATCAAATTAACAATTTTTAGCTAATCCTCTTGAAGATGCCATAAACTGTAAAATGGTTTCATCTTCCTCCTGACTACGCCAACAAAACCAAAATCTTTCTGCAATCAATAAACGTTTGATGAGGATAATGAAATATAGGAATCTTATGAAGAAAAATTCCAAATTTTTGAAATAGCTAATCAGATAATAGAGGATCTATTTCTCAGTTCAGCTGGCCATAAAACATTTATGCTGCTGCAGAATCCTGTTCACCCGGCAAAACCAGGAGACAAGTCCTTCAGTGAATTGATGAAAATCAGAAAGGGACATTTCTCTCGTAAACGTTTATTGATTGCAGAAACATTTTGGTTTTGTTGCCGTAGTCATACAGCACCTGCCCTTTCCTACCTGTGGTATTCACCACTGATTGTATAATAGAGGTGATCCGGTAAGGCCCCTGTAGTACAGGTACGGGGTAGATCCCTGCCTGCTGGCTCCGCCCAGTAGGCAGAGTATAAATATGTGTGTGCTCTCCAAACAGCAGCCAATACGTCAGCTGCTGCAGGAGGCCACACATCTCTGTGTAATAAAGCCTCGACATTAATACTGGGGTTAAGGTATTCAGTGAATACAAACTTTAACAAATGCGTTCAAGTATGCAATTGGCAATCCAGGATATTTAATAGGTGAAGTTAGAGAGGTAACAATTGCTCTTTTAAAATTAATGTCCCCATAGAATTGTAGCATGGTTAGAGCTGTGAATGAGGCCAATTGACCAGCTGTGTCTATATTTGTTCTCCACGACTGCAAATCATTTAGTCCCAATTCCCTTCCTTTCCCCTGTGGTGCTGTGATTTTTTTTCTTTTCAGATAATTAGACAAATTTTATTTTTGTAAGTCATATTTAAATATAACTTCACCATACTTTCAGGCCATGCATTCCAAATCCATAGAATTCCTTTCCTTTAGTTATCA
The DNA here is from genome assembly GCF_902713615.1 of Scyliorhinus canicula. NCBI lineage: Eukaryota > Metazoa > Chordata > Chondrichthyes > Carcharhiniformes > Scyliorhinidae > Scyliorhinus > Scyliorhinus canicula. Next base: position 131,112,665 of record NC_052151.1, on the reverse strand, counting down.
ATCCTTCATCCAATGGAAATGGTTTCTCTCTTTCTACTCTGTGCAGATCCCTCATGATTTTAGACACATCGATCAAATTCCTTTTCAACCATCTCTTCACAGAATCACAGAATTGTTCCAGCACAGAAGGAGCCATTTGAACCTTTGTGTCTGCACCAGCCCACCAAACGAGCATCATGACTTAGTACTATGACCCTGCCTTTTCCCCTGCACATTCTTTCTATTCAAATAATCATCTAATGGCCTCTTGAATGCCTGGATTGAACCTGCCTCCACCACACTTCCAGTGCATTCCAGACCCAAACCACTCGCTGTGTGCCAAAGTTCTTTCTGGCATCACATTGGTTTCCATTGCAAATCACTTTAAACCCGGACCCTCTCAACCGTGAACCTTTTACAAGCAGGAACAGTTTCGACTTATCTACCCTCATGATTTTGAATACCTTTATCAAGTATCCTCTTCGTCTTCTTGGGTGCGATGAACAGAAAAGTTTCCAAGTGTCATTTGTGGCGGGATTTGCTGTGAGTTTCTCTCCAGCTCTGTTGGCGAGTTCCCCATTGCTATCCAACTTGACTTAGTCACTTTTATGGGCATTACCCCACACACCTCCAAGTGATGAAACTCCGCTCTGAGGGAGAGTACCCCCTTTTCAGGCCTTCCCCTGTCCTCTTTTGGACACCCCCTTCCAGGACCCCCACCCTTCACCCTCCCCAACCTTCCAGAGTCCCCTTCATATCCGCCCTGCAATCCTCTACCTGTCATACACTTCCTGCATCCTCCTCCAGGCCACAACTGGAGTATTGTGTTCAGTTTTGATCTCCTTACCTGAGAAAGGACGTACTGGCGCTGGAGGGTGTGCAGAGGAGGTTCACTAGGTTAATCCCAGAGCTGAAGGGGTTGGATTATGAGGAGAGGTTGAGTAGACTGGGACTGTATTCACTGGAATTTAGAAGGATGAGGGGGTATATTATAGAAACATACAAAATTATGAAGGGAATAGATAGGATAGATGCGGGCAGGTTATTCCCACTGGCGGGTGAAAGTAGAACTAGGGGGCATAGCCTCAAAATAAGGGGAAGTAGATTTAGGACTGAGTCTAAGAGGAACTTCTTCACCCAAAGGGTTGTGAATCTATGGAATTCCTTGCCCAATGAAGCAGATGAGGCTCCTTCATTAAATGTTTTTAAGATCAAGATAGATAGTTTTTTGAAGAATAAAGGGCTTAAGGGTTATGGTGTTCGGGCCGGAAAGTGGAGCTGAGTCCACAAAAGATCACCAATGATCTCATTGAATGGTGGAGCAGGCTTGAGGGGCCAGATGGCTTATTCCAGATCCCAGTTCTTATGTTCTTTCATGGGCATGACCCTCCTCAGGCCTTGAATCTTGGCTGTGCCACCCTGGCACCCAGGTACCCTGGCACTGCCACTCTGGAACCCTGGCAGTGCTCTTTCCAGCTTGGCAGTGCTACATGGGCACCTTGGCAGTGAAAATAATTTTCCTCATGTCCCCTCTAATCCTTCTACCGATCACCTGAAATCTATGCCCATATATTATGAATAGATCGCAAATTCGGGATATCTTCGAGGGACCACACAAAATTGTCAAGTCCTTGGTGGCAAAGGTACCTGCAAAAGAAATGGCAGATGATGCACCTGCGATGCCGTAGACCCCTGCAGAGCGGAGGTACAACAAGGGATAGGGATCACCATAGGGATCTTAGAATACGATTCCAATGCCGGAACAGATATGGTACTCCAGTACACTCCCCAGAGGGTCTCACAGATCATTGTGGCTTGCTGTGTACTGCACAACCTGGTGCTGCAAAGGGAGTGGGACTTGCTAAATAATGAGGTGAAGGAGCTGCACGTCTCCTCTGATGAGGAGGACCTTAAAGGGATGAGGGTGATGAGTCTGAGGAGGGCCGAGGCTGGAGAGGAAGAGGCCAGAGCATGGGTCAGAATAGGCAGGCATGCATATATGTCTCTAATAGCTACCAGATTCTACCAGGAGAATGATGAATTGGACAAGTGTCCTACATCATGGACCAGCATGAGCATCAGTGTTGCTCTTCCTCTCATTTCAGCACTTCAATCAGAGAGTAATAGTTACACATTGGGCTCACATTGTTCTGACCTTTTAAAGGATGATGAACTCTCGGCAGCATCTGCACTTCCTGAGATGAGATGCTAAGTGAAGAATGGAGTCCCAACATAAGACAGCAGATGATGCTGCTTCTTAAAACACCTCTCGAGCATCCCAGTCACAATGGTACTCTTCAAGAGTTAGGAGCTGTAAATCATTCCTCAATGGATTCATAGTTGTATGCCTTCCATGTGACAAGGCTCCTCAAGTACATCCTTCTCAAGCAAGGGAATTACGCACTCTGGGGAACATCAATGGTGAATCAGTTAGGTTACACTTGGGACGAGGCAGCTGATGATATTCCGCCACTGTGAATCCATTTAGAGATGACTCAGTTGTCTATGGCACATTCTTCCAAATTACACTGACATTCAGCACTCACTTTGGGATCCTGGGTTGCATATATCCACAGCTTATTACAGCTTATTATGGAGGCAGACCTCCTGAGCGTGACAGAGCCAAACACTTGTCTGCCTCACATTAATATTCTTCCTCTACAACAGAGACATCATGCCCTCCTGGCCAGCCCTGGCCCTTGTCAAGTCCAAAATGCACACCCAACATGAAACCCTCCAAGGCATGCCTCATTGTGAAGGGAGAGCACACTTCAGCTTCAGCAAATACTCGCTCCTATCCTTTTACTTCCCTCCACATTGTCTAAAGCAATAATATGTGATTGAAAGCCTTATCCCTGCAAGGCACAATCTACAGACTGAGAAATGCTCAAGGTTGGATGTTTGAGTGCCAGTACAATAATATGGCTGAGAGTTGTCAGCTTTTGTCACCGTGAGGTGGAAAGTGGAAAATGCAGTGGGCCAACAGTAGCTCACATGAACTCTGAGTATGAACTCTTCACATGAAAACCCTTCCAAGAGACAATGGGCACATGAAGTGCGATCCAGATGCACCCCCCTCCTCTTGTACCCACTGATCGATGCCATCAAGGGCTACAGCGATGGAGTACAACTCCTGCACTCATGCAGGACTGATATCCAGGACCAAGGTTTCAACCGCGGCCGCAAAGGTGGCAGTGTTGACTTTGGTGCATTGGCATGCCGGCAGTACAGCCTCAGACTGAAGGTGGGCAAATTCCTCCATCGTGCATTGGAATTTGAGGAATGCACCTGGCACCCATGCAGTTCCAAACACTGACTTAGGACTTAGTGCAAGGCTCATCATCTGACTCAGACCTGGCAGAATCATAGCTTCAAGCAGTCCCCTAAGTAACAGTTACTGTTGATGTCCCTGCCTCTGCCTGTTGAGGACCAGATTCTGCACTGTGCTCACCAGGTTGCTACCCTAAGGCTGCCCTAGAACTATGTCCCAATGAGTGTGCACTTGTGCAAGGCATGGATGAGCGCTGTGATAGGTCTTCTGCTATGCTGTCCACTAGCTCCTTATCCAAGATGTCATCGGGGCTAGAGTTGAGGGCTTGGCTTATGAATGCCCTTAGGAGATCTCCAGAGGTGCGTCTGAAAGAAACGAGAGTTAATTAATGCATAGCAGCCAAGTTCTCACAGTATGGTTAACTGCTGAATGTGTTTTGTGATCCAGTCTTAGTTTCACTTTTGCTTTAGCAGAGCTCACACGTACACACACACAGCTCCGATGCCTTCCAGCTTTGTACCTATATATAACTTTTCATGTGCTGTGCCTCAATAAATGAATCCATGATGTGTTTACCAAATTCCTTATGAGCGATTAGTGTCTTGTACAAATATCATTATAATAACACAATACATTTATACCTTAAGAAATGGTTGTAGAAAAACCTTGTAAGTCTTAAAAAATGTATTGAATATTATAGGAAAAGTTATCTTTCACCATTATTAAAAAAGTTCCATAGCAGCATACTGGGCTAACTATCACAGGACAACCAAGGTCTGTTATCTCTGCCAAGGATATGGCTCTAGTACAGGGGTGGGCAAACTTTTCCGTGCAAGGGCCACATTCAGAAATTCACAATTCACAAAGGGCCGCATAGTATATTAAGTAAAATAATTACTTCACCCGGTTATGATTCTGGGCGCCTCATATAGAACATAGAACAGTACAGCACAGAACAGGCCCTTCGGCCCTCGACGTTGTGCCGAGCAATGATCACCCTACTCAAGTCAACGTATCCACCCTATACCAGTAAGTAACCCAACAGCCCCCCCCCCCATTAACCTTAAAAAAAAATTTTTTTTAAAATAATTTAAAAAAAAAATTTTTTTTTTTTTTTTTTTTTTTTTTAATGACTTGGTGGGCCGCAGAAATACCTTTGGCGGGCCGCATGCGGCCCGCGGGCCGTAGTTTGCCCACCCCTGCTCTAGTACATACTCTCAAAGAAGACATTACCAAACCTTATTAAATTGTTCACAATTTACATAGATGATTTGGAGTTGGGGACCAAGGGCAATGTGTCCAAGTTTGCAGATGACACTAAGATGAGTGGTAAAGCAAAAAGTGCAGAGGATACTGGAAGTCTGCAGAGGGATTTGGATAGGTTAAGTGAATGGGCTAGGGTCTGGCAGATGGAATACAATGTTGACAAATGTGAGGTTATCCATTTTGGTAGGAATAACAGCAAACGGGATTATTATTTAAACGATAAAATATTAAAGCATGCCGCTGTGCAGAGAGACTTGGGTGTGCTAGTGCATGAGTCACAGAAGGTTGGTTTACAGGTGCAACAGGTGATTAAGAAGGTTATGTGATTTTGTCCTTCATTGCTAGAGGGATGGAGTTTAAGACTAGGGAGGTTATGTTGCAATTGTATAAGGTGTTAGTGCGGCCACACCTGGAGTATTGTGTTCAGTTTTGGTCTCCTTACTTGAGAAAGGACGTACTGGCACTGGAGGGTGTGCAGAGGAGATTCACTAGGTTAATCCCAGAGCTGAAGGGGTTGGATTATGAGGAGAGGTTGAGTAGACTGGGACTGTACTCGTTGGAATTTAGAAGGATGAAGGGGGATCTTATAGAAACATTTAAAATTATGAAGGGAATAGATAGGATAGATGCGGGCAGGTTGTTTCCCCTGGCGGGTGAAAGCAGAACTAGGGGACATAGCCTCAAAATAAGGGGAAGTAGATTTAGGAGTGAGTTTAGGAGGAACTTCTTCACCCAAAGGGTTGTGAATCTATGGAATTCCTTGCCCGGTGAAGCAGTTGAGGCTCCTTCATTACATGTTTTTAAGGTAAAGATAGATAGTTTTTTGAAGAATAAAGGGATTAAGGGTTATGGTGTTCGGGTCGGAAAGTGGAGCTGAGTCCACAAAAGATCAGCCATGATCTTATTGAATGGCGGAGCAGGCTCGAGGGGCCAGATGGCCTACTCCTGCTCCTAGTTCTTATGTTCTTATAAGGTTGGATGTCATGATCCATATCTAAACAAATTGTCTGAGTAAAGGCTAAACAAGTAAATAAGACATGAGATGACTTAAGGGGAAAAAGTGATGGGCAGAGGAGTTTACTTTGAGTATCAGTCCCTTAATGATTGGACAAATGGAGTCGAACAACTGATTGAGATGGCATACCAACCAGCACTTAGGCATAAAGTTTATTGACAGGTGCTTACTGGGCGTGAGGTTTTCAGTCTTCTTTGGGCAGTAGAAGACTAGAGGAGAGCTACTCAACACTTTGGTTAGCAAAAGAAGACTGAGAGCAGAAAGTACTGCCGTCACATTTAATAAAATAAAATGGTAAATCATTTTTATCTGACACAGGTCATATGTCTTTTCTATCTATTTAACTGATGCATCATATTTAAATTGCAGTGTCTTGATAAACTGCTTTAAAATCACTAATGAGTTTGACCCCATATTTGGGTAATCTTTTACTCCCTGACAGAATTTTATAACCCCTAGATCACCCTGCCACCGCTACCCTTTTACAATTGTATCTATTATGTTGTACTGCCTCTCCTGCTAGACTGATATTACCCACAGGGTACATGCTAAAGCTATCACCGGTATTTATTTCTCAGCACATTACAAAGGCAATGCATTACTAAGATGCTAGATTTTTATAAAATGCTTCAGCAGTACGATAATTTGTTTGTTCAGAGATCTCGCTGAAATGCAATCAGTGAATTTTCAAAGTTGTGAGATAAAAATGGTTTCCCAGTCACGAAAGACAAACAGATGGTTAAGGCAGAGTGAGTGCTAATTGCGATACCTGGTGGGGGCAGTACATTGCCCTTTCACCTCTGACGGAACCTGACGGAAGGGAATGCTATTAGGATGTTACCTGAATTAACTTTATCGGTCTTGGCCAGTTTACTTCAATGATCAAATTGGCAGCTGTGTCACTAAAACGTACATTATTGATAATATATAACAATTCCTGATATGAAATCAACTTGATCTTCTATTTTGATATAGAAAATAGAAACACAATATTAGAAAAATGGTAATGCTCTGGACTTGATTTCAATTATGCAGTAATTTAGCAAAAGGCATAGCGCCGAACAAGCCAAACGAGGACTGTGTGGCACAGGAAACTGCAGCAGTGTTCCAAATACTTCCTGGAGACATCATTAATTCTATTCCAGTAGAAGGGTGTACTATATATCCATTCATCACTGTAGACCAATTCTTACAGCTTTAATTTAATCTTCACTCGATATGTGTTCACATCAAATGTAATCTGAATCAAAAACCTGAAACTGGTCTCATAATTGCCCTTAGATTTGCACTTGAGTAGAATTGTAAAGCCTTCATACACCTTGCACTATATGTAGAGTTTGAAGTTTCTGAAAAATATATTTAAATCCATATTGCAGAGTGAAAACTTGAATTACTGCAGGGTAACAAGTGCCTGAAAATAATGCCAATGTTGAAATAATCCTCTGATTTACATAAACAGGTCCCAATGAGCTACTTAAATTGTTGTAAAAATCTGACTTGCTTGATTTTTGAGGATAGCAAAAAGCTGTGGTCTCAGAAAATCATGTGTAATTCTGAATTATAAGTACCTTTAAGCAATATATGGTTTGGGTTAAATTGTTTGCAGTGCAGAGGGAAAGCACAAGTCACTGAATCATGTTTGTTTTCAATCAACTTGTCACTAAGTACAAAAATTAAAAAAAACATTGATTACCCAAATCATGATTGTAGCTTAGTATTCGCAGAATGCAGCATGGTAAATTAATTTGGCTTTTGATATATCTACATTCAGGCGGCACTAAATAAACTTTGAGTGTTATTCAGTGTGACCAACATTCTTAATTATGATTTTTAATCTCATTTCATCTTTTTTGGACACATTAAGTCATATTATGTTTTATTCTTGTTGATGTTTAAGTAATGCGTGTGACTTTTCTTGGTATAACTCCTTTCAATGCAATTGATCACGTCTGAGAAGCTTAAATTATTGCTGAGCTGTTCTGAAGGATATCAGACCAACCTGTTTCTGTGGCCGACTCCAAAGTATTCTGCTCTGAACAGGAAGAAAAACGTGTCAATTTAACTGATCTCCAGATCAGGAATCAGTCAAGCAGAAAAAAAACTTGTGGTGCAGTTAAAACACCACAGAGTGCAGGAAAACACGGACTTCCAAGTTTCCCATCCAAATTGACTCTCACCAAACTATGTTACCCATCCCTACCATCAGCTACCAAAACCAGCAGCATACCTTACCCTCCTTCAGATGGAAGGGTGGAATGCTTCCTGCAATAGAGAGATACACGATACACTGTACATTTTATGCACTTACTTCATCATTGTTATCTTACTCCAAAACTTTATGAGAAAATAATTGGAATATGTTAGAGACAGCAGAACAATAAATCAGAAGTGGTGGAGCCAATGGCCAAAGTAAAAACCCATTGTAATTGTCCTTAAAGCATTCATTGGATGTGAATGCCGCTGTCAAGGCCAACATTAATTGTACATCTCGAATTGCCCTTGAGAAGATGAGATACCTTAAACGGCTGCAATTTGTGTGATGTAGGTATACCTAGAGTGCTGTTAAGGAGGGAGTTCAAGGGTTTTGACACATCACAGTGCAAGAATGGTGACACAGTTCCAAGTCAGGATGCTGTGTAGCTTGAAGAGAATCTTCAAGGTGGAGGTTATGGTGGCTCGCGGTACCAGGTAGACCGTATTAAGGAAGAACAAAGTGTTTATTGGCACCCACCAAGGATAACATATATATAGGCACAGAGTTTCTATACAGGTGTTAACACTCTGGCTCCCAGGTTCAATCTGATCAAAACTCTCCGCACTTTTCTCTCAGTGGTTGGAGTTCGTATGCTCCTGCATGATAGGCCCCAAGTCAGTCACGTGGACTGGGAGGGCACGCCCTTAAAGGAGCCCCACTACCACACCCCTGAATAACATACATACAGACAAGCTATATACAATAACTATATACAAGATAAGGCATGTTTCCATAGTGTCCTGGCATATAAGTCCATAATAATTGAAACTGGGCCTGACCTGTCCACAATTGAGCTGGGTAAACATAGTGGGCCTGAGGCAAATTTTCCGACAAGGACCATGTCGGCCATTTGGAATGATCTGTCCCACTGTCCAATTCTTGCAAAAACAGCTCTTGGGCTGGAATTGGTACTACCACTCTGGATCCTCAGATATGACTCCATCCTCAAAACTGACTTTATCCTACGAGTAAGTTACAGTCTTAATTTGTCAGATTAATCTTGTGTGAGGTGAGTTATTTGCAACTAGTCAGCCCAAACAAAATATTGTCCAGTTCTTGCTATATGTGGCTACAGGCTGCTTCATTCCCTGAGGAGTTACGAATGAAACTGACACTATGCAATCATCAGAAAACATGCCCCACTTCTGGGCCAGGATTTTCTGTTGCGAGTCCACCTTGCTACCGCTGCCAGCGAGAATGTATCTATTCCCTTCATAATGTTATATGTTTCTATAAGATCCCCCCCTCATCCTTCTAAATACCAATTAGTACAGTCCCAGTCTACTCAACCACTCCTCATAATCCAACCCCTTTAGCTCTGAGATTAACCGAGTGAATCTCGTCTGCACACCCTCCAGTGGCAGTACATAATTTCTCGGGTAAGGAGACCAAAACTGAACACAATACTCCAGGTGTGGCCTCACTAACACCTTATACAATTGCAGCATGACCTCCCTAGTTTTAAACTCCATCCCTCTAGCAATGAAGGACAAAATTCCATTCGCCTTCTTAATCACCTGTTGCACCTGTAAACCAACTTTTTGCGACTCATGCACTAGCACACCCAGGTCTCTGCCCAGCAGCATGTTTTAATATTTTATCATTTCAATAATAATCCCTTTTGCTGTTATTCCTACCAAAATGGATAACCTCACATTTGATGTGGATATTTGAGGAGCCTCCTCTTATGGTTAGTTATTTAATAATCTACCACTATTCATAACTAGATGTAGAAGGACTGAAGAGCTTTGATCTGACATTTGTAGGATCATTTATAGCATACAGCTTCCACCTTTTAATATTATTGTTGTCCTGGCTTGTAGCTGCTCATTTGCAGTTATGTTTGTTACTGCTCGCTGTTTACTCTTCCCCAAACCCTCATTGAATTTTGGTTGGATTCTTGCATGATGGCTGCTGGCAGAGTGACTATATGCCAGACCATGAGGTAACCGCTTGTGGTGCACGACAACTCTGTTGCTGCTGATGGTTCGCATTGCCTCACTTATTCTTAGTTTTAAGCTTCTATCCCTACTGTAAATCTATTCTATTTAGCATGCTGATAATTCCATAAGATTTGCGAGGCACTCTAGATCTCTTCAATTCTGCATACTCTCATGATAACAGCAAATTGTGGCTGAGTGAGATCTATCTATAAATTCACCAGATAACCAAAAGCATAAAGAAGACTTTTCTATTTAAAAAAAATACAAGAAAAAACATTGACCAAGGATGGCTAACACCAGTCTTCTGATTTCTGGAATTGTACATTGATCTTTTCTGGAAAGTCACTATTTGAATTGCGCTGCTGACATGTTACTCGTGGAATTTCACAGTTAAGGGTGTCAAGATCCAATTCAAAAAGGGATTGTCGAACAGAATCCATTCAAAATATAATGTGCTGGATTTTAATCAACTGTAATTCTGTCAAAACAAAAGGAACTGTTAACCAACCAGACATCCAAGAAATCTCTCTGAACAATGAAATATTCCCAACTCCTGTCATATTCTACTGTCTCAAAATGTGTCAAAGTTTCCTGAGATGAAAGATCTAAAATGTGATTACAAGTTATGCAAAAATGACTGTAAGACATGTCAATCAAATTCTCACTTGGAATATACAGACAGGAGGTTCAACAATTGATTTTGCCAATGCCAGAAACTGAGTGAAAAATCAATCATGCGGAAACACTGCTGAAGGAAGCAGTAAGGAATTTCTCTCTCCCCATCCCCCCTCCCTTTAGGAATCTAAAATTTACTCCAGCAAAGACTCTGAATTTCAATTCAATTCCAGGATTTTTCAAATAGTCGCAAAATTCAGCAATCTACACCTCAAGGACAAGCAAAGGACTTGAGTATATATTCGTTTAACTTTTGTTTTAACTCGAATGTCTCTTTTGTTTGAAATCTGCATGTTTGTGTGTGTCTTTATTTTCTTGATGTGGCGATGCCGGCGTTGGACTGGGGTGAGCAACACCAGGTTAAAGTCCAACAGGTTTATTTGAAATCACAAGCTTTCTTGGGTCTAGTAACTAATAAACTATTTCTTTGACTCAAGAAAGCTTGGTTTGACTGACCCCTTACTAAAAGATAAATACATTTGCATTACAAAAAGACACTTATAAGGAAAATAAGTTGTAAAAAAACATTTGTTGCAACTCAACTAAATGGGCTGAATAAAGAGAAGCCAGTTCACTCCGCCTCACTTGGTCATAACAATACCCAAACTTGGCTAAAATAAAACTCATGTATCAACCCACAGCTGGTCAGCCAGGTATGCCACCGTCCATATAAATTGAAGGAGGGATGCTTGAATATGTGGAGCACTTCCTATAGTTTGGTAGCCACATTTCTCAAAAGGCCTCAATTGATGTTGAGATCCAACAATAGACCAGCTGCACCAGATTAGCCTTCTGCAAACTATGACAGCAAACGTTTGACAACAAAGATCTTTGCAAGTCAATGAAGGTGCTAGTGTACACAGCTGTTGTCATCATCACACTCCTGAACAGCAGTGAGACCTGGACTGTGACACATAGGAGTTCTGGAGAAATTCCATTGGCTGTGCCTCCATCGCATCCCCTAGGTTCAATAGGACAATGTCACAGATGCTGGGGTCTTTCTTGAAGCCACGTTCACAAAAGTTCAGGTAAAACTCCTGCAAAATAAATGTAGAGGGACTGGACATTGTGTCTGGATGGCCAAAAATTGTCTCCCTGCCAGGTCTTGTTTTCTCAATTCTCAAATGGTCAAAGTTCCAGGAGTGAACAATGGAAGCGTTTCAAAGTCAGTTTGAGACTTCCCATGAAGCACAGCAGAATTGACATTAATAATTGGAAGAAAATTAATCCTGCACTCCGGATCCCACACCATGTGGGGTGACCTGTTCAATGTGTCTGAAGATACGTGAGATGAGAATCAGCCTGTTCAGTCACTTGACGACCCATGGCATAAACCCGTTCCCCTGAGCAGATGTCATCCTCGAATTAAAGAATAACTGCTGCTGCCAAGTGCCACATAACATGAGAGAGAATTTCTTCAATGGGAAAATACAAGTTTGCCTCCACAAGGACTGTGTGATAGTCACTCCTACCAATGATGCATTTGTGGTATGTAGATAGGAAAGGACTTGGGCAAGTAGATTTTTATCTTGTGTTGGTTAATAGTCATGTTCTTCAAGACCAGCCAGCTCACCCAGAGTATATTCTGTGTCCTTGCTGCCTTCAGTGCTTCTTTTAAGTGGTGTTTAATATGGAGGAGCACTGATTCATCAGCTGAGGGAGAATGAAAATTAGGAACCTGTAAGATGTTTCCTTGCCTATGCTTGGCCTGTTGAGATAGCATAGAGTCCAGATTCAATGCTGAGGACTCGTAGGCCACTCCTTCTTGATAATTAATCACTGTGCTCCACTTAGGGTGACTCTGTCCTTCTAGCATGAAAGGATGCTCCCAGGAATGGTGATAGAGCAGCCTGGGCCATTTATGGTAAGGTATAACTCGGTGAGTAATATTCTGTCAGGTTTCGCTGTACAGATTTGTGGAACAGGTCTAGTGAAGACTAGACTGGGTAAATACAACAGCTTTCTCTCTCTAAAGGACATGAGTGAACCATATTTTAACAACTATTTCATAGTTTCATAGCCACCATTAGTGGCACTAGTTTTTTTTATTCCAAGAGGAAGATTTTATTCCAGGTTTATTTAAATGGTTTAATTCCACCGCTGCCATGATAGGGTCTGTCTGCAGATCAGTCATTCAACCTCTGGATTACAAGTCCAGTAACTGTGGGCACGATTCAGTGATCTCAATGCGCTCTAATGTTAGTCCAGCGAGGGGGGTGAATAGCGGAAGAGGCCAAAAATGAAAACCGCGTTGGGCGCCATATCATTTGCGATGCAACCAGCCCTCTCCCAAAGGTGAAATCGAGATCCCTCATCGCATGGCGAGAAATCAATAATCACCACTTAAGCTGCTGTGGGGACCCGAGAAGCTGAGTAGCCATCTTGACTCATAGGCAATGAGCCAGGGGCACTGAGCTTGCTGCCCCTGTGCTCGGACGGGGGTGGGAGGGTGACTAGGGGGAGGTGGGGTTGCTGCCCTGGTTGGAGTGGACTGCCATGGGGTGGGGGGGGTTGGAGGTATTGGAGCTCAGGAGGAGGCTCTGCTGGATGGGGGGGGGGGGGGGGGGGGACGGGGACAACCGTTCAGCTCCACACCAACCCCTAGATCACGTGTACCCATTCCATGGGCAATCCTAGTCCCTGTCTGTCTTCCCCACTAATCACCCATAACCTCCACTGACTGCAGAATTGGAAATTGTGGTTAAGTGAGCACTTCACACATCCCAAGTGGATTCCCATTGGTTAGCGGGCCATATAGCATGTGAGGCTCATTGCCTAGCTTTGCAATCACACCTTGATGCATGGACACTGTGCTTGAACACTGCAGGAGGCAGCAATACAGATACAGCAGCCAACCTCCGAACACCGAGGGAATGGGCCCCAGCCCCGGGCACATAACCATGGCCAGGGTATGGTGACATTCTGTTCGGGTGTCTGGGGTGCAGGGTGTGTGGTCCGGCGTGCAGGGCCCCCCCGCGGCGGCCGGGTGTGCGTGGGCAGGGCATGTTGGCTGGTTGAAGCATTAGTGGGGGGGAGGATGAGATTGGTGGTCAGTCTCCATCACGGAACAAAGAGCCAGAGGCATCATATTGGTTGTGGCGAGCGTTTTTTCATTTGTCTCAGACAAGTGTACACCACTGCCCAACTCTATCGATGGTGCTGCCCCAATCTCCACACCCTCCCCCACTCTCCCCACAATGCATACCCCTTCCTTACCCCTACCTACCTCCTACCCCCAGTGTTTTTTCAGTGATCCTTGATGTGCTTAGCCCTTCTTGCTCTACTGCTGCGTCTAGGTGTATCCCCAGGATGTACATCAGAGGTGGAGGCAGCCAGCTGCTTACCACATCCCATGGCCTTCAAAGCTCCTGGGGATTCTGGGACCGGAGGGCACCGGCGCACTTGCTGGTGGCACATGCACAGCCATGCCACCCTGTACCAGGTGCTGACTGCGAGACGCGGCATCGGCAGAGGGGTGGAACTCGGAGGAGCTGGCGGTTGCCACCGTCAGTCTATAGCACGAGTCCGGGTTGTCACCCAGCGCCTCTTCCTCCCATTGGGAGTTCACCTCGGAACAGAGGGGCAGCTGGATTCATCCACGGCTGCCACTGTGCCAACTGGCCCTGTCAGCCCTGGTGGCTCCCCAGTGTCTGGGACATGTCCCCCAGTGACTGGGCCACAATCTGCAGTGCCTCGGCAATGCCCGTCTGCGGCTGAGACAAGCTACGCTGTGCCTTGGCCATTCCCATCTGAGATCGGGACATGTCCCGCAGCACCTCATCAAGGTCCACCTGGTACTGGGACACATCCCCCAGAGAGTCGAAGAGTCCACAGAGACCCTCAGCCATGGCCGTAACCGACTGCACCGTGCCTTGGACACCTCCGCTCACGTTTCCGACGTCGTGCACGAGGTTCTCCCCTGTGGTTGCCACCCTATCAGTGTTGGCCTATGTGCCACTCATTGGCAGCACAATCTCCTGCACCCGTAGCCTCTTGGACTCCGTTAATGGGCTATGAACCTGCTGAAGTGACGCTGACATCTCCCTCTCAATGTTCCGGCCGCTCCCTAACATCTGCTTCAGCTCCGAGTAAACCTGTTCCAGACGCTCAGCATCTGACTGCGAACCATCTGGGTCCTGGGGTCCAGCATGTGGTGATCACAAGTTAACCAGATGCAACACAACTGAGCGACCACTAGAGGGAGCACGGGAGAGCCATATAAATACATCAGGACAGGAAGTGAGGACACACTCTTCACAGCAGGCGGGCTGGTAAGCAGGACACACAGCAAGCAAAGCTGGTAGTTAGCACTGGAAGGTAGTTCTAGGTCGAGCTCTGGAAACTGAACGAACTCACAATAAAGCATCTTCTCCACACTTGAGACTACGAGCTTTATTAAGATACGAGGAACAACACATGGTACCCAGGAGTGATTTCAGACGCTTATGACAGGACAACTCAGCTGCAGATACAGAAAACAAAAAAAAAAAAAAATGGCATGGAAATCTCAACCAAGAATGGCATGGAAATCTCCTACTGGACATTCGACTTGGGAAGACATTGCTGATGAGAGGATGTGCCTTGGATACCCACTTCACCTGGACACGACTGGAAAAGTAAGAAGTGTCTGGGAAAGGTTTAAACAAATGTTCGATTTCGGTATCATAGCATATGATGCAGCAGCAGCTTCCGACGAAATTAAAATAGCAATTCTCATCGAAGGAAATGAAGCTATGAAAGTTTATAATGGATTTAAATACTCAAAAGGTGAAGACAGAAACAGCTTACAAACGGTACTAAACAAATTTGAAGAGTACTGTGAGAAATTTGAACAGCAAGACATACTCAGAGTCCACACTGCACAGAGACTGAGTGATGCAAAACTTAAAAAATCACAAAAAGATCAGGAAATCGCGAATGCACAGTACAGATCAAAAAGAAGAAATAACAGGAATTTTTCACAAAGCCAAAACGCTGAAATCCAGTCCAGATCGGAAAGAAAAGGTAACTTACAACTTTAGAAAGAAAAAACGCTGAAATCCGCGATAAAATGGCGTCGGGGCACATTTTGCAGTCTATGGTAAACAAAGAACTACAAATCGCGTCTGCGCATGCGCCGGAACCGGAAGTCGCGCATGCGCAGTTTACAAAAGATCGCGGCGCCGATCGTTATGCGCATGCGCAAGCCGCGCATGCGCAGTCAAAAAAAGTCTTCGTCGCGGACCGTCATGCGCATGCGCAAGCCGCGCATGCGCAATGGACACCGAACCGCACAAGGAAAGAAAGCCGATTTGCGCATGTGCAAGTCGTTCCTACGCGTGACGTCATGACGTCTGAGAATCCTGACCACGCCCACTTAAAAGGGAAATGCCCGAAAATTGAAAACAAGACACTTAAAGTGGTAAAACCAAATTTTCTTGCCTCAGAACACAGAAAAACGCCTGAACTTAAACCAACAGTGAAAAACAACTTGCACAAAACCTTGGAAAAAGCTGCCTTCACCACACACAGTGAAGCGAACAAAAAGAATTCCGAAACAACAAAAGATGATTTGTTTTTCGACGATTACCTCTCAGACCTGACTGGGTCAGTCGGATATGCTTATCACAGCATCAGCGACACGGTCGCAAAGCACAACACGAACCAACTCGTGGTAGATGAATCCAACCAAGATGATTTGGTTTTCAAAGAATACTACTCAGACATGGCTGAGTCAGTCGGATATGCTTATCACAGCATCAGCGACACGGTCGCAAAGTTCAACACGAATCAACTCGTGGTAGAAGAATCCAACCAGGATGATTTGGTTTTCGGAGAATACTACTCAGACACAGCTGAGTCAGTCGGATATGCTTATCACAGCATCAGCGACACGGTCGCAAAGTTCAACACGAATCAACTCGTGGTAGAAGAAGCCAACGAAGATGAAATGGGTTTCAAAGAATACTACTCAGACATGGAGGAGTTATTTGGACATGCTGATCACAGCATCAGCGACACCGTTGCAAAGCTCAACACGACTCTACTCATGGTGGATGAATCCAACACCATGGTGCCATGGCAGCTCGTCGATACATTGGATGACAGCAATACCCAAGACGAAGACGACGCCACACAGAGAGCACAGGAAGACTCCACGGAGCGAGCGATGACAGGCTCCACAGTGCGAGTGATGAAAGACGCCAACAGGGATGCCAGCAAACACTCCCGGGCGGACACCAAGCATGAACAAGACCATGAAGGTAAACCCGCTGTACCTGAGCAACCGCAAGCAGACTATGAAAGTCTACCAAGCTCACAGGAACAAGAAGAAAGAGCGGACTATGAAAGTCCAACACGCTCACAGGAACAAGAAGAAGACAATGCACCTCTGCCCACTGCATGCGAAGACAGTGACAAGGTGATCACACTCAACGTACAGGATCACAGTGAGACTGACAGTTCTCAGCTTGTCTGTACCGAAGCACAGAGCGAAAACAGTGACAAGGTGCTCGCACTCGACGTACAGGATCACAGTGAGACTGACAGTTCTCAGCTTGTCTGTACCGAAGCACAGAGCGAAAACAGTGACAAGGTGCTCGCACTCGACGTACAGGATCACAGTGAGACTGACAGTTCTCAGCTTGTCTGTACAGAAGCACAGAGTCTCGCCACCCAACAGTCCAGAGAGACGATGCCGAAAGAAAACATGCAGATTTTGACTCCAGAAGAGGAGCACCTGGAGCCCAGAGAGACAACGCCAAAAGAAATCATGCAGATTTGGACTCCAGAAGAGGAGCGCCGAGAGTCCACAGACACCGCGTCAAATGTAATCAAGAAGACTTTGACTCCGGAAGACGAGCACCAAGAAAGCAAAGATGCGGAATACAATTCTCCACAACTGATTGATGTCACCTGCACCGATGCAACATCAGATCATTCGCACCACTCGCGAGACGGAATGCTCAATGACTCAAATTATCCACTCGGGACACTCATAGAGTATAACAAGAAAAACAAAAGTCAAAAGAAACACAGCAAGAAGAAAAGCAACATGAAGCGCGACAAGACAAACAACAATAGCAAGAAGCACAGCAGAAACGAGAACGACAACAGCAAGAATAAAAGCAACATGACGCGCAACAAGACAAACAACAACGTCAGGCACAAAGATAGCGACAACGACCGAGGCAGAAACAACAAGAATGGCAACAAACACAACAAAGTCAGGAGCAAAGATAGCGACAACAACAAAGACGGAAACGACAAAAACAGCGACAAGTACGGCAACGGAAACAACAAAAACAGGAACGACAGAAACAACAGCAATGAAACAACGACTTGTACACAATGGCACTACTTGGCACATGATGGACGATGCCACAGCACACTGCAAAACGATAACAAGACTACAAACATGTCATGGGATGACAACGAATCGCACAAACTCACGTCTGCTCCAGAACAAGCAAGCACAACAGCATCCAAGGCGGATGAGACAATAAATCAACACCACAAGCACAAAAAAAAAAGTCCATGCCAGTCAACATCAGTGATGTGACCATGCAAACACCTCGGGATGACGCATTGGGTACTTAAGATAACAAGGAACACCAACAACATTCACAGCGGACTTGCAATATCAATATCACCACGTCATCAACAACAAAAAGAAAAAAAAAGCTCTGAACAAATTCATCAAGTTTGGACTCATAAATGTGTTTATTAAGTTTGGACATATAAATACATTGGCTTTGTTAACTAAGGCAATAGCATCATCACTTGTATAGATACGCATATCATAAGTTACTGTTTTGTATAATTTTCCTTAATGATGTACAGAAACTATGTAATGAGAAAGAGGGGGATGTGGTGATCGTAGATTGACCAGATACAAAAACAACAGAGCAAACACGAGCGGGAGAGCTATAAATACACTGGGACAGGATATACAATTTTCTTTAACGATGTTCAGAAAATATGTTAAGAGAAAAAGGGGGATGTGGTGATCACAAGTTAACCAGATGCAACACAACTGAGCGACCACTAGAGGGAGCACGGGAGAGCCATATAAATACATCAGGACAGGAAGTGAGGACACACTCTTCACAGCAGGCGGGCTGGTAAGCAGGACACACAGCAAGCAAAGCTGGTAGTTAGCACTGGAAGGTAGTTCTAGGTCGAGCTCTGGAAACTGAACGAACTCACAATAAAGCATCTTCTCCACACTTGAGACTATGAGCTTTATTAAGATACGAGGAACAACACACAGCAGACCTCCAACTTCTGTCTTGCCTGGGCATTACTGCCTCCACCTGATGTGCATCTATCTGCAAGTGTGAGGTGCTCACCAGAATGTTCCCTAGATGTCTGACCACTAACATTGACCACCGAGGTGCTTGTCTCTGTGCTGGTGGAGGGTGGGGATGACAGCTGTGACGCATTGACTGTGGCATCCTCAGAGCTCTCCTCCGACGTGTTCTCATGGGAGGTGGGAGGTGGGAGGGCTCAGGTGGGCCGGCGCCATCAGCTGGATGTCCTGATGGAGAATGAACACGTGATTAGTGGGAGGGGTGGGTCAGTCTGTATGGCATTAACTACTCATGTGGTTGATGCCCGGTGGATCCTCACCTCTGCGGCATGCGCCGACTTCCGTGATGTCCGTTCCTTGAAGATGGTGAGGATTCTGATGTCTGACATGCCACTGCCAGTCTGGCTCTCTCAATGGTTGTGGGACAACCTTTCCTGTGGGGACACAGAGAGGGCATTGTTATACGCATATATAGTTCACCATGGAGGGGTGGGGAATGAAATGTTGGGGAGGTGGTTCACGTGGTGGTGGGAAGGTTTCATGGGAGGGGGCAGTGTATACTCACACGTGCGGTCTGGTGCAGGTGTTTGACCCTCTTGTGGCACTGGAGGCCTGTCCTCCTGGACACGCTGCCCGAGCTGATGGCCACTGCCAGTTCATCCCAGCTAGCACTGGCTGCTCTGTGGCTCACCCTCTGGGACCCTTGAGGGAACAGGACATCCCTCCTGGCTTTGACCACCTGAAAATGTCACCCTCATCTGCATCTCCAAATCCTGGGACAGTCATCTCTCTCCGTGGCTGCGAGCTGAGTAGGGTTGGTTGTGCAAGAGCTGTTTGAGTGCTGCTCAATCTTATTAGCGGGGGTTGGCGAGCGCAGTCCCAGCAAATCAGTTGGTGAGCTTCCACTGGTGGCGTGAAGCCCATGGGGCCTCCTTAAGTGGACCAGTTAACATTGAATTGCATTGCCTGCCTTGTCGGGCCAAGCGCCGGGATGCTCGCGGCAGTTCCCTCTCACTACCACACTTCAAAATCTTCCCGGATAACCATAGAAAATATTATGCCATCGAATCTACTGTGATTCTAATGGAGGAGGAGATGTGATTAGTAACAAATTTAAGAATAGTTTGATTAGTGCAACCAAAGATTGCAAGCAATTCATTATCAATCTATCATAGCATATGATTTAACTGGCAGTCGTCTTGATACTTAATTGAAAACATTAGCATGTGAACCAGTCCATTGTATTTCCAAATTCTGATTAAATCCTTCCATTTTTTGTTTCATCAGTGCTGCTCTCTTTCAGCCATAGTTGGCTATAAGTTCATTCTTTGACCCTTATCAAGCTCTGAAGGTGGCCATGAAATACAGATGTTGCTTCTTTATAGAATTTACAGTGCAGAAGGAGGCCATTCAGCCCATCGTGTCTGCACCGGCTCTTGGAAAGAGCACCCTACCCAAGGTCAACAACCCTATCCCCATAGCCCAGTAACCCCACCCTATCCCCATAACCCAGTAACCCCACCCTATCCCCATAACCCAGTAACCCCACCCAACACTAAGGGCAATTTTGGACACTAAGGGCAATTTATCATGGCCAATCCACCTAACCTGCACATCTTTGGACTGTGGGAGGAAACCGGAGCACCCGGAGGAAACCCACGCACACACAGGGAGGATGTGCAGACTCCGCACAGACAGTGACCCAAGCCGGAATCGGACCTGGGACCCTGGAGCTGTGAAGCGATTGTGCTATCCACAATGCTACCGTGCTGCCTATGATCGGTTTGAATTAACAGATCATTGTACTCTGGAATCATCTGGGGATAGTGGCAACTCACTGCCCCTTTCATTAATCATGTATTGAACCAATTGCTGGACCTTTTATTGAATTACTTTATTGTACCTCTAACTTCTCTGGTTTCTCTTCATCAGCAAGTTCAACTCAGTGGTACCGACAGACTTCACAAGTTAACTTCAAATGTGTTGCTTAAAATTGACCATTTGTGGAACTCTTTCAATCAGCTCATGTTAAGGTAAGGGATAGCTTTCTGAAAGTCACAGGAATTTCTTAGCTGTTCATCTTGTGCTTGTCTACCCGAGGACCTTTTAGCTGTCAATTGCTGTAATATTTTAAAATCCATTTCTGACAAACCAGAGATTGAGGGATTAGTTTTATCTGTGTTTTAGTACTTTATTCTTGTGGTGCTATAAACCACTCACCACTACGGAAGAAACATTCAGATTTTGCTGCAATGTAAACAGAAACATTTCTTGAGTGGGAATTGTCCTAAAGTTTTAGTTTCCCCAGTTGCCTAACTGTTAGCAGCTGGTGTTTAATCTAAATATTTAAAAAAGGAATAATCAGAAGGAATTGACACAGAATGGGAAAGGAATGAATGGCAGTATTGTTCGCATCACTTGTCAGTAGGATCAAAGTAATGGATTGTCATTAATTTAGTTAAGCATTGATGTTAATGCAAGCTTCATACAGTTTAAACAATTTAGGAAACCAAAAGGCCAAAACATAACTGGGTTGTATGCATTTGAAGAAATCATTACAGCATTATTTAACATCCAACCCCAGCAGTGCCATTCTCAAATTGTCAATTTGGCATTGACAACGAAAGTAATCTTCCTTCAACAAGTTTTCACAATAACTTCATTGCAGTGTTAATGTAAGTCTACTTGTGACATTAATAAAGATTATTATGAGAAGCGATTTAAACAGTTGTAGTCAGCACTTTGGAGCTTTTCTCTCTGTCACTGCCATTAATTTTCACTGATCCTTAGACTGTTTCCCTCTCTATTTTGCTGTTGCAAAACCTTAAACTTCACTTTCCTGAATTCTGAACTCAACGGCCTGTCTTACCAGCTGTTGAACAGTGGTTCTGTCAGCACTTTGGAGCTTTTCTCTCTGTCAATGCCGTTAATTTTCACTGATCCACATGGACAGACTCCGCGGACCACAGAGAGAAGGAACTGAGCGAAACAGAGACTGGGGTGGTAACCCACCTAACCTGCACATCTTTGGACTGTGGGAGGAAATCAGAGCACCTGGAGGAAACCCACACAGTCACGGGGAGAATGTGAAAACTCCACACAGTCCCCAAGGCTTCAATCGAATCAAGGCCCCTAGCTCTGTGAGGCAGCAGTGCTAACAACCGCGCCGCCCAAATGTTACTCTGTTTTCTTTCCACAGATACTGCCGAATATTACCAGCATGCTCTGTTTTTGTTTTAGATTTCCAGCAGCCACAGTATTTGGTTTTGTACTATTATTTAATTCACTGGCACTTTTCTTCCAGGAACCCCCAACGTGAAGAAGTTCTGCTCTTCTTTTTGAAAGGATTTCTGTTTGTTTCCTAAGTCTTGTTCATCCTTTCCACAAAGGGATATTGTCATGCTTTCAGCTGGTGGTATTACTGATCAAGTCAGATCCGAGGGTAAAACTAGACCTAATAGATCCTAACTTTTATTTTTTGTTCAGCAACGTGGAGATCGGTTACTGAACAGAATCACTGAGCCCGCTGATGAACTTTTAGCAAAAGAATAAACGTTTTTTATACAAGAAAAGATTAACTATGTTGCACTACTCCTTCACCAACACCTGTACCTTTACAGATGTATACAGGCTCATAAAGATAACACAAGTTACAAAATCCATCTTGTGCTCTAATATTCTCAGCAAGCACATAGTTCAGTCAACCAAGTGAAGGATGCCACCCTAAACAGATGCTACAAATCTTTTTTCAACACCCCCCCCCCCCCCCCCCCCCCCCCCCCCCCCCCGCCCCCCTACCCCCAAGACACTTGTCACACTGTTAACCAACTGGAACTCCATCTTTCATACAAGGATTTCCCGTCTCAACATTCAAAGTACTCACTTTGGAATCTTTTCCCAAACGACGCTTTCTCTCAGACACCTTCCACAAGGGTCCACCTCCAGGGTTTCCATCTCTCCTTCCAATATGCCTCTCCCCACGATCACCACATGCATTCAAGCACACATTGCCTTCCACACACCCTCTCAGATATTCAGCCATACCAACAGAACGCCACTACTTCACAGGCCCATAGTAAAGATTTGGCAGTCTCCTTGGACCTCTAGCTTCTCACAGGCCTATTTTGATTTGTTTGCTTCCTGCAGCTTTCCCACTTTAAACTAGGAACTTGCCTCTGCTTCTCACTCTTAACTTCACTGAACAGGCTTGCTCCCTGAAGTTCCCTCTCTCAGTAGATTACTTACAACTTGATTTCTCTCTCGACGTCCAGAACTCACTCGTCTTTCACTGTTACTTTAACTTTAGAGAAACTCAACTGAGATCCTAATCTGCTAGTATGTCCACCTAGAGAGAAATTTCAATTTCTTTCACCTTCACATCATAATCATCAACTGAACTAGAAACTGTTGTTCTGCCTCTGTAGCTTCCTATCTCTGGACACCTGTCGCTGGACAATAATGTTGTTTTTTCATCTACTTTGTTTTTTTAACTCCTCTAAATTATTTCAAGCATCATAAAACCTCATTAAAAATGTAGGCTATGCAGGCAGCTCCAGACCTGCTGCAGGATTCTCCCTTCTGGGGATTAAGTCACCACGCCGGTGGGAAAACCGACGCCTACCACTCCAGTATCAACAGTCTCCAAAAGTGAGGAATTCGCCGAATATTTGGGGGCTAGGTGGAAGCCGGAGGGGTTGCTGCCACTCCAGCTGGCGCCGAAGGGCCGGCGAGAGTTTGCACATGCGCAGAACGGCCGGCGTGAATTAGCGCATGCGCGGACCAGCCGGCATATTTCCACGCATGTGCGGGGCTTCTCTTCACCGCGCCGGCCCCCGGGCAATATGGCGGAACCCTACAGGGGCCTGTCGAGGAGGAAAGAAGGCCCCCATGGAAACAGCCCGCCCTCAGGATCGGTAGGCTCCGATGTGGGGCCAGGCCAAAGTGCCCCCCCCCCCCCCGAGGATCGCCCCACTCGCCCCACACACCTACCTGCCAGGTCCTGCCATGCATGAAATGAGTAATTCATGCCGACAGGACTGGCCAAAACTGGACGGCCACTCGGCCCATCGGGGCCCGGAGAATCGCTGGTGGCGGAGTGCTGTCAACGGCCCCCGATTGGTGTGGCGGGAATCCTGCCGCCGCCCAAAAAATGGCGGGGGATGATAGGGTAGCCGGCATCGGGGCGGCGGGGCGGGATTTGTGTCTCCCCCTGGGGATTCTCCGACCCAGTGGGGGTCGAAGGATCCCGGCCCTAACGTCTCCAAGTAAAAGTGAAACTAGACCTAGGTTTCATCTTTTAAACCACAAATATAGAATATAAATAAAGAATATAAATTAAACTTTAAGCTACATTTTATGCCTGACATACGTAAATACAAATGCAACTTGTTTAAAACTATACATTTTATTTTTTTTTTAAATTTAGTGTCCCCAATTATTTGTTTCCAATTAAAAGGCAATTTAGCGTGGCCAAACCACCTACTCTGCACATCTTGGGTTGTGGGGGTGAGATCCTCCGACGGGGAGAATGTGCAAACTCCACACGGACAGTGACCTGTGGCCAGTATCGAACCCGGATTCTCAGTGCTGTGGGTCAGCAGTGCTAACCGCTGTGCCGCCATGCCACCCCACTTAAAACTATAAATAAAACAAATTATTGCAGATGCTGGAATCTGAAAAACAAACACAGAAAATGCAGGACAACCTCAGCAGGTCTGACAGCATCTGTGAAGCGTGAAGGGAGCTAACGTTTAGAGTCTGGATGACTCTTCGTCAAAGCTAGAAAGAACTGGAAATGGGGGCGTGGAGAGGTGGGGCTGGATAGGGAGCCAGCGATAGGTGGAAATTGACAAACATGCCGAGGACAGAAGACAAAACAAATGTAAGTGGGGGTGAGAATAGTGGCCCCCTATCAGGCATACTAGCCTGAATGGCTTAATGCTTATTCTTAAGCTGTGACCCATAAAAGGACCCGCTTTTTCCCACTCTGCTTCCTGTCTGCCAACCAATTCTCTATCCACATCAATACATTACCCCTAATACCATGATCTTAAATTTTATTCACTAATCTCTTGTGTGGGACCTTGTCAAAAGCCTTTTGACATCCATTGGTTCACCCTTGTCCACTCTACTGGTCACAGCCTTACAAATTCATGAAGATTTGTCAAGCATGATGTCCCTTTAGTGAATCCATGCTGACTTGGACTGATCTTTTCCCCGCTTTCCAAATGCTCAGTAATTTCATCCTTAGTAATTGACTCCAGCATTTTCCCCCACCACCGATGTTTGGCTAACCAGTTTATAATTCCCCGTTTTCTCTCTCCCTCCTTTTGTTAAAAAATGTGTTTACATTATCTACTCTCCAATTCATTGGAACTCTTCCAGAGTCCATAGAATGCTGAAAAATCAATGGGTTAGTTTGACGTGCTGTCCAAACATTGAAGGCTGGCATGGAAAAACATACATCGGGAGGATCGCATGACCACATCACCCAAATGGGAATGGAGCACTGGAATCTTGGTGCAGAATGTAGGCTTTTGCAGCCAGAGTAGATCCTATGGCGAGTAGTGATAACATTGTGAAAGGCCGTAAATACCGTTTGTAAATAAACCATTATCATCTGTTAAACATACTGACTGGTGGCCGCCAATCCTTCCTTTACAGTTTGTATTTCCCTTTTCATGTTTTTCCTCCCCTCCACCCTATCAGAGATGAGGTCTTGTGGTGCAGTGGGTAACTTCCCTACCTCTGAACCAGAAGCTCCATGTTTAAGTCTCACCCCAGGACCTGAAGACCAAGGAAGGTGTGCTCATAATGCGGCCAAACAGGTTAAGTATCAAACTGCAAAACCCTTGCAACATGCCAATGGCAGGTGGTGAGAATGGGAGAGACTCCTGCTCAGCCATGCTTGATGCGGAGTGGCATTCCTGAAGCTGTAAGCCTCCGGTGACAGACTAGGGACCTGTTCCAAGATAGATCTCGCTATGGAAGCAGATGTGCACCACCAGGTTTGGGAATAGAAAGAACAAACAACAAGACTCTCTCATTGCCCTCTCCTTCTGCTTTTCTTCCTTCCCACCCTTTCATGTGCTCAAAACTGATTCCATTTTGAACTTTTCTCACTTCTGATAAAAGGTTACCGACCTGAAACATGATGGGGGAGTCTACGGCATGCCCCACCAGTCTATTTGGAACATGGACAATAGAACAGGTGGCTAGCCCACCACCTTCTCACCCACCTCTGAACTGTCCCTCAGAATCAGTGAATGGGGAAGGCAGCAGCCAGCCCACCTGTCCTTAGGCCTTTGGATACCCTGAGCTGGCCAATTAATGGTCACTGAAGCGCCTGTTTCTGCTTCTGCTTCAATAATACACACGGCTGGGAAAGGTGGAATGAGTGAGACCACCCTACTCTTTCACCACCTCAGGCTTTAAAGCTGTAAAAAGGTGGAGTACTTCCTTTGGAGTAGGTCCTCTATGTCCCATTGGGGACACTCCCCTCTAGATGGTAGTCCCCTTTGTGGCTCCCACCTTGGCCTCTATAACCCCCCCCCCCGGCACCAATGGTTTCCCCCTCTCCGCTCTAGGCTCCATGATCACCCCCTGACCAAAGACGCTGGATACACCTCTGGCAACCTTGTACTTTCTCCCGAGGACTTATTTTAGTCCCAATAGTGGCCACTATTGTGTTCCGACTACTCAGGTGCTAGCCAATCAGATGGGTGGGACTTCCTTTCCCTAATGGGTAGACGTTCTGCTCTCAGCTTGTTAAGGTCACTCCCAGCTCATTATCGCTGTGGGGCAGCCTTTTCAGAGGTCAGTTGGCTCAAGACGGACCTATATAACTTGCTCTTTCTGCAGAGCAAGGTACAATCTGCACTTTGTCCGGGGATGCCAAGGTGACTCCCCAGTGTGAGGAGGTTAAAAAGAATCAGACAAGGAACGTTGTACCTCTACCTTTTGGAATGAAGAAGGAATAGTGTGCATTACATGTAGCTAACAAAGATCATCCAGCTCACCTTTCATGAAACAACCTGAAGATGTGAGCTGCAGCACCAATTAAACAATGTTTATAACAAAGTGAGTTGTTTTAGTGTCATTACAAATAATGAACACAGATTTCACTTTGCAATGTAACTTTAATGTTGACAAATGTGATACAATGTTGACAAATGTGAGGTTATCCATTTTTGTAGGAATAACAGCAAACGGGATTATTATTTAAACGATAAAATATTAAAGCATGCCGCTGTTCAGAGAGACTTGGGTGTGCTAGTGCATGAGTCACAGAAGGTTGGTTTACAAGTGCAACAGGTGATTAAGAAGGCAAATGGAATTTTGTCCTTCATTGCTAGAGGGATGGAGTTTAAGACTAGGGAGGTTATGTTGCAATTGTATAAGGTGTTAGTGCGGCCACACCTGGAGTATTGTGTTCAGTTTTGGTCTCCTTACTTGAGAAAGGACGTACTGGCACTGGAGGGTGTGCAGAGGAGATTCACTAGGTTAATCCCAGAGCTGAAGGGGTTGGATTATGAGGAGAGGTTGAGTAGACTGGGACTGTACTCGTTGGAATTTAGAAGGATGAGGGGGGATCTTATAGAAACATTTAAAATTATGAAGGGAATAGATAGGATAGATGCGGGCAGGTTGTTTCCACTGGCGGGTGACAGCAGAACTAGGGGGCATAGCCTCAAAATAAGGGGAAGTAGATTTAGGACTGAGTTTAGGAGGAACTTCTTCACCCAAAGGGTTGTGAATCTATGGAATTCCTTGCCCAGTGAAGCAGTTGAGGCTCCTTCATTACATGTTTTTAAGGTAAAGATAGATAGTTTTTTGAAGAATAAAGGGATTAAGGGTTATGGTGTTCGGGCCGGAAAGTGGAGCTGAGTCCACAAAAGATCAGCCATGATCTAATTGAATGGCGGAGCAGGCTCGAGGGGCCAGATGGCCTACTCCTGCTCCTAGTTCTTATGTTCTTATGTTCTTATGTTTAATAACAATACATCTCTGTGGCAAAATCTCTTTCTAATCTGAGATTACCCTTTGCACCCAATCCCAGTGACAGTTCCTCTTGTCTCAGTGGGACTATGTACTTATAGTTCAATGGATAGAACATTTTATGTAAACAGAGAAAAGATCATTGCCACAATTGTCCAGTCTTCTTATTCTGTCAGTGGAATAGTAGAATCATGGCCAGGCCCTAAGTACCCTTTGTCAGCGTATGTGACAGAAGTCAGGCATGTCCAAATATGGACAGCCACATAATCCAAAGATGCAAATAACGTTATGGTGTTTATTTATTTTTAAATAAATTTAGAGTACCCAATTATTTTTTTTCCCAATTAAGGGGCAATTTAGTGTGGCTAATCCACCTAACCTGTACATCTTTGGGTTGTGGGGATGAAACCCACGCAGACACGGCGAGAATGTGCAAACTCCACACGGATAGTAACCCAGGACCGGGATTCAAACCCGGGTCCTCAGCGCCGCAGTCCCAGTGCTAACCACTGTGCCACGTGCTGCCCCTATGTGATGCTGTTTATAATATAATTCCCATCACCTGTGCTCTGGTGCAGGAAATTCAAAATGTCCTGTCTCGGGATTCCGTCAGGACCTTTCTCTGTTCAGTTGTCCTAAGTTCGGGTGGGAAATTGACAGAAGCCCTAATTAGCTGTCTTTCTGCTGTTATCACCAGTTTTCTGGTCAAAGTTACAGCAAGCACTTGGGAAAATCCCCAAAGACGTTTGGGTCCAGTGGTGCTATTTTCTGCAGGGAGAAAGTTAATGTGTAAAAAGGCAGCTTGATGTGTGTCGATGGGCAGAAGGCAAATGTTGACATTTCTCAGTGTAAAAATGTATTTGATTCTCCATCCAGCAACATCTGCTGCCGGAAATGCTGACCTCCATGCTCCCCTGAGACAGGTAGCCCAGCAGGACAGTCAATGACCCCATTATCCATCTTCATTATGTTTCCAAAATTGCATTTGGGACTACACGTCAACAATACCTCATTAATTATAAAGTGCTTTGGGAGTCCTGAGGTCATGAAGGACACTTTCTCAATGCAAACCAGTCCTCTCTTCTTTCCTCACTTCCTTCCTTCCTCCCTCCCTCAACCAGACCCTGGGAAATGGGTCGCCATCAAGAGCCAGACAATACACAGTTGAAAGGCCAACCCCATTGAAGCGCCATAGACACTGCAGTAAAATTGAGCTAGCTTCTAATCAAAATATAAAAGGATTCCTATAAATGGCATTCTGTAAAAAAAACTCATGTTACAGTATTCATTCTACTCCAAAATTAGTTTTAAACAATTACATTACTTCTTGTCGCAAAAAATATGGTTTAATTGCTCTTGCACAGAGTAAATGCCAAAAACCAAAAGCAGATTAATTGTGAATATGGAAAATGCTCAGATGACACTGATATAAAACCATGATTTTAGTTATTGTCACCTTATACATTGCCAACAAATTAGGTAGTTTAGAGAAAGAATAATATAGATGCAACATTAAATATATAAGGGGTGGGACTTCCGGTTCGGCAGCTCCCGCTATTAAAGGACTTTCGGGCCTATTTTAGGGCCCCAAACGGCACTGTTTCGACAATTCCCGGTGGGGGAAGGTGTTTGGAGGAACATTCCCCGAAATTTATGGTGCTTACTGTGGTGATATGATTTGCATATCTGTCTGCCATTGGGGTAGAACACCGGCTTACCATTGGCCCCGGTCGGTTATGTGCCTCTCGACCGAGTTAACCACGCCTCCTTGCCGAGGTATAAATAGTCAAACGCCCGGTTTTTATTGTAGACAACCGCAGGGCTAAGTTCTCTAGTTTATTAAAGCCTAACTTTTGTAAAGCAACTCGTCTCTCGTGCAATTGATGGCTCATCAATTTAATAAACTAGATTTTTGAAGATGGAGTTCCGGTTCAAGCCCGAATGCCTCCGCATCAGCCCGCAAACACCGAACTCTGCAGAACTTTTTCAACTTTGGCTGACATGCCTCGAAGGATACCTGGAATCTACAACCACCCACCCCCCCACCATGGCTGCACATCCTCCACTCCAGCGTGGGTATCGACGCCTACGCGATAATCAAG
This sequence comes from Scyliorhinus canicula, assembly GCF_902713615.1. Taxonomy (NCBI): domain Eukaryota; kingdom Metazoa; phylum Chordata; class Chondrichthyes; order Carcharhiniformes; family Scyliorhinidae; genus Scyliorhinus; species Scyliorhinus canicula. Next base: position 131,082,873 of record NC_052151.1, on the reverse strand, counting down.
GAGGAAAAAGATTATGATGCAGCAATACTAAAACTGAAGGGACAATTCATTAAACCAGTCAACAGCGTATTCGCCCGACATCTGCTGGCCACCAGACGACAGCTCCCCGGTGAGTCACTAAACCAATATTATCAGGCCCTCGCTATCCTGGGGAGGAATTGCTCCTGCGTCGCAGTCTCAGCTACGGAGCACATGGAACTACTGATCAGAGATGCTTACATGGCTGGGATGCAGTCCCCCGCTATCCGCCAGCGGATGCTGGAGAGAGATGACCTCAGCTTAACTGAGGCACGGACTCTCTCCTCCTCCCTGGAGGTCGCCGATCAAAACACCCGTGCCTATCTCCCCAGCCAGGCCTCCTGGCATGCTTCCCCACCGCCATCCGCCGCTCCCAACCTCCCTCAGGCCTGTGCCGCGGGACGCGCCGACAAATCCACGGGGCCCCGCTGCTACTTTTGCGGGTTCGCGAAACACCCTCGCCCGCGCTGCCCAGCCCGCTCCGCCCTCTGTAAGAGCTGCGGGAAGAAGGGCCACTTCTCCATTGTCTGCCAGGCCGAAACGGTGGCTGCGGTTCTTCTGGACGCCGCGCAACACTCTCCCCCACGCCCCCGGGCCCCTGTGCCCGGCCTGTGCGCCTCTCTCTCTCCTCCCGGCCCCCTCCTGGTTGCCGCGTCTCTCCCCCCCCCCCCCCCCCCGGGCCCAGACGCCCGACCTGCGCGCCTCTCTCGCATCTCCGGGCCCTCCCGGTCCCCTCCTAACCGCCGCGGAACACTCCCCACCCCCGCCCCCAGGCCCCCGCGCCTGGCCTGCTCGCCTCTCTCGCTCCTCCGGGGCCGCTCCAGTGCATCGCGCTCCTCCCAGCTCGCGCCCCGGTGCCCGACCTGCCGCCTCTCTCGCATCTCCGGGCCTTCCCGGCCCCCTCCTAACCGCCGCGCAACACTCTCTCTCCCCCCCCCCCCCCCCCGCCCCCAGGCCCCCGCGCCTGGCCTGCTCGTCTCTCTCTCTCCTCCGGGTCCGCTCCAGCGCACCACGCTCCTCCCAGCTCGCCGCCCCCGGGCCCCCGCGCCTGGCCTGCTCGTCTCTCTCTCTCCTCCGGGTCTGCTCCAGCGCACCACGCTCCTCCCAGCTCGCCGCCCCCGCGCCTGGCCTGCGCGCCTCACCGCCCCCGCTCGCAGCCGCTCCAATCGGCCCGCCGGCACTGCTAGCCCCGCCTCCAGCAACCACGAGGGCCCCACGGGCGCCGCCATCTTGGGGCGCCGACGCCACGTGCGGGTCCTGGGTGCCGCCATCTTGAGGCGCCGACTCCGCGGCAGGTCCTGGGCGCTGCCATCTTGGGGCGCCGACTCCACGTGCGGGTCCTGGGCACCGCCATCTTGGGGCCCCGACTCCACGTGCAGATCCTGGCCACCGCCTTCCGGAACTGGCACGCAAGGTTCTTCCAGCATCTACTTGGACGACGACGACGAATACGGATTTTCTCCACGGCTCGCGGCCATTCAGCTCGACCAGTCACGTCCACGCACGCTCGCCAAAATGACGACGCTCATCTACCTCAACGGCGACGAGACGGGCTGCCTGCTAGACACCGGGAGCACGGAAATCTTCGTTCACCCTGACACGGTAAGACGCTGCGCGCTCCCTGTCCATCCTGTAAAACACAAAATCGGGTTAGCCTCAGGTTCGCACTCCGTCCGCATCACCAGGTGCTGCATCGCGGACCTCACGGTCCAGGGGAAGGTTTTTAAAAATTATAAATTCCTTGTCTTCCCTGACCTTTGTGCACCGGCACTCCTAGGACTGGACTTCCAGTGCAACCTGCAGAGCTTGACCTTCCAATTCGGCGGCCCTATACCCCCCTCACTGTCTGCAGCCTCGCGTCCCTCAAATTCGACCCCCCCTCCTTGTTTGCTAATCTCACCCCCGATTACACCCCCAACGGTACAGCGCCCAGGACCGGTCCTTCATCAGGTCCGAGGTCCAGAGGCTGCTGATGGAAGGGATCATCGAGGCCAGCAACAGTCCCTGGCGAGCCCAAGTACTGGTGGTCCGGTCTGGGGAGAAAAACCGGATGGTCATCGACTATAACCAGACATCAACCGGTTCACGCAACTGGAAGCGTATCCTCTCCCCCGTATTTCCACCATGGTAAACGATATCGCGAAATACAAGGGGCGAGATTCTCCGCACTCCCGACGGTGCGGAGAATAGCGTGGCTCATAAAATTTTACGGCCACGCTGTTCCGACGCCCTCCCGCTATTCTCCCCCCCCCACACGCCCAACTCCCGACACGAATCGCTGCCGCCGTTTTTTTACGGCCGGCAGCGATTCACAGCTGATAGATGGGCCGAGTTCCCAGCCCTTTACGGCTGTTTTTACGAACGGCAAACACACCTGGTCTGGCCGTTCGTAAAAACGGCCGTAAACACTCGCATTTTATAACCATGGCACCGATTGGCACGGCAGTACCACGGCCGTGCCAATGGTGCCATGGGCCCGCGATCGGTGGGCACCGATCGCGGGCAGCGGGCCCGATGCCCGTGCACTATTTGTCCTTCCGCCGCCCCGCAGTATCCATTCGCGGGGCGGCTGAGGGGCATCCCGGCCCGCGCATGCGCGGGTTTCGCGCAAATACGCGATGACGTCATCCACGCATGCGCGGGTTGGAGTATTCCAATCCGCACATGCGCGGCTGACGTCATATGACGCATCAGCCGGCGCTAACTCGGGCAAGCGGGCTTAACGAAATTCGTTAAGCCCGTGATGCCGGAGCTTACGGCGTCGGGCTGCTAGCCCCGACCGGGGACCAGAATCGGTTCCCGGTCGGGAAGGGGGGGGCTGGCGATAAACCCGCCCGGATTTGACGCCGGCCTTACGATTTCTCCCCATATGGGAGAATCTCGCCCAAGGTATTCTCCACTGTGGACCTTAAGTCCGCTTATCACCAGCTCCCCATCCGCGCGAGTGACCGCAAATACACCGCGTTTGAGGCAGATGGGTGCCTCTACCACTTCCTTCGGGTTCCATTTGGTGTCACAAATGGGGTCTCGGTCTTCCAACGGGAGATGGACCGAATGGTCGACAAGTACGGATTATGGGCTACCTTCCCGTATCTTGATAATGTCACCATCTGCGGCCACGATCAGCAGGACCATGACGCCAACCTCCAGCAATTCCTCCAAACCGCAAAACTCCTTAACCTCACATACAATAAGGATAAGTGCGTGTTTAGCACCGACCATCTAGCCATCCTCGGCTACGTAGTGCGTAAAGGAGTGATAGGCCCCGACCCCGAACGCATGCGCCCCCTAATGGAACTCCCTCTCCCCAATACCCTGAAATCCCTCAAACGCTGCCTGGGGTTCTTCGCTTACCACACCCAATGGGTTCCCAACTACGCTGTCAAGACCCGTCCTCTCATTCAAACCACGACCTTCCCGCCGTCGACAGAGGCCTGCCAGGCCTTTAGCCGCATCAAAGCGGACATCGCAAAGGCCACGATGCACGCCATCGACGAGTCCCTCCCCTTCCAGGTCGAGAGCGACGCATCAGAAGTTGCTCTGGCGGCCACCCTGAACCAAGCGGCAGACCCATGGCCTTCTTCTCCAGAACTCTCCAGGCTTCTGAACTCCTTCACCCCTCTGTGGAAAAGGAAGCCCAGGCCATAGTCGAAGCTGTGCGACATTGGAGGCACTATTTGGCAGGCAGGAAGTTTACCCTCCTCACAGACCAACGGTCAGTAGCCTTCATGTTTGATATAATGCACAAAGGGGCAAGATCAAGAATGACAAGATCTTACGGTGGCGGATCGAGTTGTCCACGTACAACTATGAGATCTTGTACCGTCCTGGGAAGCTAAATGAGCCTCCTGATGCCCTGTCCCGCGGTACCTGCGCCAGCGTGCAGATAGACCGCCTCCGCTCCCTCCACGCAGACCTCTGCCATCCAGGGGTGACCCGCCTCTACCATTTCATTAAGGCCCGCAACCTGCCTTTCTCCATCGCGGAAGTCAGGACAGTAACCCGTGACTGCCACATCTGCGCAGAGTGCAAACCGCACTTCTACCGCCCCGAGCGCGCACACCTGATCAAAGCATCCCGCCCCTTCAAACGTCTCAGCATTGACTTCAAGGGGCCCCGTCCCTCTAACAACCACAACATTTACTTCCTGGCGGTAATTGAATTCTCCCGCTTCCCCTTCGCCATTCCCTGCCCCGACATGACCACATCGACCGTCATTAAGGCCCTCCTCTCCGTCTTCTCCCTGTTCGGCTACCCCACGTACATACACAGCGATCGGGGGTCCTCATTTATGAGCGACGAGCTGCGTCAATTCCTGCTCAACAGGGGCATTGCCTCTAGCAAGACGACCATCTATAACTCCCGGGGTAACGGACAGGTCGAGCGGGAGAATGGTACCATCTGGAAGACCATACTACTGGCCCTCCGGTCCAGAGATCTCCCTATTTCCCGATGGCAAGAGGTTATCCCCTATGCCCTACATTCTGTCTGCTCACTCCTCTGTACCGCAACTAATCAGACACCTCATGAACTTCTTCTTGTTTTCCCCAGGAAGTCATCCTCCGGATCCCCTCTCCCGACGTGGCTGGTCACCCCCGGACCCATCTTGCTCCGGAAGCATGTGCGGGTGCACAAGTCCGACCCGTTGGTGGAACAAGTCCAGTTACTCCACGCTAACCCGCAGTATGCGTATGTGGAGTACCCCGACGGTCGACAGGACACGGTCTCCCTCCGGGACCTGGCACCCGCCGGCGTGCGGCCTCCCCCCCTCCACCACAGACCCCCCCCCTGTTTTTTTCCCCCCAGCGTCCCACTCAGGTTCCCCCTTCCCCATCCATGGCGTCTCCACAGCCAGCTCGGTTGACGGAGACCATTCAAGGACCATCGCTCCCGGACTCCAGGACGTCAGCGGAACCACCACCATCGGCCGACCTGACATCACCTCCTCCACTGCGACGGTCTGCCAGAATGCCACGGGCCACGAAAAGACTGATCGAATCGATCTAAATTTCGACAGCCCCATGGACTTTGTGTAATATTGCTTATTGTCTGGGCCAGTGGGAAGACCCCAAATTCGATAAAAGAAAGGAGAGAAAATGTTGTCCTCCCGGCTGCTACTCATATCACCAGTTCTCTCCCCCCCACCCCCCCACCCCGGCTCTCGTTGATACCCCCCCCGGCTTCTTTCTCCGCAAGGGGTGAATGTGGTGATATGATTTGCATACCTGTCTGCCATTGAGGCAGAACACTGGCTTACCATTGACCCCAGTCGATTGGTCGAGAGGCTGAGTTAACCACGCCTCCTTGCCGAGGTATAAATAGTCAAACGCCCGGCGGTCGTCCATTTTATTGTAGACAACCGTTCTCTAGTTTATTAAAGCCTAACGTTTGTAAAGCAACTCGTCTCTCGTGCAATTGATGGCACATCACTTACCCGGAGTGGGGCAAAGGAAAAGGCTGCAGCAGCTCCCCAGGAAAAGCGTGGGAAGGAGGACAAAATGGCGGCCGGCGGAGCACCCGAGGACTGGTGGAAGTGGGCATGGGAGCAGCAAGCTGCTCTTCTGCGCTGTTTTGCGGAGCTGAAGGCTGAGTTGCTGGACTCCCTGAATGCGACTACCAACAAGCTGCTTGAGACCCAGACGGCCCAGGGGGTGGCCATTCGGGAGTGCAGCAGCAAGCCGCTGACCGGGAGGAGGAGGCCGAAGTCCTCATGGGGAAAGTGGAGTTGCACGAGGCACTTCACAAAAAGTGGCAAGACCGCTTGGAGGAGCTGGACGTTCGCACGAGGCGAAATAATTTGAGGATCCTGGGCCTGGCGGAGGGGCTGGAAGGGTCGGATCTTCCGTCTCATGTGACCACGATGCTGAGTTCGTTGATGGGAGCGGGGTCCTTCCATTTGCCCCTGGAGCTTGAGGGATCTCACAGAGTGCTGGCCAGGAGGCCCAAGACAAATGAGCCCCCGAGGGCGGTGCTGGTGCGGTTCCATCGATTCAGCGACCGGGAGTGTGTGCTGCGCTGGGCCAAGAAAGAGAGGAGCAGCAAGTGGGAGAATTCGGTAGTGTGAATCTACCAGGACTGGAGTGCGGAGGTGGCTAAGCGGCGGGTTTAACCGGACGAAGGCGGTGCTGCATGCCAAGCAGGTCAAATTTGGAATGCTGCAGCCTGCGCGTCTGTGGGTGACATATCAGGACCGGCACCACTACTTCGAGTCCCCGGAGGAGGCATGGGCCTTTGTACAGGCGGAAAAGCTGGACTCGAACTAGGGTCTGGGGGCTGCGGGGTCCGGTGCACAATGGTCGTTGCTGTTTTTGCTGTTGCTGTTTTTGTAACTTTGACATGTGTTTTTTATGCTGGTTTTTTGCTGTTTCCGGGTGGGTCTGTTGGGTATGGTTTTGGGTTATGTGGGGAATGTTGGGGTTTTTAAAAAAAAATTCTCTTCTGTACGGGGCTGGAGGATGGGGTGGAGCTGGATTTTGGGGAACTGCGTCAGAAGGGTGGGGTGTGGCAGTATGAAAGCGCGGGCTTTCCTCTGGTTTCCCACGCTGCGGGGCAGGAGGGGTAGAGCTGGCGGTGGGGTCGTGGCCTCTACTGGTTTTTTCCCGCGCTGAAGCAGAGCCAAGGAGGTGTGGCAGGAGGGGGGATGACCCCATGTCGGGAGGGGCCGGGTTTTGGCGGGAGTTGCCGGGGTCAGCAGAAGTCAGCTGACTTACTGAAGTACCATGGACGGTACGTCACGGCTAGGAGGGGTCCTAGCCTGGTGCGGGGGGGGGGATCCGGCTGATCACCTGGAACGTGAGGGGGCTGAATGGGCCGGTTAAGAGAACTAGGGTATTTTCTCATCTGAAGGGGCTGAAGGCGGACGTGGCTATGCTCCAGGAGACCCACTTGAAGGTGGCGGACCAGGTTCGTCTGAGGAAGGGGTGGGTGGGGCAGGTTTTCCATTCAGGATTAGACGCAAAGAACCGGGGGGTGGCGATTCTGGTGGGGAAGAGGGTGACGTTCGAGGCGTCTGAGGTGTTGTCGGACAAGGAGGGCAGATATATTATGCTGAAGGGTAGGCTGCAGGGAGAGAAGGTGGTGCTGGTTAATGTATATGCCCCGAATTGGGATGATGCTGGCTTCATGAGGCGCTTGTTGGGCTGCATTCCGGACCTGGAGGCAGGGGGCCTGATCATGGGGGGAGACTTTAACACAGTGCTGGATCCCCCACTGGACCGGTCCAGTTCAAGGACGGGTAGGAGACCGGCGGCGGCCAAGGTGCTGAGGGGGTTTATGGACCAGATGGGAGGGGTGGATCCCTGGAGGTTTGGCAGGCCGAGGGCGTGGGAGTATTCCTTTTTCTCCCATGTCCATAGGGTTTACTCCCGAATAGATTTTTTCGTCCTGAGCAGGGGATTGATCCCGAAGGTGCAGGATGCCAAGTATTCGGCTATAGCAATTTCAGACCATGCTCCGCACTGGGTTGATCTGGAGATGGGGGAGGCGCGGGACCAGCGCCCGCTGTGGCACCTGGATGTGGGGATGCTGGCTGATGAGGAGGTGTGTAGGAGGGTCCGGGGAAGTATTGAGGGGTATCTTGAGACCAACGACATGGGGGAGGTCCGGGTGGGGATGGTCTGGGAGGCTCTGAAAGCAGTTATTCGGGGGGAGCTGATTTCCATCCGGGCCCATAGGGAAAGGAGGGAGAGGGAGAGACTGGTGGGGGAGCTCCTGGATGTGAATAGGAGGTACGTGGAGGCACCGGAGGAGGGTTTGCTGGGGGAACGGCGTAGTTTGAAGGCCAAGTTCGACTTGTTGACCGCCAGAAAGGCGGAGGCACAGTGGAGGAGGGACAAGGCGCGGTATATGAGTATGGGGAGAAGGCGAGCAGGATGTTGGCGCATCATCTCCGTAGGCGAGATGCGGCTAGGGAAATTGGTGGAGTGACGGATAAGGGTGGGAATGTGGTGCAGAAGGGGGCAGAGGTGAACGGGGTCTTTAGGGACTTCTACGAGGAACTGTACCTGTCGGAGCCACCGATGGTGGGGGAGGGGGGTTGGGGGGGATGGAGAGCTTCATGAACAAGCTATGTTTCCCAAAGGTGCAAGGGGAGCTGGTGGAGGGTCTGGGGGCGCCGATAGAGTTGGAGGAGCTAGTCAGGGGGATTGGTCAAATGCAGTGAGGTAAGGCGCCGGGGCCGGATGGGTTCCCGGTGGAATTTTATAAAAAGTATGCGGATCTGGTGAGCCCCCTGTTGGTGCGAGCCTTCAACGAGGCATGGGAGGGGGGAGCTTTGCCCCCGACGATGTCACAGGCGCTGATCTCTCTGATCCTAAAGCGGGATAAGGACCCCTTGCAGTGTGGATCATACAGGCCAATCTCACTCCTCAATGTTGACGCTAAGTTGCTGGCGAAGATCCTGGCCACCAGGATCGAGGACTGTGTGCCAGGGGTGATACACGAGGATCAGACAGGATTTGTCAAGGGACGGCAGCTCAACACGAATGTGCGGAGATTGTTAAATGTTATTATGATGCCGGCGGTGGAGGGGGAGGTGGATATAGTGGTGGCGCTGGATGCAGACAAGGCGTTTGATAGAGTTGAGTGGGGGTACCTGTGGGACGTGCTGGAGCGGTTCGGATTCGGGGAGGGGTTCATCAAATGGGTGAGGTTGCTCTACGCGGCTCCGATGGCGAGTGTAGTTACCAATGGAAGGAGATCAGAGTACTTCAGACTTTACCGTGGGACCAGGCAGGGGTGCCCCCTGTCCCCCTTGCTTTTTGCACTGGCGATAGAACCTTTGGCTTTGGCGCTGAGGGAGTCGGGGAGGTGGAGGGGCCTGGTGCGGGGTGGGGAAGAACATAGGGTGTCGCTGTATGCGGACGACCTGCTGTTGTATGTGGCGGACCCAGAGGGGGGAATGCCGGGGGTGATGGAACTGTTGGCTGAGTTTGGGAGCTTCTCGGGCTATAAGTTAAATCTAGGCAAGAGTGAGGTATTTGTAGTACACCCGGGTGATCAGGAGGAGGGAATTGGGAGGCTCCTGATACCTGGGGGTGCAGGTGGCCAGGAGTTGGGGGACTCTCCATAAGCTTAATTTTACCAGGCTGGTGAAGCAGATGGAGGAGGAATTTAAAAGGTGGGACATGGTGCCGCTATCGCTGGCGGGTAGAGTGCAGTCCGTCAAAATGACCGTTCTTCCGAGGTTCTTGTTCCTCTTTCAGTGTTTGCCCATCTTTATCCCTAGGGCCTTTTTTAGGAGGGTGACTAGCAGCATCATGAGCTTTGTTTGGGCGCATGGGACCCCGAGGGTGAAGAGGGTCTTCTTGGAGCGGGGTAGAGATGGTGGGGGGCTGGCGTTACTCAATCTCTCGGGGCATTATTGGGCGGCCAATGTGTCAATGGTGCACAAGTGGGTGATGGAGGGGGAGGGGGCAGCATGGAAACGGATGGAGAGAGCGTCCTGTGGAGATACAAGCCTGGGGGCCCTGGTAACGGCGCTGTGGCCGTGCTGTGGCCGCTCCCTCCTACGAGGTATACCACGAGTCCGGTGGTGGCGGCTACCCTCAAGATTTGGGGGCGGTGGAAGCGACATAGGGGGGAAGTGGGGGGCTCGATGGAGGCTCCGTTAAGGGGGAACCATCGGTTCGTCCCGGGGAACATTGATGGGGGGTTCCAGGGTTGGCACAGAGCGGGCATCAGACAGCTGAGGGACCTGTTCATTGATGGGAGGTTTGCGAGCCTGGGGGAGTTGGAGGAGAAATTTGGGCTCCCCCCCGGGGAACATGTTCAGGTATCTGCAGGTAAAGGCATTTGCTAGGCGGCAGGTGGAGGGATTCCCTTTGCTTCCCGTGAGGGGGGTGAGTGACAGGGTGCTTTCGGGGGTCTGGGTCGGGGAGGGGAAGATATTTGATATCTATAAGATAATGCAGGAGGTGGAGGAGGCGTCAGTAGAGGAGCTGAATGCTAAGTGGGAGGGGGAACTGGGGGAACAGATCGAAGATGGGACATGGGCTGATGCCCTGGAGAGGGTTAACTCTTCCTCCTCATGTGCGCGGCTTAGCCTCATCCAATTCAAGGTGCTGCACCGGGCCCACATGTCTGGGTCTAGATAGAACAGTACAGCACAGAACAGGCCCTTCGGCCCTCAATGTTGTGCAGAACAATGATCACCCTACTCAAACCCATGTATCCATCTTATACCCGTAACCCCCCCCCCCCCCCCCCCCCCCCCCCCAACCTTTACTTTTTTTAGGACACTACGGGCAATTTAGCATAGCCAATCCACCTAACCCGCACATCTTTGGACTGTGGGAGGAAACCGGAGCACCCGGAGGAAACCCACGCACACACGGGGAGGACGTGCAGACTCCGCACAGACAGTGACCCAGCCGGGAATCGAACCTGGGACCCTGGAGCTGTGAAGCATTTATGCTAACCACCATGCTACCATGTTGCCCACGAAGGGTCTAGGATGAGTAAGTTCTTTGGGGGCGAAGACAGGTGTGTCAGGTGTTCGGGGAGTCCAGCGAACCATGCCCATATGTTCTGGGCATGCCCGGCACTGGAGGAGTTCTGGAAGGGGGTGGCGAGGACAGTGTCGAGGGTGGTAGGATCCAGGGTCAAGCCAGGCTGGGGACTCGCGATTTTTGGGGTTGGGGTGGAGCCGGGAGTGCAGGAGGCAAAAGAGGCCGGCGTGCTGGCCTTTGCGTCCCTCATAGCCCGGCGGAGGATCTTGCTACAGTGGAATGATGCGAGGCCCCCAAGCGTGGAGACCTGGATCAATGACATGGCGGGTTTTATTAAGCTAGAGAAGGTCAAATTTGCCCTGAGAGGATCGGTACAAGGGTTCTTTAGGCGGTGGCAACCTTTCCTCGACTTTCTGGCTCAACGATCGGGTACTGGGTCAGCAGCAGCAGCAACCCGGGGGGGAGGGGGAAAAAGGTGGGGGGGGGGGGGGAACGTTGACTATGTTTGCTTATTTAATTTTAATTTATTTTTAAGTTCTCTTGTTGTTTACTGGGTTTGGGGGGGTGGGGGGGGGGGGTGTGATACATGCATTGATACGGTCTTACATAGAACATAGAACAGTACAGCACAGAACAGGCCCTTCGGCCCTCAATGTTGTGCCGAGCCATGATCACCCTACTCAAACCCACGTATCCACCCTATACCCGTAACCCAACAACCCCCCCTTAACCTTACTTTTATTAGGACACTACGGGCAATTTAGCATGACCAATCCACCTAACCCGCACATCTTTGGACTGTGGGAGGAAACCGGAGCACCCGGAGGAAACCCACGCACACAGGGGGAGGACGTGCAGACTCCACACAGACAGTGACCCAGCCGGGAATCGAACCTGGGACCCTGGAGCTGTGAAGCATTTATGCTAACCACCATGCTACCCTGCTGCCCTGCTGCCTGTCTTGGGGGGGGCTACAGTTATTATGGTGTCTTATTGTTGCTTTTCATTGTTTGTTGTTATATTTTCTGTAAAAAATTCCAATAAAAATTATTTTAAAAGAAATATATATATAAGGGGCGGGATTCTCTCCACCCACACCGGGTCGGAGAATCTGCGGCCGGGTACAAATTCGCGTGACGCCACCCCGACGCCGATCCGCCGATTCTCCGGTGACCAGAGAATCGGTGCCATTGGAGCCGGAGCCGTCTGCGCGGCGCCAGTCGGGGGCCGCTCTACATGGCCCCCTCCCCCCCCCTTGGCCGCCCAAAAGAGCCCGAGTCCTGCCGGCGCCGTTCACATCTGGTCTAACCCGGCGGGACCTCGGCATCCATCCTGTCTGCGGCAGCCTGGTGGTGGGGGGGGAGGGGGGGTTGGGGGGAAGGGGGGGTCCAACCCCAGGGGGGCCTCCACCGTGGACTGGCCCACGATCGGGGCCTACTGATCAGCGGGCCAGCCTCTCAACGACCTCTTTTACTCTGTGCGGGCCCCTGTAGCCCTATACCATGTTGCATCGGGAGCGGCATGGAGAAGGAGTTACGCCTGTCGCAGTGCGTATTCGCACCAGTCGCAGCGCGCATGCGCAGACCCGCGGTGTCCATTTGACGCCGGTATTGGCTGCTGGAGTGGCGTGGGTCGCTCCAGTGCCATGCTGGCCTCCTGAAGGGCAGAGTATCGCTTCACATAGCGGTCCAATGACGCCGTCATTAAACTCTCCAGTTTTTACGACGGCGTCAACACTCTGCCTTCAGATGAGAGAATCCTGCCCAACATCTTTCCCTCTGAACGCCTTTTACAATATTCGATTTTCTATTGCTTACCCAATATTCCACATTTTAAACTTAGAATTCCCATTTAATCAGAGCTGCATTTCTATATCTATAAAAATAGCGCAAGTTGTTGCTGCCTCCAGCTGGCTGCTTCTTGTAATGTTCTTTTTGCTGTGCATATTTCAGTTTGCTTTTTTGTTTTTTTTTTGCAAAAGTTTTTCTTGCCTTTTTTGGAAACCTGTCATTTTCAAAAGATGAATTCCGAGTACTTTCTGTACCGAGCTTCACATGAAAAGGTCCCCATCAATATACTTCTCAAGGGACTGCACAGGTTCGAAACAACATGTTCTGCTGCTTTTCATGCATTTGCAAAATATAATGATTTTAATAACCTTTCGGATCAAAACATAAGTTATGAAGCGATGATCTGTGAATTGACACCTATTAAAATATTGGAAAAAAATACGCATTTGGAACTTAATTTCAGGTGCTGTGATTTCTAGGCCATACAGTTACTTCATATTTCTGATAATACATTCAGCCATAAAAATAAATGTGTGGATCAAGAGGGATATTAGTTCTGACTATTGTTGTTTTATGGTTGATTGCTTCCTACTGAAATTTAATTTTGTTTTTCTGCGTGATATTTCTCAGATGACTGAAGCCAGTAAACACTAACTTTCCTTCAGTCCAACAGCATTGGGATGAAAGCAACATTAAGAATTCAGCTTCCAGGTAAAACAAATCTATCACTGGGTTGAAGGGTACCTCCCAATTACTTGTGACAGTGAATAATATCAAAACTGGAATTTAATTCATGAATTATACTTGTAGCTACAGACTGCTAAATGGACATTGAGAAAGTTATCAACTCTTGCTGCTCCTCGAAGGCCTCCTGTCATTTTGACGAGCAGCACAAATAAGAGGTGACTCTGCAATTCTGTGTTTCCAATGGTCAGTAAAGTGTAAATGTCGCCACAGCCTCAGAGGAAGCTCACTTCTTTTGAGAGCTGACTGCTGGTGATTTAACCCAAGGGCAAAGGGCAAGGTTAACAAGGCCGGGCTTTTCATGAATAACCCCAGCTGGTACAGGAACCCATACTGTTGGCATCGCTCTGCATCAGCTAACCAACCCCCTGCGGCTTTTCGGAAATGCATTGTGCGGCCTGTGATCTTCCGTTTTTTAATTTGAATTGCAGCAAGTGTCAGGTTTTGGAATCATTCCTATCATGTTAAAGTGGAGGTGAGGTGAACGGAAGGTCATCAAAGTTCCAATTTCTTTGCAATGGCCTTTTACTGCTACACTGGTTTGCCCATGGTTTAAAGTTGCTCACCTCAACTTCACCTCAACTCAACAAAGTAGCAGGTTTTGTTGCCTGCTATAAGTTGACATGTCACTCTCTGAAGATCTGCAACCTGATTTTCCCTTCCTTTCTTGTTGATGTCCTGTTGATGGTTAAAAGTGGTGCATCTGGAAAGATTACTTTGGTGTTACTGCCAGTAGCACAAAAGTGTCACATTGGGAATGAGCTTCATCTCCTCACATGACCATGTTACTCGGAGATTCAAGCTTGGGAAAATCACACCCAAGCACAGTTCAGCTCTCATCTGACGCATGTAAAATTACTAAGGGTGGAATTCTCCCATTTAGGGGCTACGTTCTGTGGTAGGAACAGGAACGTGGAGTGTTTCCTGCTATGGATGTCTTCTGGCCCCGACTTCGCAAATTATGCATCCGGGTATTTTGCACCATATTCTGTCACAGGGCAGGCCTGAAGACGCATTGTTTTTCATCTTATCCGGGTGCCATGTTGAAAAGGCTCCAAACATCACTAATTCATTATTGAGGGAAGAAGATGTACCTGTTGAAAATAGAGATGGGCTCAGTCATGGGAAGGAAGTGGGACATCCTGAGAAAGAGGTTGGGGGCTGGATTCTTCATTGACGGGATCCCCTGTTTCACCGGCAGCCACTCACGTCTGCGTTTTTTTTGACGGCGTGGGGCTGCCCACAATGGGAAATCCCGTTGGCTGGCTGCCGGGGCAGAGAGTCATACTGCCAGCGGGGGCGCTCTGCACCACAAAACAGGTGCAGCAGGACGGAGGATTCCACCCTGGATCTCCAGGAACCTTCTGAGGCTGGAAGATGGATCTCCCCTGGACAATGAATCAAGAAGGCCCACCTACAAATGCTCCCCCTCACCCCTTGCTGTCATGTTCTGGGGTCCGGAGTTGCCGACAGCCTCCATCCTGAATTCCAAAGGCAGCCCCAGATATTTCTCAGGTGAGTCCTGACATCTGCACCTCTGTTGTTCCAAACGTGTTTCACACCGGTGTGTTTCCCAACTGGCTCTGCGGAGAATCTGGTGGGGATGTAAGGAACTTTATCTGCATACTATTAGCTGGATGTAAATGTGTTTCATGTCAACCTCCAGCGGGTTTCCCGATCCACCATGGCAGGCAGCAATGGAAGATCCCGTGGGAAATTCATGCCGGTGTAAAACCGATTCTTTGGCTTCCTGCCGCATTCTCCTCCCGCCCATGCCCGTCATTCAATACACTGGTGGGGCCTGGGAGAATTCCGCCTGTAGCCACCTAAGATGGACACTGGGCTAACAAATTGGAGAACTGCTAAGGCTGTAGGGAGAAAACAGTCTTAGCCAGGACAAGCAGTTTGCAAAGGCTAATTAGCATTCTGCATGTATCGAAACTAGTTTATGGCCAGGTGCAAGATCTCAACCAAAGGTGTAAATAGCAAAACGCTTTGCATAGTAATGAGGCGATCCAGATCTGGGCCCACACAATAGCAACATTTGGGTTTGAATGGATACTTTGAGTGGACGCCCAGACGAAATGGCATCAGAAGTATCCATCACAAAAGACCCTAGAGACCGCCCCACCCATCGAGAAGAGACCCTCAGATTGGGGGGGATTTGTAAGATATCGATTGGGAAATGACCCAATCGATACATGGCAGGTAGAGGCCCGCCCCGAAAAGGCACGGACCTTGGGGGACCTATAAAGGTAGACCCCGCACATGGTTCTGTCTGTTGTGCTCCGGCTCTGTTGCTGTTTTGCTCCGGCCTCGCTGTTTTTGTGCTCCGGCTTGGACTGCTGTTTTGACTCCGACTCCAGCCTCCAGATCCTGTCTTCCATCACCAGCCGTTGAGCACCAGCCATCGTTCAGTAAGTGCCAAAACGATGCTCGCTACGTGAACCCGGCATTGCTTATACATTATCCGACTATTAGTGAACAGAAGGTGCAGTCCAGAAAGGAACAAAGGCCTTGTCCCCTGACCTTGCTGGTTCCTACTTAGATAAGTATTTAGTCGTTTAATAGTAGAAACAAGTATTAGTCTTTAGCGTATGCATGCGTATTTATTATATTTGTATAATAAATATCAATCGTTTGAACTTACTAATCGGTGTATAGTTTTATTACTTTGAACCTGACCTTGAAATACTTGTGAGGTGTCTAAATACGGCACCTGGCGACTCCGAGCTGAAAATACATACACAGAGCTGTAGTAGTGTTAAGCACACAGCCTTTAAACGGAGGCGTGTTAATACACTCCAATAAACGCGTAATACATTCAAGTAAAACGTGCAACATTTAGTGGCGACATCCTGACGGGACGCGGTTACAAGTGGCACCCCCACTCCGTCGAGGACCCTGAAATTTGAATTAGAAATCTGAGTAAAGAAAAAGAAAAGAAATCACAAGTAATCAAGGTGTTCAAACGAATAAACGTAATTCGGAAGTGTGTTTAGTGCATGCGTACTAACAGGGTTGTAAGGAAAACCTGAAAGCATTTTTGTTGTGACAAACTTTCGGGAGTTTTGTGAACGGAACATAGCGTAAGCCTTACCCGTTTCGTGAGACATAACCTCAACACCCCCTGTTCCAAATTAAAGTGAGTCAGAGAAAATGGCCATGCAGGCAATGGAACGCCTCATGAATCCAGAACGGTTTGTGGTCGCAGCGACCAGCAGTAGCCGAGTAGGTCAGTGTCCCGTGTGGGAGCTGGAACTCCACAAGTATCTGCAAGGAAAGGGATGGCCCCTTTGGAAAGAGTTCTGTATGAATGAGGAGACAGGTCCCGGAAGTATAGGACATACTTGGTGGGAGAACCTCTCTCAAATTCATAAGAAAACCCTTAGTAAAGCACGCAAGCCGATGGCAATCGTGTCCTGTTTGGCACAATTGCGAGGCACAGAGGAGGTCGTTCAGACGCTCCGGGCAGAATTAGAAGAGAGAAATCGGATGAGTAAAGTGGATGTCAGGGACATCGAGAAAGAAAATATGGATCTTAGAGGGAAGTTGGCAGAGAAAGGTAGAGAGGTAGATGATGCCAAGAGGGCACATCAGTCTTGTCTAGCCCATCTCAGCAGTTCCCAGACACAGTACGAAAAGGCCTATCAGGACGTGCAACGTGCCGTCCTGATAAGAGAAGAATCAGAGAAGCAGGTAGAGGCTTTGCAGAGGCAATGCTCTGACCTAAAGGCAGCTTTAAGAGCACTCCATGCTGCCACCACAGAACAAAGACAGAGTACAGTAGACCATGCAAAATGCAGGAAGCAGATTGCGGAGCTGCAATCGCTGCTTTCAGTGCAAAATGGGTTCCAAAGCACCTTTGGAACGCAGTTAGATGAGGAGAATGCCCCAGACTGGAAGGAATTAAGCGAGACAGCGCAGCGTTATGTTCAGGGAACATGTGCGCCAGCAGCGCAGCAGAAAAGACAAGCACCCCAACCCCCCACAGATCAGATAGTTACCGCACCAATGAATCCAGTCACCACCCAGAGGAAAGCGACCACAGAAGGCGCACCCGATATTACCTACACCACCCCCTTAACTGTAACCCAACTCAGGGACGCGTGTGAGAAGACCACTCCGTTTCTCCCCACCGCAGACCCCCACCAATTTTTCGCAAAAGTAAAGCAACAGGCAACCATGTACGGCCTGGACGAGAGAGAGCAGGTTAAGCTCACGGTTCTGAGCTTAGACCAATCGGTTGTAGCAGCCCTCCCCGACCCACAGAACGTTGGCAGAGGCACCCTAGAGGAAATGCACACCTCCATTTTAGATGCCATAGGGTATAACCGAGGTGACCCAGTCGAAGGACTTAACAAGTGCCGACAAAAGAAAACCGAGCACCCCACAGCATTTGCAGGAAGGCTGTGGATCCATTTTAACGCAGTTTTCGGCGATTTAAATAGAGCCCATTTGAACCGTGAAAACATGGTTAAATGGACGCGCACCATAATTTCCCATGCCACAGATGCAGGACAGAGTGCTTGCAATAGTTATGACCCCTCAGAAGAGGCCCATAATGAGAAGTGGATCCTGAAAAGATTGTCCCGCGCTTGGGAGCAATCAGTTCAGGGCAGAGGCAAAGTGAAGTCCCCAGAAGAAGCTCAGGCTGCAGCGGACATTTTCATTACTTTGATCACAACACATCGGTGTTTTCATCAGTTTGATCTTTCTTATTCGGTCACGGAATGGCACGGAAAATTGGCAAATAATTGAGTGTGATTATACAAAGATTAAAACATATTTAGCATTCTGTCACACTGTCTCAGATCCAAGCACACTCAGGTCCAGAGAGGTGCAACTCCTTCAACATAATTGCAAATATTATGCTTCACATTCCAGCCTTAGACAACTGGTCCTGATCCAAAGGTATGTGAAATTTCTATTTTCTAAACTGGAGGAACAACATCTCATCTTCCGGTTAGGCACGCTACAGCCTTCCGGCCTGAACATCAGATTCAACAATTTCAGATGATCAGCTCTACCCCACCTCATAGAATTTTATAGAATTTACAGTGCAGAAGGAGGCCATTCGGCCCATCGAGTCTTCTCCGGCTCTTGGAAAGAGCACCCTACCCAAACCCACACCCCCACAACCCAGTAACCCCACCCAACACTAAGGGCAATTTTGGACAATAAGGGGAGTTTAGTATGGCCAATCCACCTAACCTGCACATCTTTGGACTGTGGGAGGAAACCGGAGCACCCGGAGGAAACCCACGCAGACACGGGGAGGATGTGCAGGCTCTGCACAGACAATGACGCAAGCCGGGAATCGAACCTGGGACCCTGGAGCTGTGAAGCAATTGTGCTAACAACTATGCTACTGTGCTCGCCCCATTTGTTTTCATTTCATTTTAATTGTCTTTTACAATTTCTTTCTTTCTTAATATGTATTTAATTTCCCCCCAATCTTATTCACCTTTCCTTCACCTTTCTCCTGTTTGCTTCCCCTTTCCCCTCCCCCCACATCTACAGTTCATCCTCTGATGTTAGTTTCTCTGCTGTTTGACCTGTCACATCTCTTGTCCTCTCTGGGGACTGCCATTAACACTCTTTCCCCTTGGTGTCTGTGGCCATTAGCACCCGGTTTCCCTGGGTTTCTGTGGCTATGACTCATCTTTCATTCTCACTCTTGTGCATAAATATTTCCCACTCTCTGTCTGCTAGCTTTGACAAAGAGTCATCGGACTCAAAAAGTTAGCTGTTTTCTCTCCCTCCAGATGCTGCCAGACTTGCTGAGATTTTCCAGCATTTTCTCTTTTGGCAAGAAGCATACCACAGGCACTGCCCGAACAGGCAGGGCAACACAAAGGGACAAAAAACAAATCCCCTAAAATTAAAGAACAGAGAGTCCCAAGACAATAGAATGCGTCAGAGCAGAGTTCTAACGGAACAGATAATAGAAATCTGGAAAAAGACTTCTGGTGAGTGAAGTCCAGAGCAGAGAGAGAGGCTCCCAATTAAAGATAGGGTTGCAACATTCAGACGTGGAGACGTTGGCTAACAAGTAGCCAAATATCTGGGGCAAGCAAAAGGTTGGTGATGCCTTACTACAGTCTGTGATGTGGCGATGCCGGCGTTGGACTGGGGTGAGCACAGTAAGAAGTCTTACAATACCAGGTTAAAGTCCAACATGTTTGTTTAAATCACTAGCTTTCGAAGCATTGCTCCTTCCTCAGGTGAATGAAGAGGTATCTCTTCATTCACCTGAGGAAAAGCTAGTGTTTGAAACAAACATGTTGGATTTTAACCTGGTGTTGTAAGACTTCTTACTGTACAGTGTATGAAGCAGTGGTGTCCTGGCTACTTGAGAGATTGCATGGAAGCTTGACTGTACACAGTGATCCAGGGCAGAGGAATACCAAAAGGAGAGGTTTAATTCTGGAGATTGATCCTTGATGAAATCAGCCAAGAGAAAGAATTGTTCAGCAAAGATAACAAAGTGTGCTCTTCGAGCGTGGAGTTTGGACACCGTTGTGTGAAAGTCAGAGTTCCAGTAATTGTCTCACAGTGTGACAAGTGTCTGGGGGTGTTGCGGCAAAATCCACAGGAGCTGTTTTGGGTGGCATCTGTCTCTTGGTTTCAGAGAATGCTGATCAGTGCTGGTTTAGCTCAGTGGGCTAGACAGCTGGTTTATGATGCAGAACGAGGCCAGCAGCATGGTTCAATTCCCATACCAGCTTACCCAAACAGGCGCCGGAATGTGGCGACTTGAGGCTTTTAACAGTAACTTCATACATGTGACAATGAAAGATTATTATTATTATCACAGTTTGCCTATTGGTTGACATGCACTGTGTATTACTGAGAATATAAAAGATAAATTTTGTAAATTGTGTGAACCTTGTATATCTGTAAACGTATAGCTGGGGTGGATGCATTGGAGTTAATCGTTTCTTGTTTGATAAGTGTCCTATTATTTTGTTAAAAGTTCATTGGCAGTCCTGTGACTCTGTTCATTTACTTCTCTGAGCAAAAAATAAAAGTTAGATGGCGGAATTCTCCGTTGCCCGACGCCGATATCATATCATAATCAGCGATCGGGCTGAGACTGGGCCAAATCGGGGCCGGTGCCGGTTTGACACCGGTCAGCCATGCTCCGCCACCTCCGAAATGGCGTCATCATGTCGTGCACTGCGCGCCATTGCAACATCGTTGGTGTGCCATCGGCAGGCCCGCCCGCGATGCTCCACCCCCCAATGGATCGAGTTCACGACTGCGCAGGACTGTGTCCAACGCCGCCACACTCGACCGGGATCCATGCCGCTGGCCGGGAAGGGGCTTTCACGAGGGCTGGGGGACTGGTGGGAGGTGGCCAGGTTGTATGACACGACTGCTGCAGGTTGTCGCCGTGCGCAAGCGCAGCCAGGGACCCAGTCATTCTCCGCAGCCCCTCACCGATCCTAGAATCGGTTCGGCGCTGATTTGCCGGTCGTGTAACACCTGGGGCTGGATTCTCCAAAAATGGGGTTATGTCTTCATGCCGGCATAAAAACGCTGGCGTTTCACGCCAGACTTTCTTTAAATAAATTTACAGCTATTCACCTACCTTGAAACTTCTCGCAGCTTCAGCTGCGGATACGGGACCCCGCACCTCCGGTTGCGGGTCTGCGCATGCACACACGACGGCCTGCAGCAGCCGCACCAAACGCAATGGCGGACACAGCCGGCAACCTGGACCAACAACAAGGTTCCAATGATCTGACTCGTGCCACTCGATCTAACCTGACCAACCACTGCCCCGGCCTCCCATCCCACTCCCGCAGCCGCGGTGCGAGAGTCCTGACCAGCCAGACGTGGTTAGAGCCACGGCATCGGGAACTCGGCCAGTCGGGACCGCAGGATCGCTGGGAGGGCCTCTGGCATTGACCCCCAGCCGTGCCGCGTAAATCGCGTGTGAGCGATTCTTTGGGGACCGGAGAATTGCAGGAGTGGCACCGGGCCCGATTTCGGCGAGAAATCGAATTCTCCGCCCCTGCGCCAAATGCAATTTCGGTGCGGGTCTGCGGAGAATCCAACCACACGAGTCCCTCGCCGGCGTCAACACTTTGCTGCTGAAACGGAGAATCCAGCCCAGGGTCTATGAAGCCAGATTCCATCCTGGGATCTGACTTGTTCAGTAGTAACATCTGCTGGGATTATAATACATCGCCTGGTTAATTCCCAGAACCATCTGACAAGTCATTTAAAAAAGAAATTCCAATTGAGGGGCAATTTATTGTGGCCAATCCACCCACCCTGCACATTTTTGGATTGTGGGGTGAAACCCAAGCAGACACAGGGAGAATGTGCAAACTCCACACGGACAGTGACCCGGGGCCAGATCGAACCCGGGTCCTCAGCACCGCAAGGCAGCTGTGCTAACCACTGCACCACCGTGCCGTCCTCTGACAAATCATTTAACTTTGTATTATTTCGTCCATGGGTGGAAGTGATAGTATTCAGTAATTTGCTCGGACTGGGGAAAACAATATTTTTATCTCATTACTTACAAGTACATCTCTTGAATTTAGTACCGTTGTATATATTCGCTACAAAAATTTGGAAAGCTTAACTTTGGATTGCATTCGGTTTAAAAAGGCATCTGTAATAGCTGTCAGTGAACAACAGTATGGGGTCTGCAAAGTTCTGTCAATTGATCAGCTTGCTAAATTGTTGGCATAAAGCCTATGCTCACATAACATTTAAATTTGAAAAAATATAGTTTTTGTTAAGTCTGCAAGGGTTTTTGCAACAACGCAGTGGTCTACAAATTAAGCCAGGTGCAGTCAACAAACCCTCATGATGGTGGGCAGGAGCAGATGTATAACTCAGCCAGGAGCACTTTGTCCAGCATATTGGGGAGGGAGGTTGCACTGGCAGTACTACTGAAAGTGAAGAAAAATTCCGTGAATGAAGGCCCTGCACTTCTTCATTTTAGGTATACTTTTGACTGCAGGTTGGTCTCTAAATAACTAAACTGTTGCCCCAGCATTCCTGCAAAGCATGGTATAGACACAGCCTTCCGCCCCTTCCTCTGTCATTTTAATCCCAAGGTGATCATTCCCAACCAATTTTTAGCTCCTGCCTTTCCAGCAGATCCACAACCTCAGTGGAGGTTCACGCACCAATGGAGGAAAATGATGATGCAACAGGAGTCAGAAAAGAAATCTAACTACCTCATGGTAAACTACAGTGAGGCATGTAGAATGATGATTGTAAAGGGTATGATGGCCAATTCCTCACCCTAACCCCCCTCCAACTCTCCTCCTATGTCACGTGATTTTTAATTTGCAGGCTCAATGACTTTCAGCCACAAAATCTCCTGGGCCTCGAGCCTCTGTGGTCAGGGTGGTTTAACATAGAACATAGAACAGTACAGCACAGAACATTGCTATCCTTCACGTCCTAATTCTTGCCCAAGTTAAAATTGGAACTCAGCTGCAAAGGAAACAGAAAGAGAGTAAGAGATAATTACAGGAAAATTGAGACATTTTTTAAAAATGTAGGTAAGCAAATGTACATTCGGAATATTACATCTATAATATTAAAACATACTGATTTCTACTGGCACCACTAAATTGTCGAAGCAATATCAACACTTAGTTTCAATTTCTTCACATTCAAGCAGCTATTGCTCTAACTGTTATGAACACAATGGTGACATTCTCTGCCATAATCTATCAAATTTAAAGCTGCAGTAGTTTTCACCCTGAATTTTCCAAATGTAGTTGCGATGAGGGTATATGTCCACTAGATGGTGCTGCATTCCTAGGTATCGGCTTTTAATCATTCAAACTTTTCTGTTTCTTAATAACAATAATAATCTTTATTATTGTCACAAATAGGCTTACATTAACACTGCAATGAAGTTACTGTGAAAAGCCCTAAGTCGCCACACTCCGGCGCCTGTTTGGGTACACAGAGGGAGAGTTCAGAATGTCCAGTTCACCTAACAGACACGTCTTTCGGGAATTGTGGGAGAAAACCAGGCAGTGCACCCGGAGGAAACCCACGCAGACACGGGGAGAACGTGCAGACTCTGCACAGACAGCGGCCCAAGCCAGGAATCGAACCTGGGACATTGGCACTAATTAATCGATGATTAGGGGCAGCACGGTAGCATTGTGGATAGCACAATCGCTTCACAGCTCCAGGGTCCCAGGTTCGGTTCTGGCTTGGGTCACTGTCTGTGCGGAGTCTGCACATCCTCCCCGTGTGTGCGTGGGTTTCCTCCGGGTGCTCCGGTTTCCTCCCACAGTCCAAAGATGTGCAAGTTAGGTGGATTGGACATGATAAATTGCCCTTAGTGTCCAAAATTGCCCTTAGTGTTGGGTGGGGTTACTGGGTTATGGGGATAGGGTGGAGGTGTTAACCTTGGGTAGGGTGCTCTTTCCAGGAGCCGGTGCAGACTCGATGGGCC
This sequence comes from Scyliorhinus canicula, assembly GCF_902713615.1. Taxonomy (NCBI): domain Eukaryota; kingdom Metazoa; phylum Chordata; class Chondrichthyes; order Carcharhiniformes; family Scyliorhinidae; genus Scyliorhinus; species Scyliorhinus canicula. The sequence continues at coordinate 131,059,423 of NC_052151.1, read as the reverse complement.
GAATGGCCTCCTTCTGCACTGTAAATTCTATGATTAGAATCATGGAATCTCTATGGTGCAGAAAGAGGCCATTTGGCCCATTGAGTCTGCACTGACCCTCTGAAAGAGCACCCTATCTAGGTGCCCCTCCCACCCCCCCCCCCCCCCCCCCCCCCCATAACACTACTAACCTTACTAAGGGGCAATTTACATGCTCAATCCACTAACCTGTAAGACTTTGCACTATGGGAGGAAACAGAGCACCCGGAAGAAACCCACGCAACATGTGGAGAACATGCAAACCCCACATAATCATCCAAGGAAATGAACCCGGGTCCCTGCTGCTGTGAAGCAGCAGTACTAACCACTGTGCTGCCATGCTGCCTATTAGATTTTGCTTAAATTTATCAAGAAGAAATGATTGCTTAATATGGAGTGAATGTTGAAAAAAGAGGTGCATAAAATCTTCTCCTGCTTTAAAGTGAAGTTATTTATTACATATGTACGGCATGGTAGCACAGTGGTTAGCACTGTTGCATCACAGCACCAGGGTCTCAGGTTCGATTCCCGGCTTGGGTCACTGTCTGTGCGGAATCTGCGGAATCTGCGCATTCTCCCCGTGTCTGCATGGGTTTCCAGGCAGGGCGCCTGGTTTCCTCCCACAACTCCCGAAAGACGTGGGCGCGATTCTCCGCTCCCCACGCCAGGTGGGAGAATAGTGGGAGGGCCTCCCGATATTTTTCACGCCCTCTCGCAATTCTGCCCCCCCCCCCACGCCCGACCCACGCCACGAATCGCCGCTCGCCGTTTTTTACGTTTCACCACGGCAGCAAACACACCTGCTCGCTGCCATCGTGAAACGAGCGCCAGATGCCTGTTTGGGGCATCTAGAGGCCCGATTGGAACGGGAGCACCACGACTGTGCTCAGGAGGGGACAGGCACGCAATCGGTGCCCACTGATCTTCGGGCCAGCGTCCAAAACAGACACACTCTTTCCCCTCCACCGCCCGGCAAGATCAAGCCGCCACGTCTTGCCGGGCGGCTGAGGAGAAAGACGCCAACTGCGCATGCGTGGGTTGGCGTTGTCCAACCTGCGCATGCGCGGCTGACATCATCGGCCGCATCAGCCGCCGTGATGCACGGGGCCGCGCTCCTAGCCCCGCCCGGGGGGGAGAATCGGCCCCGGAAGTGGCCGTGAAGGCTGCCGTAGGTCACGGCCTGTCCCACGGCGGCCTTTATGATTCTCCACATTTGCGGAGAATCTTGCCCATGCTGTTAGGAAATTTGGACATTCTGAATTCTCCCTCTGTGTACCCGAACAGGCGCCGGAATGTGGCGACGAGGGGATTTTCACAGTAACTTCATTGCAGTGTTGATGTAAGCCTACTTGTGACATTATTAAAGATTATTATTATGATTATAAACAAAACAGTCATTTAATATGCAAGCCAGATCTCACAACCAGCAATGAAAGGAATGTCTAGTTAATCTGGTTGTGTTATTATTTATGGGAGGAATATTGATGAAGACACTGGGACACAATGCGACAATAATCATATCAAATTCGCAATCAGTGATTTTAATATTTGTTTAGGTATATGGGACGGGATTCTGTGATCCTGAGGCCAGGTGTGATGTTGTCGGAAACGCTGTCGCGGTTCTCGACGGCGTCAACACGGCCTCAGGATCAGCAATTCTGGCCCCTACGGGGGGCCAGCATGGCACTGGAGCAATCCACACCGCTCCAGCTGCGGAACCTGGTGAGAACCGGGCACCGCGGGGTCCGCATGCCGGCACCAACGCGCGCATGCACAGTGGCTCCCTTCTCCGCGCCGGCCCCGACGCAACATGGCGCAGGGCTACAGGGGCCAGCACGGAAGAAAGGAGGCCCCCAGCCAGAGAGGCCAGGCCGCCGATCGGTGGGTCCCGATCGCCGACCAGGCCGCATCGGAGGCCCGCTTACGGCGTCGGTGGGGTGGGCTGGTGGGGTCAGTTGTATAGAATATTAGAAAATCAAAGTTAAAGGAGAACGTAGCAGTGCAGGTTTATGATGAGGACTTTAAACTAGTTAAAGGGGTTGAGGGCTCAGGAGAGGTTAACAAAGTTTCCAGATTAAGTCATAGGACGGAGAGGATGGAAAGCGGAAGGAATCTAACTTCAGGCACAGCAGATAAGGGGACAACAATGAGAAGTGGGGGGCATCAACGCAGGACTGAGGGTGTTGTACCTAAATGCACGCAGTATACGAAACAGGGTAAATGAGCTTGTAGCATACATTGAAGTTGGCAGGTACGATGTTGTGGGCATCACAGAGACGTGGCTGCAAGGATTGAGGGCTGGGATCTAAATATCCAAGGATATGTGTCCTATTGAAAGGACAGACAGATGAACAGAGCGGATGGGGTTGCCTTGTTAGTAAGGAATGAAGTTAAATCAATAGCAAGAAGCGATATAGTGTCGGAAGGTGTATAATCTCTATGGGTAGAGTTGAGGAATCACAAAGGAAAAAAGACCCTGATGGGAGTTATGTACAGGCCCCCTAGCAGCAGTCAGGATCTGGGTCAGAAAATAAATCAGGAAATAGAAAAGGTGTATAAGAAAGGCAATATTACAATAATCATGGGGTCGGAGCGGCACAGTGGCGCAGTGGTTAGCTCTGCTGCCTCACGACGCTGAGAATCTGGGTTTGATCCCGGTCCTGGGTCACTGTCCGTGTGGATTTTGCACATTCTCTCCGTGTTTGCATGGGTGTCATCCTCACAACCCAAAGATGTGCTGGCTAGGTGGATTGGCCATGCTAAATTGCCCCTTAATTGGAAAAAAAAAGAATTGGGTACTCTAAATTTATTTTGAAAATAATTTAAAATAAATTGTCATGGGGACTTCAAAATGCGGTGGACTGGGAAAATTAAGTTGGGAGTGGATCCCAAGAAATGGAATTTGTGGAATGTCTATGAGATGGTCTTTTGGAGCAGCTGGTTTCGAGCCCACTAGGGAACAGGCAATTCTGGATTTGGTGATGTGTAATGAGGCAGACTTGATTAGGGAACTTAATGTGAAGAAACTCTTAAGGTGAAATGACCACAATATGAGGGAGAAGCTGGAATCGGATGTTACAGTATTACAATTCAATAAAGATAACTACAAAGACTTGAGGGGGGAGCTCGCCAGAGTTGATTGGGAGGAGAACCTAGCGGGGAAGATGGCGGGACAGCAATGCAGGGGTTTTGGGGTGTTATTCGGGAGGCACAACAGAATTCATCTCAAGGAGGAGGAAACATGCTGAGGGTAGGACGAGGCAACCATGGCTGACAAGGGAAGTCGGGGACAGCATAAAAGCAAAAGAAAAAGCATGCAATGTGACGAGGATTAATGGGAAGCCAGAGGTCTGGGATGCCTTTAAAAGCGAGCACAGGGAAGCTAAAAAAGCAAACAGGGGGGAGAAGATGAAATATAAGTATAAGATAGCTAGTAATATAAAAGCAGATTGCTAGAAATTTTTAAGATATATAAAAAGTAAGAGAGAGGCAAGAGTAGATATTGGACCACTGGAAAATGAGGCTGGAGAAGTAGTAACGGGGAACAAGGAAATGGCAGAGGAACTGAATAGGTACTTTGCATCAGTTTTCATGGTGGAAGACACCAGTGGCATACCAGAACTTCAAGAGAGTCAAGGGGCAGAGGGGACTGCAGTGGCCATCACTAAGGAGAAGGTTTTGGGGAAACTGAAAGATCTGAAGGTGGATAAATTATCCAAACCGGATGGACTACACCTTAGTGTACTGAAGGAAACAGCTGAGGAGATTGTGGAAGCTTGGTGGTGATCTTTCAAGAATCACTGGAGCCACGGAGGGTCTCAGAGGACTAGAGAATGAATAATGTAATACCCTGTTTAAGAAGAGAGAGAGGGAGAAGATGGGAAATTATAAGTCGGTTACTCTGACTTCGCTCGCTGGTAAGATTTGAGTCCATTCTTAAGAGTGAGATTGCGGAGTATTTGGAAGTGCATGGTAAAATAGGGCTGAGTCAGCACGGCTCCATCAAGGGGGGAATCATGCCTGACAAATCTGTTGGAGTTCTTTGAGGAGATAATGAGGAGAGCCAGTGGACGTGATCTATTTAGATTTCAAGAAGGCTTTTGACAAGGTGCCGAACAGAAGGCTGCTAAATAAGATAAGAGCCCATGGTGTTAGGGGCAAGGACTGGCATGGAGAGAGGATTGGTTGACTGGCAGAAGGCAGAAAATGGGGATAAAGGGGTATTTTTCAGGATGGTAGCAGTGATTAGTGGAGTTCCATAAGGGTCAGTGTTGGCAGCACAACCAATCACAATATACTTTAACGATCTGGAAGAAGAAAAACTCATTGAAACTTAGAGAATACTGAGAGGCCTAGATAGAATGGACATGGAGAGGATGTTTCCACTTGAGAGTGAGACGAGAACCCAAGGGCACCGCCTCAGACTGAAGGGACAATCCTTTAAAACTGAGGTGGGGAGGAATTTCTTCAACTGAAGAGTGGTGAATCTGTGGAACACATTGCCGCTGAGGGCCGTGGAGGCCAAATCACTGAATGTTTTTAAGACAGAGATAGATAGGTTTTTGATTAATAAGGGATCAGGTGTTATTTTTTTTTAGAACATACAGTGCAGAAGGAGGCCATTCGGCCCATCGAGTCTGCACCGACTCACTTAAGTCCTCACTTCCACCCGATCCCCGTAACCCAATAACTCCTCCAAACCTTTTTTGGGCACGAAGGGCAATTTATCATGGCCAATACACCTAACCTGCACATCTTTGGACTGTGGGAGGAAACCGGAGCATCCGGAAGAAACCCACGCAGACACGGGGAGAACATGCAAACTCCGCACAGACAGTGACCCGGCAGGAAATCGAACCTGGGACCCTGGCGCTGTGAAGCCACAGTGCTAATCACTTGTGCTACCATGCTGCCCTGGGGCATTCTCCTGGGGAAAAGCCAGGAGAATGGGATGAGAAACATATCAGCCAAGATTGAATCACAGAACAGGCGCGATGGGCCAAATGGCCTAATTCTGCTCCTATATCTTATGGTCTTATGGAAATTAGGAAAAACTCTTTCACCCATAGGGTTGCAGGCATCTGGAACTCACTGGCTGAAAGGGCAGTCGAGGTAAAAAAAGCTCAGCTCATTTAATAGGTGTCTGGATGTGCACCTGAAGTGCCGTAATCTGCAGGGCTACGGACCAAATGCTGGAGAGTGGGATTAGACTGAGCGGCTTACTTTATCTGGCTGGCACAGACACGATGGGCTGAGTGGCCTCCTTCTGTGCCATAAACTTTCCCTAATCAATGACAAATTGAGAAAGGTGTTAAAAAGCATATGGGATGTCTTTATTAATAAAAGAATAGAGTATCAAAACAAGGAAGTTACATTAAACCTGATTCAGCTTTAGCTGGAATATTGTGTTCAGTTCTGGGAACCACACCACAGGAAGATAGGAGGGCCTTGGAGATGGTGCAAAGAGATTTACTGGAATGGACCCATGAAAGAGGGGCTTTAGTTATGTGGAGAGATGGAAGAAACTGGGATTGTTCTCTTTGGAGCAGAGAAGCTGAACAAGGAGGTTTGCTAGAGGTGTTCAAAATCCTGAATAGCTTTGTTACAATAAATAAGAATATATTTACATTGTTAGAAGGATTAGTAGCTAATGGAAAAAACGTTAAAGATGATTGGCAAGCGCACTAATGGGATATGAGGAAACCTGTTTTCCTTGAAATTCAATGCCAGAAAGGGTTGAAGAAAGTGAGGAAATAGTACCACTTGAGAAAATTAGATAAGCATTTGAAGAAAGGAAGTTAGAAAGAAGGGCTTCAAAGCTCGAGCAAGGTAATGAGATTCATTGGTTAAGTCTACCAAAGAGCCAGCACAGATACGGGCTAAATAATTTATTTCTGTACTGTATCATTCTATGTTTCTAGTGTGAATTAAATACCTTGCCAACTACTTCTAAAGTTCCCTACAATCTGAAGGTTGAGTTGGAAATTCTGTGTATAGTGTTGCACAGAATGTGTTTGGTAAGATTACCCACTGCAGTTTGTGGTACAGTGCCATAGAACAATTGCACTTCAACATCTGGTTCCACATCTAGTTCACCCATTGTTCTCTACGAGCTGTTACACGCCTCAAGTCTCAAGCCAGTTGTTGTGACTCTGATTGCTGATTCAAAAATATCCATGAATTAGACTCAACTAAATTAGCTGCCAAGGAAAGGTGGCATGGGAAATGCATCAAATTACATTGTTGGTCTTCTGGGGATGTCATTAAGACTCATTGCTCTGGAGAGTCGAGAGAGTTTTACTATGTACATAGGCCATATCATAACTTACTTGAGAGTGCTCGATGTTTTCAATAGAATTGCGTTACGTTTCTGAGCAGGGAGTTTCCTCAACTTGAGCATCAATCTTCACTAAAAATATTGATACTCCTGAGATAAAACATTTTCGAACATCGTGATTAAGGTGTTTGTAATTCAAAAAACAAGGCTGTTAAATGAGAAGTCCAGATTGAGTATCACCTTCATCAGGGTAGAATTGCCAGGGAAAAGATACTGGGACCAGAATTTTTAGGATGGCGGAGGCCGCTGGGCAGCGCTGCCGGGGGTGTTTTGGCTGTCTGCAGAAGTAGCACTTGGGTCCCCCGGGGTAGGTTGGCTGCCGCGCGGCTCAGGCATGGGGTTGGCTGGGGGCGGTCGCTGATGGGGTCCACGATGAGGTGGCCGCTGGCGGGTCCACGAATGCACAGGAGGGGTGGGCTGTGCGGTCGAGGGATAAGTCTGTACGTTGCGTGAGACGACTGTAAGCGAGAGCGCTAGTTTCTTGGTCGCCGCGAGGTCAAGCGTGGCCCCTTCTAAGAGGTGCTGGCGGATGTAGTTCGACCCTATGCCCGTAACAAACGCGTCTCTCATTAGCAGGTTCGAATGTTTAGAGATCGAAACGGCTTGGCAATCACAGGGCGTGATTCTCCGCTCCCACGCTGGGTGGGAGAATCGCGGGAGGGCCGCTCTGGCACCACCCGCGATTCTCCCACCCCCCCCAAAATGGCATGTCGCGTTTTGCGACACGCCACTCGGAGAATCGCGGGCCGCCGTTTTTAACGGCGGCCCATGATTCTCCGACCCGGATGGGCCGAGCGGCCTGTCGTTCCCGACCAGTTCACGCCAGCGGCAACCACACCTGGTCGCTGCCGGCATGAACATGGCGCCGACAGCTGTTTTTGAATTGGGGGGGGCGGAGATGGGAGTGAGCACCACGACGTGCTCGGGAGGGGACTGGCCCGCGATTGGTGCCCACCGATTGTCGGGCCGGCGTCTCAAAGGGGCGCGCTCATTCCCCTCCGCCGACCCGCAAGATCAAGCCGCCACGTCTTGCGGGGCAGCGGAGGGGAAGATGGCCACCGCGCATGCGCGGGTTTAAGCCCTCATCCGTCGTGATGTCAGCCGTGCATGCGCTGGTTGGAGCCGGCCAACCTGCGCATGCGCGGCTGGCGTCATTAGGTGTGCCGGCCGTGTCATTCTCGGCGCTCGGCTGAGATTTACGGCACGGCCCTCCTAGCCCATCCGGGGGGTGGGGGGGGGGAGAATAGGGGGCCAGGAGTGGCCTCCGACGCCGTCGTGAAGCTCTCCGGGTTTCACAACGGCGTTGGGCCTTGCGGAGAATTCCGCCCACAGCCTCTCACCAGGGCGAGCAGGGCACGCCAGAAATCTTCCACAGACTCCTCGGGAAGTTGGTGCCGCATGGACAGGAGGTGCCTGGCATAGATCTTGTTGGTCTGCTGAGCGTAATTCTCTTCAGTAGCGCCATGGTCTCTGCGTAGGTAGGCAAATCCCGGACGAAGGGAAAGACGTTGGAGCTTAACCTCACGGCCTCACGGTAGCATGGTGGTTAGCATCAATGCTTCACAGCTCCAGGGTCCCAGGTTCGATTCCCGGCTGGGTCACTGTCTGTGTGGAGTCTGCACGTCCTCCCCGTATGTGCGTGGGTTTCCTCCGGGTGCTCCGGTTTCCTCCCACAGTCCAAAGATGTGCGGGTTAGGTGGATTGGCCATGCTAAATTGCCCGTAGTGTAAGGTTAATGGGGGGATTGTTGGGTTACGGGTATACGGGTTACGTGGGTTTAAGTAGGGTGATCATTGCTCGGCACAACATCGAGGGCCGAAGGGCCTGTTCTGTGCTGTACTGTTCTATGTTCTATGTTAACCGCGTGTACGGAATCTGGAGCTTCTGTGCCTCTGAGACTGAGTCTGTCGCAGACCCGATGTATGCTTCAAAGCAAGCTAGCCAGTGTTCGAAGTCCTTTTTGGAGTTATCTGCTTGAGGATGCAGCTGCAGGCAATCCGGCTTGATGCGGAGGTCCATCTTTGAAAAATCTCTGTAATAAATTGATGCATTATCAATTACGATGAGACAAGAGTAGAGAGTAATCGAGGCTTTATGACACCGCCAAACTCCTGAACCTAACTTACAAGAAGAAGAAGTGTGTGTTCAGCATGAACCGATTAGCCATCCTCAGCTATGTGGTTCAAAACGGAGTTCTAGGGCCCAACCCTGATCGCACGCCCGCCCTCATGGAACTCCCTCTTCTCCACTGCCCCAAGGCCCTCAAACGATGCCTGGTTTTCTTTTCGTCCTACGCCCAGTGGGTCCCTAACTATGCGGACAAGGCCTGCCCACTCATCCACTCCACCGGTTTCCCACTGACGGCCGAGGCTCACCAGGCCTTCAACCGTATCAAGGCCGACATTGCCAAGGCCGCGATGCACGTGGTCGATGAGACACTCCCCTTCCAAGTCAACAGTGGTGCATCAGACGTTTCTCTGGCCGCCACCCTCAACCAAGTAGGCAGGCCCGTGGCATTCTTTTCCCGCACCCTCCATGCCTCCGAAATTCGGCACTCCTCTGTCGAATAGGAGGCCCAAGCGATCGTTGAAGCTGTGCGGCACTGGAGGGATTACCTGGACCGGCAGGAGATTCACTCTCCTTACTGACCAACGGTCGGTTGCCTTCATGTTTAACAATACACAGCGGGGTAAGATCAAAAATGATAAGATCTTGCAGTGGAGGATCGAGCTCTCCACCTTTAATTACGAGATTTTGTATCGCCCCGGTAAGCTCAACGAGCCCCCCGATGCCCTGTCCCGAGGTACATGTGCCAGCGCACAAGCAGACCGACTCCGGACCCTGCACGACGATCTCTGTCACCCAGGAGTCACCCGTTTTTACCACTTCACTAAGGCTCACAATCTGCCCTACTCCATCGAGGAAGTCAGGGCTATCACCAGGGACTGCCAGGTCTGCGCGGAGTGTACTGCGCACTTCTACCGGCCAGACCACGAGCGCCTGGTGAAGATCTCCCGCCCCTTTGAACGCCTCAGCGTGGACTTCAAAGGGCCCCTCTCCTCCACCGACTGCAACACGTATTTTCTCAATGTGGTCAACGAGTATTCCCGATTCCCCTTCGCCGTCCCATGCCCCGATATGATGTCTGCCACCGACATCAAAGCCCTCAACACCATCTTTGCTCTGTTTGGTTTCTCTGCCTACGTCCACAGCGACCGGGGATCCTCATTTATGAGCGATGAGCTGCACCAGTTCCTGCTCAACAGGGTAATTGCCTCGAGCAGGACGACCAGCTACAACCCCAGTGGAAAGGGGCAGGTGGAGCGGGAGGATGGGATGGCCTGGAAGGCCGTTCAGCTGGCCCTACGGTCCAGAAATCCCCCGGCCTCCCGCTGGCAGGAGGTCCTCCCCGACGCACTTCACTCCATTTGGTCGGTCCTGTGCACTGCGACTAACGAAACCCCCCCATGAATGTCTCTTTGCCTTCCCCAGGATGTCTATCACCGAGTTTTCGCTCCCAACGTGGCTGGCAGCTCCAGGACCCGTTCTCCTCTGCAAGCACGTGTGGCTCCACAAGGCGGACCCATTGGTTGAGAGGGTACAGCTACTCCATGCAAACCTGCAGTACGCCTACGTAGCGTACCCCGACGGCTGCAAAGACACGGTCTCCCTCAGGGACCTGGCACCAGCTGGGTCCCCACATACCCCCCTCCCCCTCTGCCCCGGCACCACCCTCCCTTCCCCCAGCTCACCCCACCACAGCCCCCACTCCAGGACAATCCATCCTCCCTTTGGTCCCACCCAGGGATGACGAGGATGTCGACACGCTCCCGGAGTCACCAAAGACAAAGCCGACGCCTGAGTCGCCACCAGCACTGTCGCACTCTCAACGGCAGATCAAGGCACCGGATCGTCTAAATTTGTAACCGTCTCTGTAATTTTAAAGCCAATCTGTATGTATATAGTTTCCCACCACCCCCGCTGGACTCATTTTTAACAGGGGGTGAATGTGGTAGTCACCACTGATGTATAATACTGTATATATTGGTATTACGGTAATGCCGCTGTACTACAGGTACAGGGCTAGATCCCTGCCTGCTGGCTCCGCCCAGTAGGCAGACTATAAATGTGTGTGTGTTCTCCGAACAGCAGCCATTTCGCCAGCTGCTGTAGGAGGCCCTACCTCTCTGTGTAATAAAGCCTCGATTACTCTCTATTCTCACCTCGCCATAATTGATAGTGCATCATGACTCCAACAGGCCTGCTGTCATTTTAATCTCTAATGAGCGTTGAATGGCAGCAGGCGGGGCGTCGATTCTCCCTTGGATGGCCGGCTGTCAGGTGAGATTTGGTGCGCGCTCCTTGAGGGGAGGGCGGCCCCAGTCAGAAAGGGGTTTCCTGCCCGGGATATTGGATTTGAAATGTTTCTATTTTCCCCCATCCTTTCTATCTGGCCCCCGCTAGCCTAACAACTGAGGCAAGGGCAGGCACCCCTCCGAAGACCTGCCCACCGCACCGTGAAATTACTTTGATAACGGGGCGGGCAGGATCCCAGAGGGAATCCCGTCCCTGCAACTCACACTCTCCAGCCCAGCTCAAACCCCCGGAGGACTGTAAAACTCTGGCCAATCTATTTATCTGCCAAATTATCCTTTCAATGTAATTAATTCCTGAGAAGATTCAGTCAGGTAAATAAATAAGAAACTGACAAATCATTGAGGCACTTCAACCAGAAGTTATAATTTTATCCATGTTTCCTGTTAATAATTTACAAAAGGAAGGATCTAGTTGATTTTTATTTATTGCGTCTTTCTAGTTACGCCTGCAAGCTATGATACAATAGATAATAAGATTTATCACATTTCTTCATATTCAAATTGATCATTCAGCCTGAATTCTGAAGGAAAATATGACTCAAAATATCAAAGTGGTTGTGGGAACATGAACAATTGGACATATGAAACTCTTGTATCATATTTAAAGTTTAGCAGTTATTCCTTGTACTACTCAATTAACCTGACTAGATTTCCAAAAATATTGCAAGGGCAGTGTACTCAGAGAACAAATGGGATAATTCATAGTTCTTACACATTCTTTCAATTGTTTGAAAAAACACCATTATTAATTATCCACCTCCTTGGCCTTGAGCTATGGACCCGTGAGGTCTTTTATGATATAAGAGTAAAGCTAAGAGCCAATGGATGGTTCCCCTGCCGATTGTAGCGCTAGGAAATAAAAGAAACAATTTACCTTTATTCCAGGAGCAGTGGAGACCTACATTTTCTGGCTCTGGCAAACTGTTGTCAGATTCTTGGCTCAATTTCCAATGTAGAACAGCGCTGCGTGGAATGTAACTGGTTTGGGGTAGGTATGGAGGGGATGGGGGTCCAATTGGAGCAAAATACTGACAAGAACCACTCACTTAAAACTGGTGTCGCAAGATGCTGAATGGAGACTGTCTCTCTCTTTCAAGGACAGCAGCTCAAAAATATTTTAAAAATGTAGTGATGACTGCTCAATAGTTTCAATCTAGCTGCCGGAAAGCCATGTAGCTTGAGAGGGCCAAAATCTGTGCACCCTATATGTGTAGATCTGCCAGGATTGCCTCAAAGGGTCGGACATGTGTGTTCACTCTGTCTCAGCCTCTGCTCCAGACTTTTGGTCAAGGCTGAGTGGTGGGAGATGCCCAATGGCTTCAGATTCAGGATACAGTAGCAGAATGAATGGGTAGCACCAGGCCGAGGGACAACTTGGATCCCGAACATTCTTCACTTTAGGATTCAAACAAAGAAACTCTCACAGTAAAAGATTAATGATGGATGCACAAATTTCAAGGAAGCTGATTTAAATCTTAGAAATCTACTTACAGTGTATAATCTCTAAAAGATTCAATAAAAGTTTTGGTAATATAAATTTTGTGGGAAGCGCTGAAGTTATAATCTAGAATAGGCTTGTGCTTTCTGTTCCGTTTCAAAAAATAAGGTAAGTGAAATAAAGACACCGACTTTACAAGTGTCCAACAATTACACAGCAAATTAATTATACTCTCAGCCTAATACAATTATTGATCTTCCACAATTCAAGTAATTGAATAGCATTAAAAAATGACAATGGCCAATCACAGCACAAGTGTTTGATTTATGATTGTATTCCTGTACAATGTGGTTGAATAAATCAAACAGACAAAACATGTGGTTCCACTGTTTTAGCTTTAGCCTGTCCATTAGATTCATGTCAGCCTGAAGTATGAATGATATAATCCTGCAGGTAATGATTCCAGAATTCCTTCACTTCAAAGGGTTCAAAATGCTAATGACGCAGGAGAGCTCACAGTGGATGAAAGCAGTGACATAAAAACAGCAAAGAGTCCAGAGATAGAGCATGAGAGTTGTAAATTGTAGCACTTTTATTTACAGTTGTGCGCTCAGCCAAAAAATTACGCATGCACTATTTTCCTCCTTTGCAGCAACATTTTCTGCAGTGACTCCTGTCAAGGGTGGCATTGGGTAACTTTGCAGTAACTCAGCTGCTTCTCTATTTCCAAGATTGATGTTAGGTCTGGTATGGTGGAAATAGTTTTCCAAACATACCGTTTGATTGTATACTATTTGGAATTGCAACCTCAGTATATGAATGCACCAGTCACTTGTACCACAAGTTTGCAAAGTCGTTATAAAAGCAAGCTAGGCACTAGGCTTTCTTTCCAGAGAGTCACTCACCTGGTGATGGAGCTGTCATAATATACATCCAGGTATATGATGGTGCACAGACAGGCAGTGATTGACACACAGGGTGACCAGTGAACACACAGAACACAGCAGCCAATCACCAGACAGGACACCACCACTATAAAGCCAGAGGGCACTAGTTTTCCCGCTCTCTCGGGATCCAGCTCCTGAGACAGTTAGAGCTCGTGAGCAGCAACTAGAACAAACATCATATGGTAGTAAGATAGTCTGGTCAGGTTAACCTCAGGTCTCCAGTCAAGTCAGCATAGTGTCAACCCACAGTTAAAGCATGTATGATAGTTAAGTGTTTAATTAAATTGAGTTGCATTTCTTCAAGTGTTGGAAGCCTGTCTCTCTCACCACTGCAGTAAACGCAGTCCTCGCAGACCCAGCTTATCCAACACATCAGGAGCTACACTCCGAAAGCTTGTGATGGTGTTGTAAGACTTTTTGAACAATATTACAGATTACATCATTCTATTGCTGAGAAAATTAAGTACAAACTACAATTATTTCTACAAGGGATTAAAAACAATTAGTAGAGAAATTAAAATTAAAATCAGGCTGACAAATGGGGACATTTGAAAAGAAGTCTCAGAACACTTAACCACCAATGAGGTAATTTTAAAGTATGGTCACTTATAGGGAAACATGGCACTCAATTTGCACACAGCAATGGGGCAGCAGGGTAGCATGGTGGTTAGCATAAATGCTTCACAGCTCCAGGGTTTTAGGTTCGATTTCCGGCTGGGTCACTGTCTGTGTGGAGTCTGCACGTCCTCCCCCTGTGTGCGTGGGTTTCCTCCGGGTGCTCCGGTTTCCTCCCACAGTCCAAAGATGTGCGGGTTAGGTGGATTGGCCATGCTAAATTGCCCGTAGTGTCCTAATAAAAGTAAGGTTAAGGGGGGGTGGGGTTGTTCGGTTACGGGTATAGGGTGGATTTGTGGGTTTGAGTAGGGTGATCATGGCTCGGCACAACATTGAAGGCCGAAGGGCCTGTTCTGTGCTGTACTGTTCTATGTTCTATGTTCTAATCTCCCACAAACAACAGTGAGATAAATAACCAGATAGCCAGTTTTAATGTTGTTGATTGAGGTATAAATGTAATTTACTTCAGCTCGTAATTTAAGAGAAAATCAAACAAAGGAGAGAGAAAAAAAGCAGGGAAGTAAAACAGATTGGAAGGGCTAAGCAAGTATATGTTTAAAGACTGACTGGTAATATAAAGGGATATAATAAAAAGTTTTATAAACATAGTCATAGGAATTTTCCAGTCCTTCTACGATGTGTTCACTGGTGGCGGAGACAGCTCAACATCGGCCACGACGGGATCCTCCAGTCCGAATGGTGTCGACGACATTCTGCACGACGCGCCCGTCCCACCGCAGGGGATCGCCTTCAGCGCGATTGGAAGATCCTGCAGACGGGAAGGGCTGGAAAATCTCATCCATGATATTTCTAGCATCCTTGGGTGTGAAACCTATGACACGGGACTGGAAGGTTGTCAGTATAATACCTATTCAAGAAGAAAGAAATTAAATAAACTGGGCAATTATTCAGCATCATATCAGTAGTGACTAGCTTCAGGCCATAACAGAGGATAAAATTAATGCTAATTTTGAAAGATACGAGTTAAACATGGGGAGCTACATGAGTTTGTACCAGGTGAATTGCGTCTGTCAAATTGTAATCGAGGAAATGGCGGAAAGTATTTTTGATGAAGGAAATCAAGAAAGTTGTGCTTGTAGAATTTCAAAAGACGATTAATACGTGCTGCTTTTGAAATCTGTTGACTAAATTGGGGAACATAATATTATAGAGAATGTGGGACCATGAAGAAGGGATCAGCAATGTAACAGGAAACAGAGCAGCGATTGCTGCACACAGCTTTAGAAGGGGGAGGTGCAAAGAATGTACAACCACAGCTCAGAATTCCTCGGAATTGCCACTACCCCACACAAAATAATTTGCATGAAAGGATTTTTCACTCCTCTTTTGGCAATAATGCTGGTGGAGCAGGAGCAATTCCGAGGAATTTCGTGACCACAATAAAACAATGGGAAGTTTCAGGGCTAAGAATTTTTAGAAGCAGAAATATTCATTGAATCCAATAATCTTGACCTTTTTACATAGCTCAAACCCAACTTGCATAACCCTCCATATTCCTCAGATTTTCCTTTCTTTAAAAAATATTTTCATTGTCTGAGAAGCCAAACTGCTGTCTGTTTCAATCGTCTTCAGTGTTAACATTTGCCATTACTTGCTTCCCTCCTTACCTGAACATCCTTATGTTTAATTTGTACCCCTTGGCATTTGAAGCTGTTTCTTTGTGGAGCTAAATACTTTTACAATCCAAACATCTTGTGACCCAGAATTTTCAGCAGTATTAGCAGCGGGGCTGTTAGAGCAGTCAGTTTAACATTGACAGCCACTTCTGGGGCGAAATTCTCTGACCCCACGCAGGGTCGGAGAATCGGCCGGCAGCGGCGTTAATCCCGCTCCCGCAGGGTATTTTATTCTCCGACCGGCCAAAAACCAGCGTTGTGCAAATCCCGCCGGCAGCCTCTGAAAACAGCTGGCGCCGGCGGGATTTCATTATATTTTTCTTTCAACAAATCTCCGGCCCGGATGGGCCGAAGTCCCGCCGACGTGGCCACGGGTCACGTCGGCAAAAAACAGAGTAGCTTTAAAACGGCGTCAACCATTGATGATGGGGGGCGAGTGGGGGGGGGGGGGGGGCGAGTACGGGGGGGGGGGCGAGTGCGGGGGGGGCGAGTGCGGGGGGGGCGAGTGCGGGGGGGGGCGAGTGCGGGGGGGGAGTGCGGGGGGTTTGCGGCGTTGAGAGGGGGGTAGGGGTGGTGAGGGGGTCAGGGTGGTGAGGGGGTAGGGACGTTGGAGGGGGTAGGGGTGGTGGGGGGGGGTTTGGGGGCAGCGGCGTGCAGAGAGGGGGGTGGCGACGGATGGCCGGGGCCAACGCACCGTCGCCCCCCCTCTGCACGCCGCTGCCCCCTACCCCAACCACCCCCCCTCACCACCCCTACACCCCTCCCCACCACCCCTATCCCCCTCTCAACGCCGCTACCCCCCCCTCAACGCCGAAACCCCCCACCCTCTCAACGCAGGGTTCCCCCCCTCAACGCAGGGTTCCCCCCCTCAACTCAGGGTTCTCCCCCCCTCAACGCAGGGTTCCCCCCCCCCCCCACAACGCAGGGTTCCCCCCCCCTCTCCTCCGGTACACACACACACCCCCCCTCTCAATGCTGGTACCCACAACCCCTCCCCCTCCCTCTGAAGGCCGGTACCCCCCCCCCTCCCTCTGAAGGCCGGCACCCCCCCTCCCTCTGAAGGCCGGTACCCCCCCCCCCTCCCTCTGAAGGCCGGTACCCCCTCTCCCTCTGAAGGCCGGTACCCCCCTCCCTCTGAAGGCCGGTACCCACCCCCCTCCCTCTGAAGGCCGGCACCCCCCCTCCCTCTGAAGGCCGGTACCCCCCCCCCTCCCTCTGAAGGCCGGTACCCCCCTCCCTCTGAAGGCCGGTACCCCCCTCCCTCTGAAGGCCGGTACCCCCCTCCCTCTGAAGGCCGGTACCCCCCCTCCCTCTGAAGGCCGGTACCCCCCCTCCCTCTGAAGGCCGGTACCCACACACCCCCCTCCCTCTGAAAGCCGGTACCCACACACCCACCCTCTCTCCTCATCCCCCCTCCTTCCTCCTCCCCCCATTCCTTCCTCCGTTAGTGGGGGGGTGTGGCGTTAGTGGGGGGGGGTGCGGCGTTGAGAGGGGGGGTACCGGCGTTGAGAGAGAGGGGGGCGGCGTTGGAGGGGGGTAGGGGTGGTGGGGGAGGGTAGGGGTGGTGAGGGGGTAGGGGTGGTGAGGGGGTAGGGGCGTTGGAGGGGGTAGGGGTGGTGAGGGGGTATGGGTGGTGAGGGGGTAGGGGTGGTGGGGGGTAGGGGCGTTGGAGGGGGTAGGGGTGGTGAGGGGGGTTTGCGGTAGGGGCAGCGGCGTGCAGAGGGGGCGACGGTGCGTTGGTCCCGGCCATCCGTCGCCCCCCCCCTGCACGCCGCTGCCCCCTACCTCAACCCCCCCTCACCACCCCTACCCCCTCCAACGCCGCCCACCCTCTCTCAACGCCGGTACCTCCCCCTCTCCTCTCCACTCAACGCCGCAACCCCCTCCCCCCCTCTCAACTCAACGCCACAACCCCCTCCCCCCTCTCAACTCAACGCCGTAACCCCCCTCTCCTCTCCTCTCCTCTCCACGCTGCAATCCATCCCTCCCTCCCTCTCTCCACGCCGCAATCCATCCCTCCCTCCCTCCCCTCTCTCCCTCCCCTCTCTCCCTCCCTCCCTCCCCTCTCTCCCTCCCTCCCCTCTCTCCCTCCCTCCCTCCCTCCCCTCTCTCCCTCCCTCCCTCCCTCCCCTCTCTCCCTCCCTCCCTCCCCTCTCTCCCTCCCTCCCCTCTCTCCCCTCTCTCCCTCCCTCCCCTCTCTCCCTCCCTCCCTCCCTCCCTCTCTCCGGCTCTCCCCCTCCCTCCCTCCCTCCCTCTCCCCCTCTCAACTCCGCAACCCCCCCCCCAACAAACGCCGGGTCTTTCTCCTCTCCCCCCCCCCCCAAACGCCGGGTCTCTCCCTTCTCCCCAACCCCCCCCCCCCCAATGCCGGGTCGCTCTTCTCCCCCCCCCCCAAATGCCGGGTCGCTCTTCTCTCTCCCCCCCCCCCCCAATGCCGGGTCGCTCTTCTCCCCCCCCCCCAAATGCCGGGTCGCTCTTCTCCCCCCCCCCCCCAAATGCCGGGTCGCTCTTCTTCCCCCCCCCCAAATGCCGGGTCGCTCTTCTCCCCCCCCCCCCAAATGCCGGGTCGCTCTTCTTCCCCCCCCCCAAATGCCGGGTCGCTCTTCTCCCCCCCCCCCCCCAAATGCCGGGTCGCTCTTCTCCCCCCCCCCTCCCCAATTGCCGGGTCGCTCTTCTCCCCCCCCCCAAATGCCGGGTCGCTCCTCTCCCCCCCCCCCCCAAATGCCGGGTCGCTCTTCTCCCCCCCCCCCAAATGCCGGGTCGCTCTTCTCCCCCCCCCCAAATGCCGGGACGCTCTTCTCCCCCCCCCCCCCAAATGCTGGGTCGCTCTTCTCCACCCCCCCAAATGCCGGGTCGCTCTTCTCCCCCCCCCCCCAAATGCCGGGTCGCTCTTCTTCCCCCCCCCAAATGCCGGGTCACTCGTCTCCCCCCCCCCCCAAATGCCGGGTCGCTCTTCTCCACCCCCCCAAATGCCGAGTCGCTCTTCTCCACCCCCCCCCCCCCAAATGCCGGGTCGCTCTTCTTCCCCCCCCCAAATGTCGGGTCGCTCTTCTTCCCCCCCCCAAATGCCGGGTCGCTCTTCTTCCCCCCCCCCCAAATGCCGGGTCGCTCTTCTTCCCCCCCCCCCAAATGCCGGGTCGCTCTTCTTCCCCCCCCCCCCCCAAATGCCGGGTCGCTCTTCTTCCCCCCCCCCCCCAAATGCCGGGTCGCTCTTCTTCCCCCCCCCCCCCAAATGCCGGGTCGCTCTTCTTCCCCCCCCAAATGCCGGGTCGCTCTTCTTCTTCCCCCCCCCCCCCCCCCCACCCCACTGGGTCTCTCTCTCTCCCCACCACACAAACGCCGGGACTCGCCACTTCCGCAGCTGGTGAAACTGACGCCTATCGCGTCAGTCCGCTGCTGGCCCTTCCGGGAACGGAGATTGCCAGCTTAAAAGAAGGCCCGGACGCCGGAGTCATGCGCACCGCTTTTTCCCGCCGGAAATGGGCGTCACGTCGGTCCGCGTAGAATTTCGCCCCTGGCATCCACACATGCACAATTAAATGGGGAGACCTGGACAATGCTATTCCTGATTCCCTGCTTCTCCAAGGCGTGTGCTGTTTCAGTCTTCACAGATGGATTCATTTAGGAATCATTGAGTTTTTTGATTCATTCATGGAATGTGATTGTTGCTGCAAGGCCAACATTTATTGTCCATCCCGCATTGCCCTTAAGTGGTGAGCTGCCTTCTTGAACTGTTGCAGTCCACCTGATACATCCACAGTGCTTTTAGGTAGGGAGTTCTAGAAAGATGACCCATAGCCAGTGAAGGAACAGGAATATAATTACTGTCATAATGTACACATCAGTATATAATGGTGCAGACACACACTGACTGACACACTGCAAGACCAATCAACACACACAACACAGCAGCCAATCATCAGTTAGGGCACGGTCACTATAAAGCCAGAGGGCACTAGTTTTCCCGCTCATTCGGGATGCAGCCTCTGAGAAAGACAGAGCTTGCAGCTTGTAGCACAGACCTTCACCATGTGCTAACAGTTTAGACTGGTCAGGATAGGCATCGGTCTTCAGTTAATCTAACATAGTGTCGACCCATAGTGAAAGTATGTTCAACAGTTCCTAGCTTAATAAAATAGTGTTGTACTATTACAAGTGTTGGTAGCCTGCCTATGTCACTGCTAAGGTAAGCGCAGTCTCCACAGATCCAAAGTACCCAACACATCAGTTACAAGTGAGGATAATGTGTGGTTTGGAGGGATATCATAACCCCCACGAGGGCACGGTGGATCATTGATTCATCTCCCCATGGGCTTCGTGGAGTACGTGGTTCCGTGTTGACCAGGCGGAGGATGGCTCAGTAGGGATTCATTACTGGGACTTTAAATTCTGTATCCCAGATCCGGACCAGCATTTCCAATGGTCCTAGGTCGGGACCCTCGCCTCGTATGCCACAGTTGTGACTTTGTTTCTGTTAAGGAATAAACCTTTATATCATTTAGCCTGGCCTCCACGGGAATTACTACATTGGTGGTGAGAATCAAGCATGGTATCCCAAACAGCCTTTTAAGCACAGAAAACAGCTTCTTTGGCAGACATGAGTCATACAACACAAATGTAGAAGACTGGGCCCAGTATGCTGAGCGCGTGCGCCACTACTTTTGCTCCAATGGCATTGAAGATGAGAAACAGAAGGTAAGCCTCCTGACTTCATATGGGGCCCTGACATTCAGCCCCGGCACTAAAACCTTTGACAAGCTTGTGGACCTGGTGCAGAACCATGATTACCCAAATCAGTCAATCATCTTCCAACATTACTGTTATAATATGGCTGGGAGAACACGGGGGAGCTCATTACAGAATTTCTTAGTAGGTTACGGAGGTTGGCAGAATACTGTGAATTTGCCTGTCTCTGATCGAGCTGCTACGCGATAAACTGGTGTATGGGATTAACAACATCACAAACCAAAAAAATTGCTGGTAGAGTCCAATTTAGGCCTGAAAATGGCCATTGAGACAGCTTTGTCCCTGAAGAATGCTGAACAAGAGGCTCAGAAACTTGAGCACCCTACGGTGGCGGGGGGGGGGGGGGGGTCCTCGTACAGAGTAGCCTGCATTTCCGGTGAAGGAACCCATGTGCACCATCCATTATCAACCCTACATTCTGTAGGGGCACCCCAGCAGTCTAAGAAATGGCAGGATAATCTCAGCTGACCCAGGAAACCTCTCCGGAGGAATACAAGAGTCAAGCGCTGAACTGTTATAAGAGCTGCAGGAGGTCGCAACCTAGAATAGATGATATGTGTCCTACCCAGGCAAAAAGTCAAAGTTACCTCAGGTACAGTCGTCAAATATATTGGCCCTCTACGCTTCCAAGATGGAGCTAATATTGACATGCAATGTCTCTCCTTATGGAGTGGCAGCAGTCCTCCTGCGTCATTGAGAAGATGGCATGGAGGGACTCATTGCCTACATGCCCAGGTCTCTTGCAGATGCAGAATGGTACGACACACGAATTGTAATGGAGAGTTTGGCTGTTATTTTTGGTGCAAATAAAAATCACCAATTTGTCTGCAACTGGCACTTCATGATATTAACAGACTACAAGCCTTTATTGGACCTTTTCAAAGAAGATAGAGTGATCGCCCCATCACTTCAGCCCAGATCCAACACTGGGCCTTGTTATGGTGACCTACAAATACATCCTTAAGCACAGCCCTGGAGTCAGAATAGCCAACGCAGATGTCTTGAGTCGCCTCCAGCTGCCAACATGCGTGGCCCTTTGCCAATGTTGGAAGCGGCCATCATGACCTTAACCTTTTAGACATCTTGCTTGTATCTGCAAAACATTTTCAGACTTGGACACAGAAGGACCCCACATTGCCCAAGTTGTGACATATGATTCTCAAAGCTGGGATCCAAAGACACCCCACCGATGACATGAAGCCCTACCTCACAAAAAGAGGCAGGAAGTACGGACAGGAGAGTCAAAGAGAAATGATGACGCCAGGAGGCCTGAGAGAGCATATAAGATAGGGGATACCATATACATATGAAACGTCAGGGACTGCTCCAGTTGGATCCCTGGAGTCGAATTGGAGAAGATTCCTATAAAGTTAAGGTCCAAGAAAATGTCTGAAAAAGCACCTGGACCACCTGAGGAGTAGTGACCCTGCTCCAGTTGAATCAGGTATCCAACTCTTGCTGCTGGCGCTGGGCTCCAACCCGTGGGAAACCCCAGGGTCGCCTCACTGACTGTGAAGACTTGGGGTCTGATATAGAGGCTGAAGAGACTGGTTTGCCTCCACTTCCCAATACTGAGGACGGACCTGCATCAGTGACCCTCAGGCGCTTCACA
This sequence comes from Scyliorhinus canicula, assembly GCF_902713615.1. Lineage (NCBI taxonomy): Eukaryota > Metazoa > Chordata > Chondrichthyes > Carcharhiniformes > Scyliorhinidae > Scyliorhinus > Scyliorhinus canicula. The sequence goes on along the minus strand of NC_052151.1, from coordinate 131,037,697 downwards.
CTTCTTGAGTTGGCTCCACCTGCAACAGACTCAAGGCTGAGTGCTAAAAGGCGGAAGAGGCTTCTTCTTCAGGGGAGAAACGGGGATGAAATGGACTTAAGGGGATGAGGGATGTTATAATCCCCACACAGACCACGGTGATGAGCCATCAATTGCACGAGAGATGAGTTGCTATACAAAAGTTAGGCTTTAATAAGCTAGAACTTAGCCCTGCGGTTGACTACAATAAAATGGACTACCGCCGGGCATTCCGACTATTTATACCTAGATATGGAGGCGTGGTTAACTCAGCCTCTCGACCAATCGGAGAGCTGTCACATAACTGGCCTCAACCAATCGGTCGAGAGGCACATGACTGACCAGGGCCAATGGTAAGCCGGTGTTCTGCACCAATGGCAGACAGCTATGCAAATCATATCACCACACACGGTGAATCGTTGATTAATCTCCCCATAGTCTACGTGGAGAACGAGTTCATAAGTTGAGCAGAGGGGGGCTCGCTCAATCGGAACTCACTATTGTGACTTTAAATTCTGTGTCCCAGACCTGGGGCGGCTTTCCCGCTGGTCCCGGGTCGGGATATCAGCCTTGTATGCCATAGGCTGCAGCTTTACTTCTGTGCAAAAATAAACCTTCATTTCATTTAGTTTGGCCTCCACTGGAATTACTTCAGAGGGAAACCTGCAGGTGTTGTTCCGTTTATTCTTCAGATTGGAAGGTGCATTCGAAGGAGCTTTGGCAAGTTTCTGCAATGCATTTTGTAAATGTACTCACTACTGCCATTGTGCATTAATGGTGGAGGAATATTTAAGGTGGTGAATAAATTTCTGATCAAGTGAGCTTGTTTGTCCTTAATGCTATTGTGCTGTATGCTCTCATACCAACTTGTGGAGAGTATTCAATCATACTTCTGAGTTGTCTTTTGCCGATGATGGGCAGATTTTAGTCAGAATTCACCTCAGAATTCCCAATGTTTATCCCACTTTTGTAGCCAGAGTATTCATATGACTGATCCAGTTAAGTTTCTGGTCAATTGCGACCCCCATGATTTTTATGGTGGGAGATTTAGTCATTAAAATGCTGCTGAATGTCAAGTGACGATGGATAGATTCTCTTTTATTGAAACTGGTTCTTGTCTGATAGTTGTATGATGCAAATGTTGTTTTTCATTTATTCATCCAAGCTTGAATATTGTCCAAGTGTTGCTGCATGAGGGTTCAGACAGAGAGGTCTGAGGAGTTCTTCATGGTGTTGAATGCTGCGGATATCAAAATATCCCACTCTGATCATATATTGGTGAAATGGTTGCAGATCATTGGGCCCAAGGAATTATCCTGAGGAACTCCTGCAGCAATTTGTCATGAATATGAACATTTTACACCTTGGCCGGGATTCTCTGAAATGGTGGCTAAGTGCTGACGCCAGCGTAAACACTGGAGCGTTTCACGCCGGCATCAATGGCCCAGCGATTCACTTACCTGAAGGGGGCTTGCAGGGCGCCGGTGTAGTCCGTACAGCTCTAGCTGCCGATACGGGGCCCTGCACATCCGGTCGCGGGTCCGCGCAACACGGCGATCCCACACAGCAAGTCGGCCCCCCACAAAATAGGCCCTCCCCCCAGATTGCACGCACCCGCCGGTCAGTGACCCCCGATCGGAACTCTAGCCGTCCTGGAGGACCACCCCCACCAGGGTGGCCCTGGCAGCTGCCACTCCGAGGGTGGAACCATGTTAGAACCACGTCAGCAGGAACTCGGCCAGCTGCCGGCAGAGAATCACCGCGGGAGCCTCTTTCAATGGCCCCCGACCAGCTCTGTGTCGACCGCGCTCGCGCAACTGGTGGCGTTTCTCCACTCCGCAGAGAATCGCGCGAAGGCGTCAGACCCAATCGCGGGTCTGACACCCCATTCTCCGCCCCGCTCCAAGCACAATTTTGGCACGGAGGCTCGGAGAATCCCGGCCCTTATCCTCACAGGAAGGAGCAATGATAAATATCAGCCATGTTCAGTCAGGAATCATTGAATGTTTAACGGATTACAAAGTTGGGCGGGAATTTCAGGCCCCTATGCCAGAGGGCATTGTCATGGGCAGGATGGGAACATTTAGCCTTCATTTAAAAGTCAACAGCTCTACAAAATTTCCTGTCCCGTCCACAACGATGTCAGCAAGTGCCAGGGCCAGAAAGTCTGGCCCAATATTATTGCAAGCATCCTTTCTGGTCCTGAGAAATAAATTTTACAAGGGGGGAGTCCGAATCCCTGAGAAGGTCAATTAAATGTTGTGGTCATTAATAAAATAAATATTTGTTGAAAATGTTTTGTTCTCTACTAATTTTTCTCCTTTAACTCCATGGGAATGCCCCTATCTTAATTTCACATCATGCTTTGCAATCTGATTGGCTGTTGCCTGCCTGCCCTGGGTACCTCAGAGCCCGTGTAGAAAATATAAAATTCAACTAATGTCAGAAAAGTGGTAGCCTATGCTCTCGAGACTGCTAAACCTTTCTTCAGAGTGGGTGGTATGCAGTTCAAGATAAGGCAGGTTTCAAGAAGTGTGTAGAAAGACTGGATATGATGAGCAGAAGATGTCTTTCTCAGTTTACACGTTCTAATCACAAGATCCCAAGAGAAATCTAATTGCGGGAGATCATTAGATCCACCTTATCCCATCCATCCAGAAAAATGTTGCACTCTGGTTATCACACTGTCCAGCTACGTTTTTGATTGTAAGAACTTCAGTATCATCTATCTGGGATGTCACTTTCCCAAAAGTATCAAAGCTTGGCCTGCCAAGCTTTTCCCTCTAAATCTGGGCTGCTGTTGTTTACTGGATTGTAATAATAATAGCTTATTGTCACAAGTAGGCATCAATGAAGTTACTGTGAAAAACCCCTAGTCGCCACATTCCGGTGCCTGTTCGGGGAGGTCGGTACGGGAATTGAACCCGCGCTGCTGGCCTTGTCCTGCATTACAAGCCAGCTGTTTAGCCCACTATGCTAAACCAGCCCCTATTCTCATTGACGGCAATGTTCATGTTTACTCCTGATTATTCATTCCCATATTTGGCATAGTGGTGTCACTGATGTGTTTGCAATCACCTGGGACTTTGAAACCCACAACCTCTACACAGAAGGACAAGGGCAAAAGATGTTTTGGGACACCACTACCAGCAAATTCCACTCAAAATCCTAGAACTCCCTCTCTAACAGCACCTTCCGTGTACTTATGCCACATGGTCTGCAGTAGTTCAAGAAGGCAGCTCACCAGCATCTTCTCAAGGACATTTAGGGATGGGCAATGAAAATGCTGGTCAGGCCAGCGATGCCCAAATCCCTTGAAAGAATTTTTTGAAATGTGCGATCGCTTTGGCACCATTTAGAAAATGGGTACCATGGTAGCTTGATTCTAATAGAGGAATAATTGTCCAGCATTTATCATCTCCCTTATAATAACTGTCAGTAATGAACAAACCTTACCTCTTGCATCACTTGTTACCTAGGGCAGCTACTGTCCAATGTAGAATTTATTTTAAACCCTTTTAGCTTTAAAAGGATCTCCACCTCATTTGTATTATAGCCATTAATCCTGTTTAGATTAAGTTGTTATGTAATCAGATTATGGTGATAGGTTTGAGTTGCATTTGAATTGATTGTAATTATATTAAGTATTACTTGCTGAAAGGCAATCCATTCTATTTTATGGGGTCGCAATGTTTTTCTCTAGATTTTATTATGCTCCTAATGTACAATTCTTTCGGAGAACCACAGAAAGGTTGTCAAATACCAGATCTACATTTTCATAAGAAACAAAATTACACATGGAGAACTGAACTCAACATTAAATAATACTTAAGAGTGTCAGCTAGAAGTATTCTCACTTCAAGAGGTCAAAGGCTGCGTCTTCAAGTCTGTTAATAATGTGGGAAGTTAATGAGATTAACAGTGAACTTGAGATGAAAAAAAATAACAACCAAGTAACAAGACTTGCAGGTACTTGAGGAATAATGAGGTTTGTTTTGCCCAGCAACAAGATTAGCAGGAATCTGGAGAAATTGAGGTGTGAATGGCCATATCAGAAACATTCTTTACCAGAGGTCAGTGCAGCTATACAAATGATAACTTCTAAAGGCAAGGAATTTGAGAGAGGTACACAGCAGGATCCACAGAGGGGAATATTAAAGAGACTAAACAGCATAATTGTGAGCACCTTTATTGGGGGGAGGCAGGTTAATTCTCCATGCAACAGTTAGACAGGTGATTTCCATCTCTGATCCGAGCCTTGGAAGCCTGTTCCATCTAATGTTTAGAGCCATGGTATTTTGCAGATATTCTCCTCTAAAAGATGCATTTTTGTGCCTTCACTGAACCAGAAAGAGACGTATTCCTAGACTTGGTAACTTAAGCATTAGTGTGTAGTAAATATTAACTGGATTTGACTAATAAAATTACCGAAATTGGATGCAGCTTGGGAAGAGGTGTATCAGTGAGTTCAGGAAACGTGGGTTTATTTTGGGAACCTGAGGTAATTTCCAATAAAACAGTGTATTTAGTTATTCATATACTTAAGTATCATAGTGTATATTAGTCTTTTGTTGTGTTTTTCTTTAATTTACTTTAATAAATTTTCTGTATTGTTTACAGACTGGTCAGGTTCCTCATTTGGTTGGACATTGTTCTTCACATTATTCCAAACAAATATACACCAACTAAAAAGCAGTTTTAAGTTATTCTTCGGCGTTTTGAGACACTCTCGTAGGTAACATCAGCGGGGTTCTTAACAAGTTCTACTTCAGAGAATAGAGCATTAGACTCTCGGCTGACTTTCCAGTGCAGTGCTGAGGGGTGGTGCACTGCCAAAGCTGTTTGGGTGGGATGTTAAGCTGAAACCCCATCTGCTCTCAGTTGGGCATAAAAGATCCCACGGTCCCCAGTTCAAGTGAGAGCTGGGAAATTATTCATAGTGTCCTAACAAATAATTATTCCCCAATTGACATTAAGCAGATTATCAAGTCATTATCACTTGCAATCATTGTGGAGGCTTGCTGATCACAAATTGTCTGCTTTGTTTTCTACATTACACCACTGACTACACTTCAGAACTAGTTTGTTGGCAGGAAAGTGCTTTGGGACATCCCAAGTTGTGATGCGTGATATGAATGTAAGGCCTTCCTTATTTGTTAAATCTTTGTGGAGAGCGCATTTCGAGCTCAGCAGCAAGGGCCATTCCTTTGTCACAGACTGCAAAAATCTAGGCTAATATTACAAATATTGGTCACTTCGACATCTGTGAAGATTTTCCTGAAAGCACTCTTAACTCATTAAAATTAGCAAACACCTAAAAACTGAATCGTACTTCAAGTTTTGTGAATGGAGCATCCTGTACTCCAAATGCCATTAGCTTCATTCCAGTATGCGAGGAACTCTCTTTGACATTATGGGCGTGATTGTCCCACTGTGTTGCACCTGGTGCCGATCATGTTGCGCTGGGTGCAATGCGGGAGAGGTTGGGCCTCGCGCAGGGCATCAAAATGCATGAACCATCTGACCGGCAGCACCTGGCATGATCTGATTCACACCCTCGCTGGGCATTATCCAGATAATCATATTTAAATGAGCTGGTAGGCACATTTAAATATGCGCTGCCTATTTAAGACCACATTCTCCTGGCTCCTGGGAGTCACCGGTGAGGCCTCAACTGGATGCCGATTAATACTGGTCTCCACAAGTGGAAATGAGACCAGACATGATGGCCACTCTGGGGATCTCGGAAGCCAATGGAGCCCCTTGAGTGGTTGGACACAGGACAGGGTAGTACCCTGGCACTCCCCCTGGCACCTGGGTACCCTGGCAGTGCCAAACTGTCAAGGTGCCAAGGGAACTGCCCGGGTGCCAAGCTGGCAGTGCCATGGTGCCAAATTGGCATCTACAAGGGAAGGGGAGGTGAAGGAGGGTACAAAGGGTGGGATGGTAAAGGAGGGTATGAAGGGGTTTCATAAAGTTTGGGGGGGGTGATGGGAAAGGTCCTGAAAGACAGGGGCCTGTAGGGAAATTGGGAGTGACACTATAGCAGGCTGTGCTCACTTGTGGGGGGGAGGGGGGTAGTAACACACATATCTGCGGGATGGAGCATTGTCTGTGGGTGGGAGGTGTGGGGGACCCTCAAGCTAATTTATTGATCAGGATACCCTTTCAAAATGATGCCCCGATCTCTGAGGAGCCAGTCTCATCAGCAAGTTGAGCTCTCCACTGATAAAACATTTTTTGTGACCTAGACTGGGGAGTTACTCCGCAAGGCCCAAAAAAACTATTAAGTGTGGGTGAATCCAGATCTGGATCTTACCTAAAAGCTGGTGTGAAACAGCATGCCAAACTCACTCACAATTACAGTTAATCATTACAGTGAATCGCACCCTATGTTTAATACTTTCCGAATCAGAGACATATGCTTGGCGAACCGTTGTCAAAAAGAGTATCTCCCATTTGAATCTAATTTCACTATTGCTCTATTATTTTGTTAGCTGGTCACCCAGTAGTGGAAAAGATGCAATATTTTTGTTTGTCATTCAGGTGCAATGATGAATGTCGCACTATTGCTTCCAGACAGCATTTTGAGTTGGGGCAGCCAGAGCTGTTCATATTAAGTCTATCCTCTGTTTACTGAACTACCAGGGGATCCAGAGAAATATTATTTTACGATGATTTTAGTTCGCTGAGTATAATTTGCTTTTATGGAAATGTAGGTCTGGAATTTGACATGCTCGTTGTGGCAGTCTGAAAGATTTGAACATTTAAAGCATAATATAATACACACAAAGGTATTGCAACTCCATAAAATAGAATGCATTATCTTTCAGCAAATTATTCTTCCGATCACTTAATATAATTACCATCAACGCAAATGCAACTCAAGCCTAGTACCATAATCTGATTATATAAGAACATAATCCAAGTAGGATTAATGGCTTTAACATAAATGAGGTGGAGGTCCTTTTCAAGCTAAAGGGCTTAACATAAATCCTAGAGTTAGGCAGTCGTCAACCCAAGGTAACACGAGATGCAAGAGGTAAGATTTGTTTGTTACTGACAGTTACTGTAAGGGGATGATGAATGCTGGAGAATTATTCCTATATTGGAATCTGGCCACTATGGTATCCAGTTTCTAAATGGTGCCAAAGGACTTCTAGGTGACTGCAGACCCATCGGTGGCACAACAGTACTGAGTCAAATATCAGAGTGAGTGGTCAGGAGAAAACTTGAAGATTACCCTGAATGACAATAATCCAGTGAACAGCAGCTAGCACAGATTTAGAATGTAGGAGCTTGCCGGACCAAACTGCTATTGAGAAAGTGACATTCCAGATAGACTGTAAGAACTTCAGAATCATCTTTGAAGTAGCTGGATAATGTTGGAACTAGAGTGCAGCTTCTTGCTGAGTGGATGGGGTAAGATGGGGCCTAATGCCCTTCCTCAATGAGGGGCCCGATTCAACCAGAAAATTTCTATGTCCAGTTTTGGGCGCATTTAGCGGGGTGTTTCTGGGCGCCCACAACACCGAAAAAGACCCTGCTATTCAACAGCACGTTGCCATTGTTTCAGCCTCGGCGAGGAACACCCCATCCAGGACACACTTTAGTCATTTCCTTCACTGGCAAGCCCAGCAGGAAGACTACTCGCAGTTCAGTGCACCATTTTTAAAGACAGCCCCAATCTTTCGACTCCGCTCAGCGACCCTACTGCTGTCTCTGGGCAGCCCCCCCACTTCACTCAATTTACCTCTTCTGGGGAACTCTAGCCCCTCTCACCCCAGGGGCAACATTCCCCTGGGGGCGACCCCTGATATGGGCAAACTGGCACCCGGGCACCTTAACACTGCCAGTGTGGCAATCTAGCAGTTCCCCTGACTGCCCGGCAGTGCTACCCAGGCACCCTGACAGTGTCAGGGTGGCATTGCCAATGGTGTCCACGTCCCAATGTCAAAGTTCCAAACTGGTAATTCAAAGGCGCCCAGGTGTCAGCAGGAGTGCCAGTGTACCACCCTGTACAATGCTCGACCACCCGGGGGTCTCCAGTGGCCTAGGAGACCCCCCCCCCCCAAGTGCCATTACAACTAGTCCTCGTTTGTGTCAACCACTACCAAAGGGAGAAGTCTTACAACACCAGGTTAAAGTCCAACAGGTTTGTTTCAAACACGAGCTTTCGGAGCACGGCTCCTTCTTCAGGTGAATTCTTCCTGGAGATCCTCTCCACTTTGAGCCGGCAGTTTGCGGTGTCAATGGTAGCCATGATGTGGAGATGCCGGCGTTGGACTGGGGTGAGCACAGTAAGAAGTCTTACAACACCAGGTTAAAGTCCAACAGGTTTGTTTCAAACACGAGCTTTCGGAGCACGGCTCCTTCTTCAGGTGAACCTGGTGTTGTAAGACTTCTTACTGTGCTCACCCCAGTCCAACGCCGGCATCTCCACATCATGACTACCAAAGGGTGTATTGGCAAGTTCTCCCAGGAGCAGTCGGGCGCCGGCTGAATCCGGCAAACGCATATTTAAAAGACCTAATGGCTCATTTAAGAATGCATATCTGGATCTCACACAGGAAGAGCGGGATCCAGATTGCAACATCTGGAACGTTGAATCTACAGTGCAACCCTCTGAAAGGGTCCGCGCATGAGCGTAGGTTCCCGTCTCCGGGAGTCTCCGGGACTCCGGGATTCTATGATTCCGTTGAATCTCATGAGACATTTCAAGCTTTGAGAATCTCATGAGATCCAACACCAAGTTGGGCACGATGAGGACACTGAATTGCACCCGAGATCTCTATTGGAATCTTCTGATTAGAATAGAAAAATGTGGAAGGACCCTTCTGCTCATCATGTTCACTCTTTTGGCACACTTCTTACTTGAACTGTGTACCACTCACTCTGAAGAAAATGTTTAAACAAATATTATAGGATATTTATCCATCCCCATATCTCTACTATTCAACCTTCCATAGATAGCATTTTCTTCATTCGCTCGAGCACAACAACAGTCTTTATCGTATAGAGTAACCTCAGTCTATACGCATCAATGTAACTTCTATCCAGACCCAAAAATCAATTTGAAAGTATTAAGTATCATTGTTATTGCTGGAAGTCGTTCCAGATATTTATAACTTTGGGGAAATAGTTTCTTCTGATCTCAGTTGAGGGTTGCTAATTTTAAACCAACACGCACAATAGTTGCCTTTACAGACTAAACAATTGCTGATTAAATCAATATTATTTGTATCTCGGTAGTTACATAATATCAGGATGATATATATTGGCCGGGAGTCTCCGATCCCACGCTGGGTCGGGGAATCACCGGGGGGGGGTGAGAATCACGCCACACTGTCCCGCCGCCGGCCCGCCGATTCTCCGGTGCCGATTCTTGGACGCCCGCGGGATCGCCGCTGCGCCGGTCGGGGCCGCGGCGATTCTCCGCGCCTCGACAGGCCGAGTGACCACCGAGTCCCGTCGGTGTGGGTTACGTATGGTCCCACCCAGCAGGACCTCGGAGTTCTGGCTGCGGGAGCCGTCTTGGCCGGGGGGGGGGGGGGGGGGGGGGGTGTGGTGAGGGTATCCATGCCTGGGGGGGCCTCCACGGTGGCCTGGCCCGTGATCGGTGGGCAGGCTAGTTCCGTGGGGGCCATATGTTCCTCTGCGCCGGGCCCCTATGGGGCTCCGCCATATTGCCTGGGGGCCGGCGCGGAGACGGGAACCTACGCTCATGCGCGGACCCTTTCAGAGGGTTGGTGCAGACTTGATGGACCGAATGGCTTCCTTCTGCACTGTAGGGATTCTATGATTCTTACCATAAGGGAGAGGAGCAATGTCCTCTTCCCAAAGACCGGCAGGAGGAGATCACCCATTCGGATTAGGCAAACATGTGTGGACATTGCTGCCACTGCCGGTGGCAAAATGCGCCATGGGAAAAGCCTGCAGCAAGTACACGAAAAGGCTCTGGTTCTCCTGAACAAGTGCAGGAAAAGGCTTAATAGCCTGGTTTGCTCTGACAAGGGAAGTGCTAAACTCAATCCTTAGTGCAGGTCTAAGAGTATTTACCGTTCTGCAGACATAACAGCTGGGGAGCCATAGGGCACATGCTGCTCCTGAACATTGGAGGGGTATGTGCCCAGGGCACTTACCCTCAGAATGATTTTGAGCCATAATAATATTGGTGACCTGTCACCAATAAAACATGCAGCTTCCAATAAAAGGAAGCAGCTGACATTAGCCATAGAGGATGTTGTGTTCTTCTGCTTCGGATAACACAGGCTGCAGACTCTGAAATGAGTTCAACGTGTTTATTGAACTATTAACACAGTTCTCAAATGAGTTTGACTCTCTGCTAATCTAACTCTCGTAACTCAGTCTAACTGTACCATCTTGCTCTAAACCACGTGCTGGGGTGTGATGCTGTTGATCAACCCTGTCTAACTCTCTCGATGTCTGTCTGTGGAAAGAGGCAGGGTATGAGTGCATCATCCCTTTTATAGTGTTTATGTCATGCCCCCTTGTGGTGATGCCACCTCTGAGTGTCCTGACTGCCCATTGGTTGTGTCCTATACTGAGTGTTCATTGGTTGTATTTTTGCATATCAGGACAAAGGACAGCAGTGCCTTAACTCCCTTTCTTCAGTATTTACATGTGAGACAGGCACATAATGCCTGAGAAAGGGCCAAAGATACAGGGGGGTACTCTACCAGTAGATGAGGACACCAATGGTGGGTGGAGATAGCCTGCACCATGAGGATGTCATAGCAAGAGGGACACTCATGTTGGAGTTAGTGATTTCAGAGAGTAACGCATTTATTAAAGTGGTGCATTTACTATCCGTATCGCAAAGCATACTGAACACTGAGCTGGGAATTTGGCTTTGCAAAGCCAGCTCTGATGATCTTTTCTTGTGTCTCGCACAGGTGCAGATAACAAGCAATGAGCTGAAGAAGCAGTATCACATCTTACATATGCTTCATCTACTAGCATAGATACCCACGTGTTTAAATAGAATGACACTGGGTGAGGAGCATGGCATTAGTGTACAGGAAGAGATGCCAGAGGCAAAGACACATAGGCTGGCAGACAAATGAGGCCTTGCCCAACTTGGCATAGTTGCAGGAAAAGTATGATGGCACAGTGCCATTCCTTGCCTTTTCTCCGTACCCCTCCACATTGTGAAAGGAGGTTCTACCTAAACTAGCAACCGCAAATGTGCCCCCAAGTGTCAGAGATCCCTGGGGCAGTGGGGATTTTGGGCAGAGAATGGAAGATTCCATCCAGCCCATGTGAACCACAATAACCTCAAGGCTATGTTTTCAGAAACTCCTCCTTGGAGATAATGGCCAGCCTCATGGAGAGCAATATGGGCATCACTTGGAGATGTTCGCAGGACACTGACACACACAGAATGCACGCCACACAGCCTTGGCTAGTCAATAGCATTAGTAATGCAGAGATATTTGGAATGGACAACCGTCTTCCCTCCAGACATCTGGGGGGCATTTCTCCAATATTGAGCCCAAGTGTTCGCACCGTCGTGAACGCCGTCACGTTTCACAACGGCACGAACCGGGCCCGGTTACGTCCGATTCTGGCCCCCACAGGGGGCCAGCATGGCGCTGGAGCGGTTCACGCCGCTCCAACCTCCTTTTGCGGCGCCAAATGGGCACCGCGCCAACCCGCGCATGCGCAGTTGGGCCAGCTCCATTCTGTGCATGCGCAGTTGGGCCAGCTCCATTCTGCGCATGCGCAGTTGGGTAGCGCCATCCTGCGCTTGCGCGGGATCTTCTTTAGCGCGCCGGCCCTGACTCAAGATGGAGTCGGTGTTCAGGGGCCGGCTGCGCCAGAAAGTAGGCCCGGGGGGGGGAGAGGCCGACCCGCTGATTGGTGGGCCTCGATCACGGGCCAGACCCCTTCGTAAAGCCCCCCCACAGGCCACCCCCCGACCGTTCCCGCAGAGTTCCCGCCGGCAGTGACCAGGGGTGAACGGCGCCGGCAGGACTCTGTCGTATTGGCGCGGCCGCTCAGCCCATCCGGGCTGGAGAATCGGCGGTCCCACCGATTCCAGTGGCCCGCAGCCAGCGCCATGTCAAACGTGCCAGCACAAATGGCACGGATTCTCCGCACTTCGAAGAATCACGTGCCGGCGTCGGGGCTTCGTGGCATGGTTGCAGCGATTATCTGGCCCGCGCGGGGCTCAGAGTATCACCCCGCTAGAGTGCCAACCAAGGGTGAATATTTTGCTGAAGGGAATCAGGGTGCCAAATCTCATTGGATGTCTTCATCATTCCTAGCCTCTGTGACTCCTATGACTATGGGAGTCTGTGCAGCAGGACCAATTGACAGAGGCTGTCCCCTATAATGATGTAGGTACAACAGCCTTGGAAAATGTTCTCACAGGCATCATCACAACAAAGATGATTACCATCTGCATGTCAGCCACGAGTCAAACGAAGTGAAGTGTTGCCTCCATCTTCTCCAAGGTCACAGGGCCGTGTAGGAGTGGCTGAGTGCAGAGGTCACTGGTTAAGTGAATCATTGGGGAGTCTACTTACTGTAATTTGCACTATTTTCCTTTCTGAGTACAGAACAAATAATGACACTCAAAGGCACATATGCGAGATTCTTTTTTTATTGATGACCAGACAGGAATCTGAAGTGATGAAGGAGATCAAAGGTTCTTCAATGGTGATAACAAAGCCTCTTGGCAGATGGTCATCCTTCAATGGCACCAAGAGTTTAGATGTTACAGGCTGTGATTTCAATGGAAGTGTTTGCACATGGATCTCCGGGTGAGTTCCCTATTATGTCCTTTATCCTGACTCAGAGGGACTCAGTTGAAATGTTCCTTAACACGATGATCCCTGACATCTATGACATTCGAGCAAGATCTTCACACTGCATTCCTGTACAGGTGGAACACCTCGGTATTCTGAATCCACCCCCTCCACTTCCTCCTCCATTTTGTGTCCTCTGACGGACTGTCTCCATCCAGAGCCTCTCTATCCTTAAGCTGCAGACTTCTGTGCAGGACCATGTTGGAGAGAGTGCTCAGCAGATCATCACAAAGAGTGAGGCCCATGCTGGAGGGTATTGCAGGGTACCACCTGACCAATCCAGGTGCTGGAACTGTATCTTCAGAAGCCCCAAGGCCTGCTTAATTCAAAGGTTTTCCTAGTAAGCAGATAGCTTTGGTTGTATCACCTCTGGGCCTCTGTGCATTGAGGAGAGGTGAACAACCATCTAGTGACGAGATATCCCTTGTCCAATTCAATTTGGAGATGGAGATCTTCAGCAGTCTGGATTGGTAGAGGATGACGGAATCATGACAGCTTCCAGGAAAGCAAGCGTATGCATGGGGAATCCCTTGTGGTCACAGATCGGCTGAATATTGTAGGAGTGGAAGCCCTTCCTCTTGATGAACCTCACTGGATGGTTATTAAGTGCCGTGGGTGCACCTGACTTACACCTGGGGAAATCAGAAACTCCTGCCCAAAGCCACATCTGTCATGAACAGAATGTAATGTTCAGCTCTGACAAAAGGGGCATCAGTAACCTGCTTTCTGAAAAGTTGTTTGTGAGATTCCACCAAAGTTCACAGCTGATTCTTAGAAGATACCATAGGCAAAAAAAAGTTCAAGACCACAGTGATTTTGATAGCTACTGGCCGGGCAAGGCAACCAGTGCTGTGAGGTCTTCAGCGATGTGAGCACAAATGTCTGTAACGATTTGCCTCAGGAGTCGCAGTCTCCTGCAGCATGTGGCCTCAGTCATCTCCAGATAGCTCCCTCTCCAGTCTTAGATTCTATGCTGAGGGTATGTCATCTCTTTGCTGCCCCTCATTCATCTCCACTACCTTCTTGATAGCTGTGGATACTTCTATCCTGTGGCTCATGTTGCTCCTCAACTCCACTGAGCCCAAGTTCTGACAGTTGTGCCCTCAGTCACTGATGTAGCCTTCCTTGTGTTTAGGCCTCCTTCTGCACTGTAAACTCTGTAAGGGGGCTGCTCCATTTTCCTTGGCAACTTTGATCCCTGCGATACCAGGATGGCGACAACCCTGGCACTGCCTGAGTGCTTATAGTCCAACCCCTCCCCTCCCACACCCCTTCCCCTGACCCCCAGGCTGTGCTAAGGGCACCTGTTTGCCAAAGGCCAAGTTCCCCTTTGCAGTGTTCATGCATTTATGCAGCTTGGGTAATTCCCTTGTACAGTCATGATTGGTTCCCCACTGGATACCTGCCATCCTTCACCTGATCTGCAACACCCCCTCCCCCTTCCCCCACCCCAATGAGTTTCTAATCAATGTTACTTGACTTTAGTCATGGATCGGACATAATGATATTGCACCCTCCCTCTGCCCTGACAACATGGCCAGCGGGGTGTGGTGAATGTATTCACCATAATGCATGCATGATACCGTAACCTGTGACCTATGACCTGGAAGTGGTAATATGAACTGCTTCCAGGTACTGTACTGTAACCCCAGTATGGCTCCGCCTCTGGCTCCACCCACACCGGGGCCATATATAGGCCGGTCACCTGTGAGCAGCATTCATCTGTACTACTGACTCTGGCTAGGTAAGTTCATGACTAATAAAGCCTACTGTTCAATCGCTCTCTCTGCCTCACTGTGAATTGAAGGTATATCACAGGGAAAACCAGCATGTCGGCCAGCACCGGTATTTTTGGCCCCTATCCATCTCTGTTTGCACTTCTATTAGGAGCTGGAAATTCAGCTCCTAAATGTCATCAACAAACAACTTGGGGTGGGATTCTCCCTTCTGGGGACTAAGTCCCCACGTCCGCCAAAAAAGGAGTGAGAATCACTCTGCACTTTTTCCTCGAAGATCTGGGGTGATTCTCCGTTTTCCAGGGGGCTAGCAAAACCCCGGAGTGCGTCCCGCAGCTCTGATTGCCGGGGGACCCTGCTAGCTAGACCTCGCAGCTGTGCATGTGCACGGTGGTTACAAGCGGGTCTGCGCTTCTGCGCGGCGGCCCACTTTGGCGCGGGAACTGCCGACAGCGGGCCCGTGCGGAGGAAGGTAGGCCCTTCCCAGATCGTGATGACCCACAGATCGGTGGCCCTCAATCGCGGGCCTGGCCAATGCTGAGGCATCCCCCGGAGTCAGATAACCCCCACCAGGACTGCCACCGCGGCTGCAGGTCCCAGCTCCCGCCGGGTGGTACCCCATGTAAACTATGCTGATGGGAGTTCGGGTGGTCGACCACGGAGAATCGCCGCGGGGGCCTGTTCCAGCAGCTCCTGATCGGCGCCGCATCGCCCGTGCGCGTGGGCATGTCGGGTCCATCGAAAATCGTGGAAGGGCCGTCGCACCGGATTTCCGGCCTGAATGGCTATTCTCCGCCCCTGCGCCAGGGACAATTACGGCGCGGAGGGTTGGAGAATCCCGCCCCATGTCTCCATTTGCTTGAGATCCAAATCTAATGGGCCCTGGAGATGTAGGATTCTATCATAGAATCATCATGGAATTTACAGTGCAGAAGAAAGCCATTCAGCCCATCGGGTCTGCACCGGCTCTTGGAAACAGCACCCTACAAGCCCACACATCCACCCTATCCCCATAACCCAGTAACCCCACCTCACCTTTTTTGGACGTCAAGGGCAATTTATCATGGCCAATCCATCTAGCCTGCACATCTTTGGACTGTGGGAGGAAACCGGCGCACCCGGAGGAAACCCACTCAGACTCGGGGAAAATGTGCAGACTCCGCACAGGCAGTGACCCAGCCAGGAATTGAACCTGGGACCCTGGAGCTGTGAAGCAACATGGCTAACCACTATGCTACTGTGCCGCCCACGTCCTATTTTCACCATCGATGTACCACAGTTGGTTTGAACAAGACCAGTGTGTCATTTCTCTTCTTGGAGTTTCTGAGTTGGATATGTTTCTGATGGCTTAGTTAGTAGCAATCTCACATCTGAGTTAGATGTTTGTGGGTTCATGTCCCATTCCAGCACTCGAGTATAACGAGCACGGCAGACACTCTTGTGTGGTATTGAGGGCATGCTGCACTGCTGAAGAGCACTGCTAGAGGTGTTGTTTTTGAACACAATTGCATCAGTTGTAAAAAAATGATATGACACAATTTTGAAAAAGAACAATGGAGCTATCTCTGGCGTTTGGGCCATCGTCTTACACCTGAAACATCACAAAACATATTTCCTGGATATTACCATATTGTTTTACATGATTATGAACTGCATGATTTTTTTTAAATATTTGTTCATGGTATGTGGGCATCTCTGGCCGGACCAGAATTTATTCCCTGTCCCTAATTACCCTTGAGAAAGTGGTGGGAACACCCACAGTGCAATTAGGAAGGGAGTTCCAGGAATTTGATCCAATGACAGCCAGGTGTATTATTTTAGTTGATCTGACATGAGAATTTAAGGTACTTCTTATGTGCTCAAACCATAGAGCAGATTTTCACTTTAAGCAGTGGCGGTGGATGTTCTGCAATTGATCTGCTGCTGGCTGTGCATCCCATCGGACAAGGGATTGAGAAAGGGAGGGAACCATGAAAATACAAGAATTTTATTTTAAACTGCAGGCTTCGGGATGGTCTGATTTAATGTAGATCATTTAGGTCAAGTGTGAAGGTTTCTGGGCAGCTGATAAGTAAAAGTTCAAACAGTTTCAAGGATGAGAGGCTGGTCAAAAAAAACATTGGACTAATCAAATATGCCGTTTACAAAGGCCTGATTGAAGGTTTCATTGCCAGGTAGGCTCGATGTGGTTGGAGGCATTTGATACAGAAGTGGATATAAAGAGGCCTTGTGGCTGAGAAGCAGGTAGAATGTTACCTGGAAAAGAGAGATATGATGAGTGGACATGGGTGAATGAGAGGGGTAGATATATTGAACAATAAGAGCTGAAATATAAATAAGATTTGTAGCCACGGGAAATTTAAAGTAAATATAACACTGAAACCCATAAAATGCAACAGAAACCTTCCACTATGATCACACATTTACTAGTCTCATTATTTATCTTCATAATTTAGGTCTGAATACCCTGATCTATGGGGAATATCTTCATGGAAGACTGCTGCATCCTTCACAATGCACGGTAACTAAACAGTGATACATACAGTCATGTGGCTGCTGATGAGGTGGACTCCGAAGAACACTAGCTGGCTCCATCACTAAAGTGAAAAATTACCAATTACTTATAATAATAATTATCTTTATTGGTGTCACAAGTAAGCTTACATTAACACTGCAATGAAGTTACTGTGAAAACCCCTAGTCGCCACACTACGGCACCTGTTCAGGTACTGTAGCAGAATGGTTAGCACTGTTGCTACACAGTGCCAGGGACCCGGGTTCGATTCCCGCCTTGGGCCATTGTCTATGCGGAGTCTGCACATTCCCTCCGTTTCTGCGTGGGTTTCCTCTGGGTGCTCAAGTTTCCTCCCGAAAGACATGCTTGTTAGGCGAATTGGACATTCTGATTTCTCCCTCAGTGTATCTGAACAGGAGCCAGAGTGTGGTGACGAGGAGATTTTCCAGTAACTTCATTGCTGTGTTAAAATAAGCCTAATTGTGAAACTAATAAAGATTATTATTACACTGAATGTCTTTCGGGACTTGTGGGAGCAAACTAGAGCGCGTGAAGGAAAGCCACACAGACACAGGGAGAACGTGCAGATTCCGTACAGATAGTAAGCCAAGCCAGGAATCAAACCCGGGTCTCTGGCACTGTGAAGCAACAGTGCTAACCAATGTGCTACTGTGTGCCCATGTGTCACCAATAAAGCAACATAGGGATGTGTCAGTGAACAAAACTATTAAACCTTTGGTTTCTGGGTCACCAGCTAATTTACTTGTGTAGTGTGGTGGTTTGGATATGAGCACTGCCATTGGTGCAGAGCACTGGCTTCCCATTGGCTCTGGCTCATTATGTGCCTCTCGTCCGATTGGTTGGGACTAGTCATGTGACTGCTCTCCAATTGGTTGAGAGGCAAGTAGGCCCCGCCTCCGAGGCAGTACCCAGAGTTCCCGGCGGTCGGCCATTCTCTGTAGTCGACCACCGGGCTAACACCTAGCTGATTAAAGCCACAGTTCGCATCCTAAATGTGTCTTGAGTCGAATTGATGGTATATCAATTTAATCAGCTAGAATTTCGGAATGGAGCTACGCATCAAGCGTGACTGCCTCCGCACCAGCCCGCATGCTGCAAATGCGTCTGCAATTTTTAAACACTGGCAGGCGTGTTTTAATAGTTACCTGACGACTGCAGCCGGCAAGCCCACCAAGGAGCAGAAACTCCACTCATGCGTGGGCACATCGGTCTACGCAATGATCGAGGACGAAGGCGACTTTTATGCGGCCATGGAGATTCTCAAAGGACACTTTCTCCGGCCGGTCAACAAAGTTTACGCACGGCATCTCCTGACGACCAGACAACAGTTCCCTGGTGAGTCCCTCGACGAGTTTTACCAGGCCCTCGCAGCTCTAGGGAGAATGTGCGCATGTCTCCATGTTTCGGCGACGGAGCACATGGAATTTCTAATCAGAGACGCTTACGTTGCTGGCATGCAGTCCCCTTCCATCCGACAACGATTACTAGAGAAGAACGCCCTCAGCCTAGCTGAGGCACGGACTCTTGCAACCTCCCTGGAGGTTGCTGACCTGAACGCCCGCGCATACGCCCCCGGCCGCGCAGCAACCCCCTGGACTTCATGGCACGCGCCACCCCCGTCCTCCGTGGACCCCGACCCCCCCCCCCCGCAAGCCTGCGCTGCGGGTCGCTCCGACAAACTAGCGGGGCCTCGTTGCTATTTCTGTGGCCTCTCAATGCACCCCCGCCCACGCTGCCCGGCCCACTACGCTCGGTGTAAGAGCTGCGGGAAAAAGGGCCACTACGCCCTGCCAGACCAAGTCGGTCACTGCTGTCCCGCGCAGCGACCACGGATCGCCCCCCCCCCCCCCCCCCAGTGCCCCCCAGGGCCCCACGCCGTGCACCAACCTCTCCGGCCCGGCTCCCGCAACAGCCCCACGGTCCTCCCGACCCGCGCTCCCAGCTGCCCCGACTGGCCCGCAGACGCCGCTGACACTGCCCCCAGTCTCCACGAGGCTCCCATGGGCGCTGCCGTCTTGGGGCCCCGGCTCCACGTGCGGGTCCTGGGCGCCGCCATCTTGGGGCCCCGGCTCCACGTGCGGGTCCTGGGCGCCGCCATCTTGGGCCAACACGGAAGGCCCTGCAAGCGATTACTCTGCCACTGAGGAGGATCGGAAACTCTCACCACGACTGGCTTCCATCAAACTCAACCAGTCACGACCACGCTCGCTCGCCAAGACTACATCAACGGTTCAGCTCAATGGACACAAAACGAGATGCCTGCTGGACTCCGGGAGCACGGGAAGTTTTGTCCACCCCGACACGGTAAGACGCTGCGCGCTCCCCATCCACCCAGTTAAACATAAAATTAAATTGGCCTCAGGTTCACACTCCGTCCAAATCACCGGGTGCTGCAAAGCGGACCTCACAGTCCAGGGCAGGGTTTTCAAAAATTTCAAACTCCTCATTCTCCCCCGTCTATGCGCTCCGGCACTCTTGGGCCTGGACTTCCAGTGCAACCTGCAGAACTTGACCTTTCAATTCGGTGGCCCTATTCCTCCTCTTACTGTTTGCAGCCTCGCGTCCTTCAAAGTGGACCCCCCTTCCTTGTTTGCTAATCTCACCCCAGACTGTAAACCTGTCGCCACTCGGAGAAGATGATACAGTGCCCAGGACCAGACCTTTATCGGGTCCGAGGTCCAGAGACTCCTTAAGGAAGGAGTTATCGAGGCCAGCAACAGTCCCTGGTGAGCCCAAGTGCTGTTAGTTCGGACTGGGGAGAAAAACCAGATGGTCATCGATTACAGTCAGACCATCAACAGGTTTAAGCAGCTGGATGCGTATCCTCTCCCCCGTATTTCCGACCTGGTTAACAAGATCGCGAAGTACAAAGTCTTCTCCACGGTGGACCTTAAGTACGCCTACCACCTGCTCCCCATTCGCGCGAGTGACGCCGCGTTTGAGGCAGATGGGCGCCTCTACCACTTCCTCAGGGTTCCATTCGGTGTCACAAATGAAAATGAAAATCGCTTATCGTCACGAGTAGGCTTCAATGAAGTTACTGTGAAAAGCCCCTAGTCGCCACATTCCGGCGCCTGTCCGGGGAGGCTGGTACGGGTACGGAAATGGAGTCTCGGTCTTCCAACGGGAGATGGACCGAAAGGTCGGCAAGCACGGTTTACGGGCCACCTTCCCGTATCTCGATAACGTCACAATCTGCGGCCGCGACCAGCAGGACCACGACATCAACCTCCAAAAATTCCTCTGAACCACAAAAATCCTTAATTTAACTTACAATAAGGATAAGTGCATGTTTAGCACCGACCGTCTAGCCATCCTTGGCTACATAGTGCGTAACGGAGTGATAGGCCCCGATCCCGAACGCATGCGCCCCCTGATGGAACTTCCCCTCCCCAACTGCCTCAAATCCCTCAAACGCTGCCTGGGCTTCTTCTCATACTACGCCCAGTGGGTCCCCAACTACACCGACAAAGCCCGCCCCCTCATCCAGTCCACCTCCTTTCCCCTGTCGATGGAGGCCCTCCAGACCTTCAGCTGCATCAAAGCGGATATCGCAAAGGCCACGATGCATGCTATCGACGAGACCCTCCCTTTCCAGGTCGAGAGCGACACGTCTGGCGTAGCTCTGGCGGCCACCCTGAACCAAGTGGGCAGACCCGTGGCCTTCTTTTCACGAACCCTCCACGCTTCCGAAATCCACCATTCCTCGGTGGAAAAGGAGGCATAGGCCATAGTCGAAGCTGTGCGATACTGGAGGCACTATCTGGCCGGCAGGAGGTTTACCCTCCTCACAGACCAACGGTCAGTAGCTTACATGTTCGATAATGCACAGAGGGGCAAGATCAAGAACGACAAGATCTTGCGGTGGCGGATCGAGTTGTCTACGTACAACTACGATATCTTGTATCGGCCGGGGAAGGTCAACGAGCCTTCCGATGCCCTATCCCACGGTACCTGCACCAGCGCGCAGATTGACCGCCTCCGCTCCCTCCACACGGACCTCTGCCATCCAGGGGTCACCCGTTTCTACCATTTTATTAAGACCCGCAACCTGCCCTACTCCGTCGAGGAAGTCAGGACCATCACTAGGGACTGCCACGTCTGCGCCGAGTGGAAACTGCACTTCTACCGCCCCGAATGAGCGCATCTGATCAAGGCATCCCGCCCCTTTGAACGTCTCAGTATAGACTTCAAGGGTCCCCTCCCCTCCAACAGCCGTAACACTTATTTCTTGAGTGTTATTGACGAATACTCTCGCATCCCTTTCGCCATTCCCTGTCCCGACATGACCACAACAACCATCATAAAGGCCCTCCTATCCATCTTCTCCCTGTTTGGTTACCCCGTGTACATCCACAGCGACTGGGGGTCCTCTTTTATGAATGATGAACTGCGTCAGTTCCTGCTCAGCAGGGACATAGCCTTTAGCAGGACGACCAGTTATAACCCCTGGGGTAACGGTCAAGTCGAGCGGGAGAATGGCACCATTTGGAAGACCATACTGCTGGCCCTACGGTCCAGAGATCTCCCTATTCCCCGTTGGCAAGAAGTCCTTCCCGACGCCCTGCATTCAATCCGGTCTCTCCTCTGTACTACCACTAATCAAACACCTCATGAACGTCTTCTTGTTTTCCCCAGGAAGTCGTCCTCGGGGTCCCCTCTCCCGACCTGGCACTCCATCCCCGGGCCCATCTTGCTCCGGAAGCATGTGCGTTGGTTGAGCAAGTCCAGTTACTCCACGCCAACCCGCAATATGCGTACATGCAGTATCCGACTGTCGGCAGGATACGGTCTCGCTTTGGGACCTGGCACCCGCCGGCGTGCGGCCTTCTCTCCCTACATCAACACCTCCCCCCCAACCCCAACTCCCCCCAGCGCCCCCCGTGCCCCCACGACCCAGCGCACATGCCCCCTCTCCCCCGATTACAGCGGCTTCACCACCGGCCCGGGGTACGGAGACAAATCTACGACCGACGCTCCCGGAGGCAAGGACGACCATCAGCCCGACGTCACCGGCTCCACTGCGATGGTCCTCCAGAACACCACGGGCACCCGACAGGCTGATCGTCTCCATCTGATGCGGCCATGGGACCTTTTTGGACAATTTTGTGTTATTCTGTTGTTATTAGTAGTAGTATTGTTTTGCCACGAGCCAGTGGGCAGCTCACCCTTATCGATTTTCACTGCTCATACCACCAGTCCTCGGACCCACCCCCTCCTCCCCCCCTCTCTCCAACTTACACGCCCCCCCCGCTTTCTTTCTCCACAAGGGGTGAATGTGGTGGTATAGATATGCGCACAGCCATTGGTGCAGAGCACTGGCTTCCCATTGGCTCTGGCTGGTCATGTGCCTCTCATCCGATTGGTTGGGACTAGTCATGTGACTGCTCTCCAATTGGTCAAGAGACAAGTAGGCCCCACCTCCGAGGCGGGGTATAAGTACCCAGTCGGCCATTCTCTGTAGTCGATCACCGGGCTAACAACTAGCTGATTAAAGCCACAGTTCGGATCCTAAATGTGTCTTGAGTCGAATTGATGGTACATCATGTAGTTTGGTGGCTAATTGTGTTGTAAGACACTCCTGTGAAATGCCTTTGGATATATTATTATGTTTTAAAATAGGAGTTTTTGTTTCAGTTACCTTCATATTTTCTTATTTAAATACCTATCCAGGCTGCTAAAACAAAGATACTGATGTTAAATTTGTTCACTGATAAAGTCTCTTTATGTTTTGTTATTTACTGAGCTTGATGCATTATATATTTTAATAAATCAGAGAGCAGCATCCGTAACTTGAAGTGACAACCAGGCAGAATGAAACCCAATCTGCCGGATTCTCCGTTGGCGGGATCCTCCGCTTTGCTGGCAGCGCACCCACACATGCGGGTTTCCCAATGCCGTGGGATGGCCTCAATGGGAACTTCATTGGCCGGTTGCCGGAACGGAGGATCCCTCTGTCGGCGGGGGCTCGCGCACCAGAAAACATGGATGGCGGGACGGAGAATTCGACTCAATATATTCTGTGTACTTGTTTGATGGGCAGGAACATGCAGGATGAGGTCTCCATCCAGGCTAAACCTAAACAGTGACTCACATTCTGAATCCCAAGTCTGCATTGCATTGGTGCAACAGAGATTCTCGCCCAGCTGAAGAGGCAGCACCCTGCTCCCAAATGGGGTACCCAGACTTGAATTAGGGCAAAGAAGAGACATAGAAAGAACTTTCAAAAAATAGCATGCTCTCAAAGCCATTCTCTTATGCATTCCTGGACCCACCAATGCCGCAAATTAGGAATGAAACATGCTGTCAGTCAGCTTAAATGCCATTGCATGGGCTTATCAGTGATGCGATGGGCAGAATTTGAAGGGTTTTTTCCATTCAGTCCCAGGCATGTTCTTAAGAATAGTCTCAATGTAAGGATAATCAGTCTAAGTGTCCTGTGCTTGCACCCTTACATCTTAAATACAACTGAAGGTGGAAGAAACAAGGGACAGGTGGAAGCATGCCAAATCTAGGTTCTGGCTGAAATTGAGGCACACTCTCCCATTGGAAGCAGACGACTGTTTCAATTCCATGCACAATTGGAATTTTTACCCTCAGGTGTGATTTTTTTGTTTTATTTGCAATGAAAATTGTGCTTACTCCACCTTTCTACCTCTCTCTCTTCTTGTAAGACGCTGCTTAAAATGTATGTCTTTGGGCAAGCTTTTGGCCATCAGCCCTAATGTTGCTTTATGTGGCTAAGTGGCTAATTTTGCTGTAAAACACTCCTGCGAAGTGCCTTAGGACATTTTGTTATGCTTTAAAATAGGAGTTTTTGTTCTAGAGACCTTCAGACTTTCTTATTTAAATACCCACTCCAGGCTGCTAAAATAAAGTTACTGCCGTTAAATTTGTTCACTGGCGAAGTCTCCCTATGTTTTGTTGATACATAAATTTGACTGTCGCCTCAGAGTTCAAAAGCTGAATTTATTACTGAATGCCAGCTTCATTATGGCAATATTAGTATTTGTTTCAGTCTCACAATGTTTGAGCTAACATCTTGCAAACTGGTTGGTCCAGAGAGACAGCATTTGCACCGGACCTGTCAGCAGTCTAAAGGTTAACGTTGAAAAATGTGCTCGGATATTTTGTGTGAAGATCCATTGTGGTTAGTTTGCTGACAACAGTGTAAGATGAGCATTCAACAAGGCTCTCGTGAGATAACGAGATTGCTATAACTCCTACTCATGTAGAACAGTGAGTGCCTCATGGGACACCATCGTAGTACATCCAGAAAGAAAACTTATTTCACTTAAGAATTATTGTTACAAGTTAAAAGGATTATACCCTCAAGGAAATATTATTTCAAAATGTTCTGGACCTAGGCCCGTAGCTGGAGAAGTGCAGGATTGGAAAGTGTATTTGTGTTAAGGGTGGTTATGCTGGAAAGCATTGTGCAATCATTTGAGTGAAAATGCAGCCAACTCAGAAATGATGAACAATAAACAAACCATTTAAACTAAGCAAATAGTGTTAATAAAATGAAACGATGAGACTAAGAATAATAATGCTGTTGCTAGAAAATATCATTTAACAAGTGTATCATCTGTCAAGTTGACAGGAGCTGCAATTTGATCCCTTTATTGATTCTCCACCACAGATTTTGAGTTGCTACCACAAGCCTGAAGGTTTGCATCGCAACTCCTGGAACACAAAATATTCTAGTGCTCTGGGAAAATTATCTGAAACTATTATTGGAATAATGCTTGAAAATGCAGGAAACTGCCATTTTTAAAGATTCATGTTAAGATTTTCCTTTAATACAGATTACTATAGGTCATGTGTGGAAAATTGAAGATAGTATTTAAGTATCCCGCTTTGATTGTACTCAAGGAAGACCTGAGGTTGGAATTTCCACACAGTGAGACATATTCTAAGTTACTGAAGAAAGTGGGGTAGAAATTATTAGGGTTTTGGCTACTATCTGCCATTCCTCCTAAGATATTGGTGTTGGTGCCAAAGGACTGGAGGACTAAAAGTTATATAATTGTTCAAAAAGAGAGGGGAAGGACATGCGACTATAGGCCAGTCAGCCTAAAAGCAGCGGAAGTGAAAATTAATTAGTGCTTGGAAAAATGTAGCTTAATAAATGAAAGCCAACCAGAATTTTTTGAAGGGAAATCATGTTTGGCTAATTTAATTGAGTACTTTGATGTAGCGGGGAGGGGAGGGGGGGGGGGGGGGGGGGGGGGGGTGGCGGTTGGTGAGGACATTTGGATTTTGAGCATTTGGATTTTCAAATAGCTTTGATAAAGCAGCATAAGATAAAACTGTTAGCAAAATTCAAGCCAATGCATTTGAAGTGGCAGTGGCTATGTGGATATGTATCCGAAACCTGTATCAGCAGATTTGATTGTGAAATCATGACTTTATTTTCAGAAGCTCTGAATAATGGAACATCAAAACTGTGGAGTGGGGATGGATTGGAGCACTGATGTTTGGGTGGCACATTCCCATACTTTGGCTGACTACATTTGGAAGGCAAGCAGCAAGTTACTGTACCATAAATACTGCACCATAAACAATGAAGTTCTTCAAGCCTAAGCACCAGAAGACAATTACGTCAGGGTGAAATTAATATTGTGAAATAGCCACGACCATTGGCCAGTTTTTCATTTTGTGACATTAGAACAGACGTAAGCCAGTCCCCCCATCCCACCCCCTGATCCCCACCTCCCAGACTTGCTACAGTCATATGCAAGCTATGACTGTACGTTCCTTATCTTTTCTGCATACCCATTAATACTTCTAAATATATGTGTTTTTTTAACATCTCAATTGACTTGGCACCTTTCTGATTTGTTTGGCATCCTGCTAGTCTTAAAATTCAATTTGGATGCCATTTTTAGATCTTATACTTGACTTAACGCTTGTTTGCTGAAATACACAATGCACATTTCTGAAGATATATTGCTTAGAGGTTATGTCTGCACTCTGTTACTTCCGTAGCTTCTGTTACAGTAGTTCAAGCATGCTGTCCGGTAACCACATGTTCATTCACAGGCAAGTATATATTGGCTGCTCTAACATGTCAAAATGAGTACAATGTCTTTGATTGAACAGTTTGAGTCTTTTCCATTGGATTACTGCACCGAAGGCTACTCCAAAACATGTAATTTTATTATTGATGAAATAGATGACTATTATTAATAATGATAGCTTACAAATTTAAAACAGCTGTGGATTATGTATTGCTACATAAAACTGATACCAAATCTTGTCCATAAAATTTGAGGGCTAGGTCCATGAATCACAAAAACAGATGGCAGTTCCCAATGGCATAGCCACAGGGGAGTATGGTAAAGGAATTATGGAAACTGAAGAAGAGCATTTTGTCTGACAGGTTGACAAATGAAGTACCAAAAATATCACAATGCAATAAATCATTTTTGCTGAAAGATATCGAAATAATTCTACACACTGAACATAGCAAGAGATTGTAATTACCGTTGCAGCTTTGAATATTCAATTAACAACTAGTACTACGCATCATGAAAGGTGGTCTTGAGGTGTAAGTGAATAGCACCCCTGCTTCCAAATCAGAAGCTCCAGGTTTGAATCCCACCCCAGTTGATGGCCAAGGAAGATGCTTTCATCTTGTGGCCAAACAGATATCAACCTGCAAAACCAAGACATGTTCATGGCAGGTGGTAAGCCTGGTCAGCCATGTTATAGAAAGAAAGGCTTTTCATTTCTGAGATGCTCTAACACAAGCTGATGAAATGCTTTCCTAAGCAACTGTTACTATTTCTCATCTACAATTATTATTCACAACTCCAGACTACAACATGCATTTAAAAATGCTTGTTGCCAAAGCCACCTGGGCTTCATCTGTGGAATTTTAAGGTCCCGTCGCAGTTGGGGTGGAACTGGAAAATGCAGAACGCCATTCAAAACTCCACTTACTTCGGCGTCACCGGAAGACCCGGCGGCGGGAGGGGCCATAAAATTCTGCCCCATGAGGGATCTGTAACACACCACCAACACTGCACATTTTAAAAGTGTACTTCACCAGCAAATTGAGCATGGTAACTGAATGCAGGCGGTAGCTCAGATTTCACCTTGAGAGAAATAGTCACAGTTGCACAGAAAAGCATTTCATCACCTTGTGTTCCAGCAACTCAGAAATGAAAGAGCTTCACTGGAAAAACTGAGAAAATTTTGGCCCTACAATTGTATCAATCAGAGTGAAGCAAAATTATCAAACACGAAACTGGGGACTGAGTCAACAGACATTAAAGTGATCTATTTGTTGGATGTTTTATGCAGGAGGCTCCCTCTTCAATAATCAATTGCTTTGATTTAATCTTTAATGATCAACACCCAGCTTGGAGCTAACTTAAGAATGAGGGATGCCAACAGCTATTATCAGTTCTTTGGAAGCATTGACTTTCATAAGTGCAAAGGCTACAAGACCTGAGTAGACCCTAGTGGAGAATAAGCCCTTGTTCATTTTTAAGCATTCTGGGGGAAAACGACCACGTCAGTCATTGAGAATGGGCGATTCAATTGCTTCTCAGTAAGGATCCTGAGGGATTGCTGGTAGAATCTCTGAAATCTGAGATTAATTATTTCCTAAGTTCTGCATCCACTTTATGGGAATTGCCTGTGGCACAGTCTGAATCCAACGTGAATCACATGAATTCTCTTTCCAATCACTTGGGAGGCACAGACAAACAGTTCATGAACGTTTCCTGTTCGGAGGAGGGTCTTTCTAGTGCTGCAACAATGTTGTTGACAAAATGGGAGGATGAGTCACCTCTGAAATGTATGGATGAACAGAATGCATACTACTGTGTCAGCTTTGCTCCATTATTCCCATTAGATTGCATCTCACAAAATGATACATTCAGGAAGCGATACACCAGGAGATAGATTTTATGTAGGTAACATTATATGAACCAAAAGCCAGCATGAGACCATGAAAATAAATTGCATTACGTAAAGTTGTAAAATGATTGCCAAAAGCAGCAGACACCCAGATAGCAAGAACAATTGTCAACCTGCAGCATATTGCTACTTTTTTGGGCTTTGTCTCCTTGAAGATACTGATTTTTCTTGATGCACTTTTGTATAAATGTTTACAGCACTCCCATACAGCAGTCAAGTGCCTTACCTTCACAAGTAAATAATATGGTCTTTAGAACACACATTCCAGCACACGGGTTAAATTGCGGGGAGTGCGGGGCATATCACTGAATTTAAACATTATTGTTGGATAGCTAGGCTGCTAAAGGCACATTGTCAGCACTCATCTGACGACACAGCCAGGACCCTACATGTCAGAAGAACAAGTTGTCCGGGTCTACCTACACTGTGTATCCTCGTTATCTCCTGGTTGAGGGTGGGGGGCAGGGATTGTTCCAGGTCTGATTCTAACATATATGTATTTTCATTGCTTGGACATCCATGTCCTGGTGGCCAGTGGAGTTCTCTTCCACCAATCTGGGGGTTGGTGCCCTTATCTATCTGAATGTACCAGTCCCCAGTCCTAACCAAATAATCATACAAGTGGAAATCACTGACATTGGTGCTCCCATCCCTGAGTTAGCATCAATGCGATTGGCCTTACCAAGCCCACTGGTATTTCAGAAGTGAAAGGGACTTGGGCACAATTGTGGATACCTAGCAGAACCAGGGTTCATATTCTTATGGGTTTCACAAGACACTTCCCAGTGGCAGTGAAAACATTGCAGAGATTTGGGGCGTTTTTAAAAGGTTGCCAGGATTTTAGATTCCAGGGCCGGGAATGTCCGAAACAATGCCCGCTGGAAAGTGGGCGCGAATCACTCCAGACTTTGTTCAAAAAATCCAGAGCGATTCAACGATTTTAAGAGGGATAGCAGGGCCCCGGCGTGTGCTGCGCAGCTCCTGCTGCCGATATGGAGCCCTGCACCTCCGACCACGGGTCCGCGCATGCGCGCGGTGGCCGTTTTCACGCCAGCTCCCAAGCAACATGGTGGAGCCACACAGAGGGCCAGCGCTGAAGAAGATAGTCCACCCCTGGACCGCGCATCGCCGATCGGTAGCGGGCCTGACGTTGTGGAGGACTCCCTGGAGACAGGTTCCCCCGCCTTCCCCCTGTGGCGCTAACAATTATACTCAAAGCCGAGAGACTAGTACAATAGAGGCTTTATTGCTGTACGATGTTGTCCCTCCATCCGCAACTGTAGACTGAGGGTCTGAGCAGCTCTCATACATATTTATACATAAGCTCCCTGTGGGCGGAGCTAGCCGGTAGGGGCTGACCGGAGGAACCTGTATTACAGGTACAGGCATACATCCCCCTACTGCAGTACACATAACTACAGTGGTTATCTCACCACATTCACCCCCTGTAAAAATGAGTCCGGCGGGGGTGACATGTAACTCTAATACAGGGGTGGGCAAACTACGGCCCGCGGGCCGCATGCGGCCCGCCAAAGGTATTTCTGCGGCCCACCAAGTCATTAAAAAAAAAAAAAAAAAAAATTTTTTTTTTTAAAAATTTTTTCTTTTTTTTTTAAATTTTTTTTTAAAGGTTAATGGGTGGGGGGGCTGTTGGGTTACTTACTGGTATAGGGTGGATACGTTGACTTGAGTAGGGTGATCATTGCTTGGCACAACGTCAAGGGCCGAAGGGCCTGTTCTGTGCTGTACTGTTCTATGTTCTATATGAGGCGCCCACAATCATAACCGGGTGAAGTAATTATTTTACTTAATATACTATGCGGCCCTTTGTGAATTGTGAATTTCTGAATGCGGCCCTTGCACGGAAAAGTTTGCCCACCCCTGCTCTAATACAAAGGATGCTATTTACAAGAGGGTCCAACAAGGAAAATCAAGAGTCCATCCGGTTAGCAGGTTACAGGTTGAGCCGAATCGGTGGTCGGACGTTCCGCTGTGAGCGGCGTAGCTGTGGTGGTGACGTCGGCACAGGCGGTGATGGCCCCGATGGTGCAGGTGCTGGCGGTGTTGGTGCTGGCTGCTGGCGGGATGACTCCGAGAGCAAGCCGAAATCTTCCATGTCCTCCAGGGTGGGCAGGGGGATGAGGGATGGACCTAATGGGGACGAATAGGGGGGCGCTGGGGTTGGCGCAGGAAGGGGTGTGGGCATGGGATCGGCACCTGAGGGAGCCAGGTCCCGGAGCGAGACTGTGTCCTGGCGGCCGTCGGGGAACTCCACGTAGACATACTGAGGGTTGGCGTGGAGAAGGCGTACTTTGTCCACCAGGGGTTCCGCCTTGTGGTGCCGTACATGCCTACGGAGAAGGACTGGGCCCGGAGTCGTGAGCCAAGTCGGGAGCGACACTCCGGATGTGGACTTGCTAGGGAAGGCAAAAACACATTCATGGGGTGTACTGTTAGTTGCGGTGCACAGTAGCGACCGAATGGAATGGAGAGCGTCAGGGAGGACCTGCTGCCAGCGAGCGGCTGGGAGGTTCCTGGACCGTAGGGCCAGCTGGACGGCCTTCCATACCGTCCCGTTCTCCCTCTCTACCTGCCCGTTTCCCCGGGGGTTGTAGCTGGTCGTCCTGCTGGAGGCGATACCCCTGCTGAGCAGGAACTGACGCAGCTCATCGCTCATGAATGAGGATCCCCTGTCACTGTGGATATAGTCGGGGAAACCGAACAGGGCGAAAATGGAATCCAGGGCCTTGATGACGGTGGCAGACGTCATGTCTGGGCATGGGATGGCAAAGGGGAACCTAGAAAATTCATTGACCACACTAAGGATGTAGGTGTTGCGGTCGGTGGAGGGAAGGGGCCCTTTGAAGTCCACGCTGAGGCGTTCAAAGGGGCGGGATGCTTTCACCAGGCGCGCGCGATCTGGCCGGTAGAAGTGTGGCTTGCACTCCGCACAGATCTGGCAGTCTCTGGTGACTGTCCGTACTTCCTCAACGGAGTAGGGCAGATTGCGGGCTTTGATCAGATGGTACAAGCGGGTAACCCCCGGATGGCAAAGGCTGTCGTGCAAGGCACGGAGCTGGTTCACTTGTGCACTGGCACATGTACCTTGGGAGAGAGCGTCTGGGGGCTCGTTGAGCTTGCCGGGGCGACACAAGATCTCGTAGTTAAAGGTGGAGAGCTCGATTCTCCACCGCAAGATTTTGTCATTCTTGATCTTGCCCCGCTGCGTGTTGTTGAACATGAAGGCTACCGACCGTTGGTCAGTGAGGAGAGTGAATCTCCTGCCGGCCAGGTAATGCCTCCAGTGCCGCAACGCTTCAACGATTGCCTGGGCTTCCTTTTCGACAGAGGAATGCCGAATTTCGGAGGCGTGGAGGGTGCGTGAAAAGAATGCCACGGGTCTGCCGGCCTGATTCAGCGTGGCGGCAAGGGCGACATCTGAAGCGTCGCTCTCTACTTGGAAAGGCAGAGTCTCGTCTACGGCGTGCATCCCCGCCCTGGCTATGTCAGATCGAATGCAGGCGAAGGCCTGTTGTGCCTCGGCCGAGAGGGGAAAATGTGTGGACTGGATAAGTGGCCGGGCCTTGTCTGCGTATTGCGGGACCCACTGGGCGTAATAAGAGAAAAACCCAAGGCAGCGTTTGAGGGCCTTGGGGCAGTGGGGAATTGGGAGCTCCATGAGGGGGCGCATGCGGTCGGGATCGGGCCCCAGTAGTCCGTTTTGGACTACGTAGCCAAGGATGGCTAAGCGGTCTGTGCGGAACACGCATTTCTCCTTGTTGTACGTGAGATTAAGGAGAGATGCGGTGTGGAGGAATTTATAAAGGTTGGCATCATGGTCCTGCTGGTCATGGCCGCAGATGGTGACATTGTCGAGGTACGGGAAGGTGGCCTGCAATCCGTACCGGTCAACCATTCGGTCCATTTCTCGCTGAAAGACTGAGACCCCATTCGTGACGCCGAAGGGAACCCTCAGAAATTGGTACAGACGACCGTCCGCCTCAAAGGCATTGTAGGGACGGTCCGATTTACGGATGGGGAGCTGGTGGTAGGCGGATTTCAGGTCAATAGTAGAGAAGACCCGGTACTGTGCAATCTGATTGACCATATCAGAAATGCGGGGGAGGGGGTACGCGTCGAGCTGCGTGTACCGGTTGATGGTCTGGCTGTAGTCCACGACCATCCTGTGCTTCTCCCCGGTCTTAACCACTACCACCTGGGCTCTCCAAGGGCTGTTGCTGGCCTCGATGATACCCTCCCGAAGCAGCCGCTGGACTTCGGACCTGATGAAGGCCTTGTCCTGGGTGGTGTACCGTCTGCTCCTGGTGGCGACGGGCTTGCAATCCACAGTCAGATTGGGAAAGAGGGAGGGGGGCTCGACCTTGAGGGTCGCGAGGCCGCAAACGGTGAGGGGAGGTAGGGGTCCACCGAATTTGAGGGTGAGGCTCTGGAGATTGCACTGGAAATCCAGGCCTAGTAGGAGTGAAGTGCAGAGGTCGGGGAGAATGTACAGACGGAAACGGTCGAATTCCACACCCTGTACAGTGAGTTTAACCAGGCAGAAACCCCGGATCGGGACAGAGTGGGAACCGGAGGCAAGGGAGATCTGCCGGTCGGCGGGATGGATCGCAAGGGAATAGCGCCTTACCGTGTCCGGGTGGACGAAGCTCTCGGTGCTCCCGGAGTCGATGAGGCAGGAGGTCACATGGCCGTTGACCAGCACCGATGTGGAAGAGGGTGCCAGGTTGCGAGGACGGGTTGAGCGTAACGGAGGCGAGCAGTGGTTGGTCGGCGGTTGAGTCAGATGAGTCCGACGAGGAGCGGTAGCGACCCGTGTCCCGTGATGGCGGCCCCTGGAGACGAGATGGCGGCATCCGCAGTACCTGTGGGTAAAATGGCGGCGTCCATGGAGCGCACGTTATGGGGTCGGAACAAAATGGCGGCGCCCATGGAACGCACATGGCTGTGGTGGATGAAGATGGCGGCGCCCATGGGACGCACGTGGCGGGGGCGGCAAAAGATGGCGGCGCCCACTGATTGCACGTGGGGTCGGGGGAAGCGGACGGCGGGGCCCATTGAGGGAGCGGCTGAGGCGTGGGGACCGGCGGCGCGATAGCGGCGACCGTCCGGGACTGACACACCGCTGCAAAGTGGCCTTTCGTTCCACAAGCTTTGTAGGTCGCTGTGCGGGCCGGGCAGCGTTGGCGAGGGTGCTTCTGTTGGCCGCAGAAGTAACAGTGGGGACCCCCAGGGGGTGCGGTGCGGCGGGCAGCGCAGGCATAATGCGCGGGGGCGGCTGCTCGGGGGGCCGTTTGCGGGGTCCACGAGGGGTGGGACGGATGGGCCTGGGGAGCCATTTGCGGGGTCCACGAGGGGTAGGACTGGGTGGGCCGAGTGGCTAGCGGAGTAAGTGTGCGCACTACGGGAGGCGGCCGTCATGGAGAGCGCCAGGGCCTTTGCGGCCGCGAGGTCGGGGGCGACCCCTTCCAGTAGTCGTTGCCGGATGGGGTCCGATGCAATGCCTGTAACGAAGGCATCGCGCATGAGTAAATCCGAATGTTCCGCGGCTGTGAGGGCCCGGCAGTCGCAGTCTCGTACCAGAGGTATAAGGGCCCTCCAGAAGTCCTCAATCGACTCACCCGGCTGCTGGACGCGAGTAGAAAGTTGATGCCTCGCAAACAGGGTGTTTGTCGATGGTGCATAGTTCTCCTTGAGCAGTTCCATAGCTGCGGTGTAGTCGGTCGCATCTCGAATGAGCGGAAAGACGCTGGAGCTAAGTCTGGAGTACAGGAGTTGCTTTTTCTGAGCCTCCGTCGGGGGAGGGTGTGCTGAAGAGATGTAGGCCTCGAAGACTGAGAGCCAGTGATCAAAGTCTTTTCTGGCGTGAGGCGAATGTGGATCCAGCTGCAGACGGTCAGGCTTGACTCCGATGTCCATGGTGACTGGGAAATCGTACAGCAATAAATTGTGGCGCTAATAATTATACTCAAAGCCGAGAGACTAGTACAATAGAGGCTTTATTGCTGTACGATGTTGTCCCTCCATCCGCAACTGTAGACTGAGGGTCTGAGCAGCTCTCATACATTTATACATAAGCTCCCTGTGGGCAGAGCTAGCCGGCAGGGGCTGACCGGAGGAACCTGTATTACAGGTACAGGCATACATCCCCCTACTGCAGTACACATAACTACAGTGGTTATCTCACCACACCCCCCCCCCAACAGGACGGCCAGCGCGGCTGCGAGTCCGATCTCCCGCAGGGTGGAACCAGGTTGGAACCACGCCGGCAGAACTCGGCCGGTCGATCGCTAAGAATTGCCGCGGGGGCCTCTTTCAACGGCCCCCTACGTGCGACGCGTCAATTACGCGCGCGGCTGGTGGCGATTCTCCGATCCGCGGAGAATCACGTTACGGCGCCGCGGGTCTGAGACCCCATTCTCCACCCCCGCGCCGTGCGAGATTTCGGCGCGGAAGCTCGGAGAAGGGCTTTAAGAGTCAGGCCCATTTCCATTCTCACCTGATATCCACACACACAATTGCCAACAGATTTGCCTCTGAACCTTTTAGCTTGGTTTTCATTTGCATTATCTATCAAATATCTGTCTTGTACATCTTTTTCCTGCTTCATCTTACTCTCTGATGCTTTCATCACCTCAGGAGCTCTGGAATATTTTGCCCAACCTTCCACTCTGATAGGAATGTATCTTAACTGTATCCAAACAATTTGCCTTCCAAAGGCTGCCAATTGTTCTGTCAAAGTTTTATCTTCCAATCTTTGATTACAAATTACCAGAGCCAGATTCATTCTCACACCTACCAAACCGACCCGCTACCAATTAATTATTTTAACTCGTTTTTAGTTCTTTCCCATAGCTTGCCGCAACCTTAATACATTATTATTACTCTTCCCTACCAACATATAGGCCTGAATGTTTCTGTCCATCTGCGTGCCGGATCAGTAGTCTTGGAATCACATGTACAGTCCACTTTGTCCAACCCCGGTAGCTTACAGGAATCATTCGCTAGCTGGCCAAACTGGTGGGCCAGTGTGAAAGCTGCTCGCTGAGAGGGCCTGCGCTTTGTGGTGGTGGTTTGGGGGTGGGGGGGCGTGGGAGCGGGGGGTGGGGGGAGGGAGGAGGACAGGGAAGTCTCCCCCTTGAAGCCAGCTGCAGGCAGAGGGGTTCAAAAGGACACATGGAAGGATACTGGGAAGACCGAGGGAACAAATGTGAGACTTTGTGCAATGGTAGGACCATCTTCAGGGACAGTCAATCTCTACTATCCTGCAGCACAACAATGTCAGGAGGGATTTGTAACATGACAACCAGAGGACAAAGCCAAACGAGTGCCAACCGACCCTGGTTTCTCCGATGACAGCTTGCAGACCCTCCTGCAGGTAGTCAGTGGTCGATGGGAGATACAGCTGCCAGGTGATGGCAATAGTAAGCCTGGTCAGAGGTGGCAGCTCATGCACAGTATCTGGATGCAATTTGGAAGAGGGTGAATGACCTTTTCTTCTTCGCAAGGGTAAGTAAGGAAATCCATTTGCATCGTGAATGAATGGGCATGTGCAGGCATGCATTTGGTGGGGTGGAATGTGTGATGCAATTGACTCCAGACACAAAGGAGACCTGTACCAAGCTCGACTGTTTAGACTGAGCTAGGATGGAAGCACTCAAAGAAGGGAGAAGTTCTGCAAAGTGTTGGGCATATGGACCAGCGAAATTGTAAACCTCTGCCATTTGAAAAAGGGACTCATGAATGTGCTCTTGTCTTGGATAAAAGGAAGCCCAATGCACAGGGACACAACTGTACAGGTGGTGAAGTTCCAAATGTGACATTATTGAAGCCAATGGAGGGGGACATTCATTATTCTAGTTTGTATATTTGTACGTATTTTAGAGTTGACATGTGAGCAGGAGGTGAGATCTGTTCGAGGAGCGGCAAAGGTTTTTGAGAAGGGTGAGATTGAAGGGGGGGGGGGGGCTTGAAGCCCAGTGGCTTGGGGGCTTCAGAAATGGAGGGTTCAGGGGCAAGTAGTGCAAGTTTATGTCCATTTTTCTCTGTACTCCTGCACAGTATATGTTGAAATCATGCAATGCCCATGTGCAAAATGCAGCAGCAGCTACTTACTCTGTTTCTTTAATGCTCATGTACACTCAGTGCTGTTTTTCCTCCATCAGGTGGATCATTGTTCAGTAATCCAAGATCTAGCCTCTCCACCTCCACATTGGAATAGGAGGGGCTCTTAGATGCTGGGGCATCACATCCTTAATCCGCGCCATGCACCACCTCAGATACTGGCAACTGAGTGGGGTTCATAAAAAGCATAGAATTTATGGTGCAGATAGAGGCCCTTCGGCCCATCGAGTCTGCACCGGCCCTTGGAAAGAGCAACCCACTTAAGCCCATACCTCCACCCTATCCCCATTCCATTAACCCCACCTAATCTTTTTGGACACTAAGGGCAATTTAGCATGGCCAGTCCACCTAACCTGCACATCTTTGAACTGTGGGATGAAATCGGAGCACCCGGAGGAAACCCATGCAGACACGGGGAGAATGTGCAGACTCCGCATAGACAGTGACCCAAGCGAATCGAACCTGGGATACTGGACCTGTGAAGCAACAATTCTAACCACTGTGCTACCATGCTGCCCACTATTGAATATGTTTGCACATATTGCAGCACATATTCCGGGAAGCCCATTACATTTGTCTACGCAGCCATCGGGGACTTAGAGTTCCCAGACTTCCGACGGTCGGAGGAGAGCTGGAGACAGGAAGATGCTGAACCCCAGGCAGATAATGAGCAGGATTCTCCAACCCCCCGCCGGGCCGGAGAATCGCCGGGGGGCGGCGTGAATCCTGCCCCCACCGGCCGCCGAATTCTCCGGCACTGGAGATTCGGCGGGGGCGGGAATCGCACCGCGCCAGTCGGCGCCCGCCCCCCCCCCCCCCCCCCCCGCCGATTCTCCAGCCCGCAATGGGCCGAAGTCCTGCTGCTGTAATGCCTGTCCTGCCGGCGTGAATCAAACCACCTCCCTTACCAGCAGGACTGGCGGCGCGGGCGGGCTCCGGGGTCTGGGGGGGGGGGGGGGGGGGGGGGGGCGGGGGGATCTGGCCCCGGGGGGGTGCCCCCACGGTGGCCTGGCCTGCGATCGGGGCCGATTGAGCCGCGGGCGGGACTGTGCCATGGGGGCACTCTTTTCCTTCCGCGATAGTCGACGCGGAAGTGACCCCCCCCCGCGCATGCGTGGGGATGACGTCAGCAGCCGCTTACACTCCTGCGCATGCGTGGACATCCGCCGGCCGGCAAAGTCCCTTCGGCCCCGGCTGGCGTGGCACCAAAAGCCTTCCACGCCAGCCGGCAGGGCGCAAACCACTCCGGCGCGGGCCTAGTCCCTCAAGGTGAGGGCTTGGCACCTTTGGGGCGGCCCGCCGCCGGAGTGGTTCCCGCCACTCCATCCCACCGGGACTCCCCGCCTCGCCGGGTACGGGAGAATCCCGGCCAATGAGTCTCTGGAGTCATCCATCAGACGACAAATACTGAATGTCAGTGGGAGGAATGTGGAGATCTAGTGGACCTTCGAGAGGATATACCATTCCTGTTACGTACAATGGATAGTTTCATGTAAAACACGGGCACTGTGGTAACCCTCAGCTCTAAACCCATGGCAGTCTCCATCAAGAGATTGGAAACTCCCATGGAATACCAGCTTCAGCAGGTCTATTAAGTGGTTTTGAGGTTGCAGTAAGACCTGCAGGGTATTTCCAGTGTGAGAGATGGATGAGGCAGCTGCTGTCTCTGCTAGCTGCTCTTCGATCTATGGTGAGTAGGGAGGTCCAAGCAAACACCATGTTGACAGATAAGCAGCAGCTGTTTGCATCTGGGAGCTCCTTTCAGGGTGCTCCTGTTGGTGACTGCAGCTTCTCTGCCCATGACAGGATTGTCTGAAGACGTGGGCAGCACGGTGACGCATTGGTTAGCATTGCTGTCTCACGGCACTGAGGTCCCAGGTTCAATCCGGCCCCAGGTCACTGTCCGTGTGAAGTTTGCACATTCTCCCAGTGTTTGTGTGGGTTTCGCCCCCACAGCCCAAAGATGTGCAGGGTTGGTGGATTGACCACGCTAAATTGCCCCTTAATTGGAAAAAATTTATTGGGTACTCTAAATTTAAAAAAAGGATTGTCTGAAGATTCCACGATGATTGAGAAGTGTTTTGCACTGAACAGAGGTTCCCCCTCACCCCAACCCTCAGACCCGCCCTGACAGTTTTCGGAAACGATTGGAAGACTGTCAAGATCATCCAAGCCAATGGGGAAACTGAGTCAGCAGCCAGTCTCCATTGCATCTGTCAGCAATGGGGTAGTACCAAGACAAGCACTCATAAAGGCAGAAGGGCAATCATGAGGAAAATCTTTAGCTGTATTATTGTTCAAAATCACTTTATTAAATTGTTAATTCATATCATCTGTCCTTCTTGTGATGTGAGCACAATTTGTGTTGTTCCTCTTTAGGATTGGAGGCCAGCTATTCAATCCCAGTTGAGAATGATTCTTCTTTCCCAGAACAGGCTCAGGACAAAGAAGATGATCGGAAGGATTCATGAGGTCTGAGCAATTCTGTAACTGCTGCTTTTCAAGGATATGGAATGAGGACTTTGGCAGTCTACTGGAATTTCCTTCAAGTGAGAGTTTCCCTGGCCCACAAAAGCTGCTATATTGCTTTCTCCTCTGTGGCCTTGTGGCTGCCCAGGTTCATGTTTGGTATCAGTGTTGAATTTGTTTGCAGCGGTACATCTCAGTCTTTTTCCTCCATCTGATCTCCCTGAGAAAGAGGCAGATTGTGCAGGGCACAGTACACAACAACAATGAGTGACATACAATCCACTGCCTATTGAAGAGATTCCCCCAGACCACCCCGTCAGTGGAACCTTGTTTTGTGCAGGACAACCGTCGTCTCGATTATGGCCCTGGTGGATGTATGGCTTCTGTTGTATCTCTCTTTAGTAAGGTTCAAGAATGTCTTATGGATGTCATCAGCCACCTTTTCAGAGAGTATCCTTTATCCCTCACCAACCAGCCAATTAATAGTGCAGGGAAGACGTCAGCCTTGGAAACTGAGAGTGCCAGAGATGATAAGAATTGTGGCAACTCCAAGGAAATATTGCACAAATATACTGATAGTGGATGCACACTTGCTGGACACTGAGTTTGTGGTAGTTTTCACAATTTACAAAGGTCCCGGCTTCTCCTGCAGGTACTTTGATAGCCACATGAGTGAAACCAATGGCACCCTGACTCTTTGGAAAGCCTGCAACAACTGCAAATCCTCTTGCACTCTTTAACTATCTATCCTCATCTGTTCTGACATGTGTGAATCTATTCACTCTACTGAAGAGTGCGTCCGTGACAAGGTTTATGCAACTGTATCCTATGGATTGTGACACACTTCAGAGATCCCTTACAAAACCTTGAAAGAATCCTGAAGCATAGAAATTGAGAGTGACAGTCACTTTCAGTGCCGCGGGCATTGAGTGTCCTGCAACACTGTTGGACATGATCTCAGGCACAATCCCCTTGAAAGGCAGATACTTCTTCTGCATTGCACCTCCGCCATCTCCAGATAGTTGGATCTAACTCTGTGTACTCCACCAGCAGGGTAATGGTGCCTCTTGTGGCCCCTTCACCCTTGCAAGCATCACTGAACTTCAACCCCTTCAGGGTGTGCTGCTTGCTGCCGTGGAAGGACATGCTGATGATGCCTCCAGCCAGCTGACTTCCTCTCACTGGGCTAAATCACTGGCACAGACCAAGAAGGCTAGCAGCACAGTTCGATTCCCATACCAGCCTCCCCGAACAGGCGCCGGAATGTGGCAAATAGGGGATTTTCACAGTAACTTCATTGAAGCCTACTCATGACAATAAGCGATTTTCATTTCATTTCCTTTCTTGTCCCCATCTCCAACTGAGGAAGAGCCTCCACCTGACATAACAATCCCCATTTAAAAAAAAATTGGATATCTGAGATCAATGGTCAGCCTGTAAATTATTCTTGAAGGAGAGAAGCCTCCTTATCTGAGAAGAAAATGAGTAATATGGTTCATAGAATGATCATAAAACACCAGACTTACACAAGAAATGTTTACTCTTACCTCTACACTCTTTCCTCCATCCTTGGTCTTACATCATCCCCTGGATTTAGAACGTCCTCATTGTGAGTTCCCTGCCGGCTTGTCCAGCCCATGCACAGACCATTAAAGCAGATGGGCTGTTTAAAATTGTAGTGCATAGGTAAGGGGTTGGTTTAACACAGTGGGCTAAATAGCTGGCTTGTAAAGTAGACCAAGGCCAGCAGTGCGGGTTCAATTCCCATACCAGCCTCCCCGAACAGCTGGAGGAATGTGGTGACTAGGGGCTTTGCACAGTAACTTCATTTGAGGCCTACTTGTAACAATAAGTGATTTTCATTCATTTCATTTCATTGCCTGTTGGTTGAGGCATAAATATTGACCTGAATAATTCCTTTGCTTTTTTTCCATAACAATGGCGTGATAATTTTTACATCCACCAGACAACACAGAGGAGGTCTCCAGTTTAATCTCTCATCCGAAAGTGGATGAAATGATGGCACAGGACATATTAAATTTTCCAGATTACATGCAAATAATGTATCGATTTTTAATCATAAATAAGAATAATCTTCACTTTAACATATTCTGCATCCAAGCCACCTTCTTTCTTTTTCTGCAATTAGAGGTTGGGGGTGGGCAATGAAGAACCAAAATAGCACTGTTAACAATATCAGCAATGTAGCACTGAGCAATATTTAATTTTGAAGGACAATATTTCAATGCGTCTCGGAACTGATACCAATTCCAGCTTTCCGTTGAGAATCTTATCCTTTGGAATTTGGCATGATTGCTTTGTTCCAATATCTCAAAAAATTGTTAAGTAGGCTGCTCACATTAACAAAGAAAGGAAAATAACATGAGGTTGGGAGAGGACCATAAGGGACAGTCAGTATACAATAACAGGCAGTGAAAATTAAATGACAGAAATATGATGTAATAATTTTGCTTTAGTATTCAACAAGGAGATGGTCTTGCATCAAAAGGTGGGGGGCTGGATTCTCCATTTTGGAGACTGTATCCCACGCCGGCATGAAAATAGTGGTCTTTTACACCAGGAAAACTGGTGCAAAACGACCAGCAGTTCTCCGTTTTGCTGGGGGCCAGTAGGAAGGCAGCATAGAGCTCGCAGCTCTAGCTGCTGATACGGCGTGAGCACTTCCGGTTCCGTGGCTGCGTATGAGCACAGCGGAGGCTGCAGCGGCTGCACAGTTGAATTAAGAATTTTCCTCCTCACCTCAGCCCTCAATGGCCAGCACCTTGGCTGGTTTCTCCGTCCTGCGCGCCAGATTTCTGGTTCAGCACGCCGGCGGGATGCTCCTGTTTCACTGGCTGGTCAATGGGCAGAATCCAGCCCCTTATTGAAGTTTGGAAGATGTGGCTAATCAAAGAGTAGAGACAGGGCAAAATGTCGATGTCTATGTCTAGGGCAAAAGGGAATGGTATTAACATGGGAAAGGATAAACAGACCAGGACAGGAAGGGACAGAGAGCACAAATTGTGCAGATAAGGGCAGAGGTTACAAAAATAATCAAAGGACAAAACTAAAGGCTCTGGGTGGAATTGTCAGTCGCTTCACAGCAGCAGGATTCTCCAGTCCCATTGCAGTTAATGGGAGATTTGGCAGATTGTCAAATTCTACATTCTCGCTAGCAGCAGTAGTGGGGCGGACTCAAAATAAAGAATCCCTGCCTCTGTATCTGAATGCACACAGCACTTCAACATAATCGGATGTACTGATTTCACAAACAGATAAATAAGTACTATCTGATAGCCATGACAGGCATGGTTGTGCGGTGACATAGATTGGGACCTGAATATTGAAGGGTACTTGACATTTAGGAAGGAAATATTTGAAGGAGATCAAGGGAGAGATGTGTGGGTCCAAATATTTTAAACTTAAATAAAAACAATAACGAGGCCATTGTTGCTCGTTCTGGGGGAGTGTGCTTTACACTCAATTTGGCTCTGTTTTATTCCTTCGCTCTAGAGTCGCCAGGTATCGTTAAGATACCGCCACAAGATTCAAGTTCAAGTTCAGACCAATAACTCAATACACCGGCTAGTAAGTTCAAACAAGACACGTTTATTATAATAGTTATCTACTACTTATGCATATAAAACTACAAGACTAAGCTATTCCTACCACTAACAGGCCAATACTTATTTGGAATAAGGGAACTGCCGGATCAGGGAACAATGGCCTCTTACTCTGTCCTGGATCCACAGGCTTCCAGTTGGTGTGGACTAAAGGGGTCAGGAGTGTCTACTCTCGTAGCGTGCGTTGTATGACACTTACTTGATGGCGGCTGCTGGCCAGGCCTCTCCTTCTCAAGGTTCTTCTACTGCAAAGGTGTTCTGCTGGGAGGGCCGGCTGGTCAAGAAGAGCGCTGGGAGGCTGGTCAAGAAGAACGAATCAGTTCTGTGACCTGACTTTTATAGGTCCCAGGGGCTTTGCGTCCCTCTGGGCGGACCCTCTCTAAACCTGCAATCAATTGGGTCTCTTCCCAATCGATTGATTTGAATTTCCCCAATAACGGGGCCGTTCCTCGATCACCGGGCGGTTCCTTACACCTTATTGGTTTCCTTTGTCTTAGACTCCTCTGGCGCCGGAATGTCTGACCTTCAATAGAATGTTTCAATTGCAGTTAACTGTTGTGTCCATTGTCCCTGGGAATCACCGTGAATCGCTCACTTAATATGCGCAGCTCGTCAGTTACAATTCTATCTGGTTTCTGTTGCAGCTAGAATACAGGGGATTCTGCAAACTGCTTGTTTCTTTGCCAATGTCCATTTTTCCCTGTAATCTTTGCGTTCTTCCATTTTGTGTGAGGAAGTGGCCAACCCAGGTGGCTACACCATGAAATTAGAGCCAGCTAAAGTGAACTGGCAAATTGGGCTATGGGATAGTTCAATAGAGATGAAGCGGCAGACATTTAAGGAGGTATTTCAGAATACACAAACAAGGTGCATTGCAACGAAAAAGAAAACATTCCATCTGTAGTTAACTGAAAAAGTTAAAGATAGTATAAAAAAGCATATAATTGTGCCAAAAATAGGTGGCAGGTCAGAAGATTGGACAACATATAATAAACAGCAAAGAATGACTAAAATATTAATAAGGAAAGAAAAACTAGTGTACAAGAGGGAGCTAGCCAGAAATATAAAGACAGATAGTAAGTGTTCCATAGCTATTTTTAAATAAGGAATTAACAAAGTGAGCATTGTTCCTTCAGAAATTGAGTATGGGGAATTAGTAATTGAAAATAAGGAG
Organism: Scyliorhinus canicula; assembly: GCF_902713615.1. Taxonomy (NCBI): domain Eukaryota; kingdom Metazoa; phylum Chordata; class Chondrichthyes; order Carcharhiniformes; family Scyliorhinidae; genus Scyliorhinus; species Scyliorhinus canicula. The sequence goes on along the minus strand of NC_052151.1, from coordinate 130,994,234 downwards.
ATGGCAGATAAGTTGAACAGATATTTTGCATCAATCTTCGCTATGAAATAACATCGCAGAAATAGCTGTCAATCACGAAATTGGAGGAAGGGAGGAACTTGAGAAAATTACAATCACCAGAGATGTGGAGCTGAGCAAATATTTGGAGCGCAGGTTGACAAGTTGCTGAGTCCTGATGGACTTCATCCTTGGACCTTAAAAGAAGAAACTGGTTAGATAGTTGATGTGTTTGTTTTAATTTTCCAAAATTCATTAGATTCGGATAACTCCTTTATCCAAAAAGGGAGGAAGACAGAAAGCAGGAACCAAAAGCCAGTTAGCTTAACATCCGTTATAGGCAAAATGTTAGAAGCTATTATTAAAGACGTTATGGCAAGGCACTTGGAAAAATTCAAGGTAATGAGGCAGTCAACATGGTTTTGTGAGAGGGAAATTATTTTTGACAAATTTATTGGAGATCATTGAAGAAGCAACATTTGCTGTGGGGAAAGGGAAACGTGTGGATGTACTGTACTTAGATCTCCAGAAGGCATTTGATAAGGTGCCTTATCAAAGGTTATTGTGAAAAATAAAATCTCATGGTATAGGGGATTGGCATGGATAGAAGACTGGCGAAGTAACAGGAAACAGAGAATAGGCATAAATGGGTCATTTTCTGCTTGGCAAGATGCAATGAGTGGTGTGCTACAAGGATCAGTGCTGGGACCTCAACTTTCTACAATTTATATAAATGGCTTGAATGAATGGATTAAAAGTATGGTTGCTAAATTTACTGATGACGCAAAACGTACCAGATTCGCCAGGTCCGAGATTGACACTCAGGAGGCCGAAAAGCTGCAGCTGTGTAAAAACAATTCACTCCCCACACACATACACCCCAGCCAATAAGATGGCAGCAAGACATGTGGCAACACGGTTAAAGATGCCAAATTGGAGACCCTGCTGGACGCCGTGGAGGAGAGGCAGGCGACCATATACCCCAGCCCTGGAAGAGGCTGCCAGACGGCGCCATTCACCATGCCTGGGTGCAGGTGCCAGAGGCCACCAGCGTCATGGCCAGTGTAATAAACTCCAATTGGCTTTATTGGTTGGCCAATTGGAGTATGAGCTCCCTCAATGATAGCTCATTGAGGGGGCCCATATAATCACCTGTGTAGGCTTTGTGAGCCAGTCTTGAATTGACTGGACTGCTAGCAGCACTGTTTGTAGCTGCTCCTGTAATATCGTTATTGTAAATACATATTGGTGTGGTGACGGAACTCCTGCCTCCCAGTGGCGACGAGGTAAACTACGAATTTTGCGGAGACCAGCTGCCGCACTCGGAGGGTAAGCCTTGCCATTGTAAAAATGCCGTTTTTTGGGAGGTTAGAGGCATTCGACCCGGCTATTGAGGACCGGTCCCAGTATGTGGAGAGAATGTGTTACTTCTTCCGGGCAAATGATATACTGACGGACGAAAGGAGACGGCTTATCCTGCTGTCAGCGTGCGGACCCTCCGCTTTCGCCATTATACGTAGTCTGACTTATCCTGATGCGCCGGACACGAAAACTTTCCAAGAAGTAACGGAATTGGTGAAAGAGCACTACGACCCAAAACCACCCCTCATTTTGCGTAGGTACAGATTCTACACAGCGAAGCGGGAAGACAGGGAGTCAGTCACAAATTTCTTGACCCGCCTGAGAAGGCTGGCAGAAAAATGTGAGTTCGGCCCGACGCTAAATGAAATGCTTCGGGACCGGTTAGTGTGTGGTATAAACAACCTCACAATACAGAAACGCCTGTTGGTGGAAACGGAGCTAGACTGCAGGCAGGCGTTACAGCTCGCACTGTCCCTAGAAAAGGCAGCAAGTGGGGCGCAGGAACTACAGGGCACGCCAATGGAGGTAGATACCTGTGAGAGGGACTACCACAACGAGTCCTGCTACCAGATAGCCGCTCTCAGGAAAAACCTGAGGAATAGAGGGAAAAAGGAAAACCCCAGAACTGCCCCCAAGTTTGCCAGGACTAACTGGAGACAGAGGGAAGTACCGGCTGAGGCTCCCCCAAGAGAGAAGGAGCGTTTCTGGCACCAGACAGAGTGGGGTAACAACGACAGAAACCCTAGAAGGAGGTGGCAAAAGAGGAATAGCAGGTGGAGATGCAGGGAAGTACACAACCTAGACACCCCATCCTCCTCCGAAGGGGAACAATTATATAGTATTACAACGAAGAAAGCAGAACCCATTAGGATTACCCCACGGGTGAACGGGCGGCCGACAATAATGGAAATAGACACGGGTGCGGCCGTATCAGTAATGGGAGTGGCAGCATTTAGAAAAATCAAAGATGGACTCCAGCCACTAATCCTTACAAAAACATCGACAAAACTTAAAACCTACACGGGGGAACCCCTGGAAGTTCTAGGCATGGCTCATGTACCTGTGGAATATGAGAAACAATTGCTCAGATTACCGTTGACGATAGTAGAGGGCTCCGGACCGAGCTTAATTGGACGGAACTGGCTGAAAGACCTAAAATTAGTTTGGATGAAAATTTTCCAGAGTGGAAGCGAGCAGTTGAGTGGAGTACTCCAAAAATACCCGGAGGTCTTCCAGGAAGGTTTGGAGGAAATCATAGGCGCCAAAGCAACTTTGCACGTAGACCCAGAAGCCCTGCCGAAATTTTGTACGGCCAGGCCTGTACCTTTTACATTAAGAAAGAAAGTAGATGACGAAATAGAAAGGTTACGGCGCGACGGCATTATCAGACCAGTACAATTCTCGGAATGGGCAGCGCCGGTGGTACCAATTTTGAAGCCAGACGGCTCGATACGTCTCTGTGGAGATTTCAAACAGACAGTAAACAAATACGCACTGCTGGACAAATACCCAATCCCGAAAATAGACGACCTATATGCCAAATTGGCAGGTGGGCTTTTGTTCACGAAACTAGACATGAGCCACGCCTACCTGCAGTTAAAACTGGACAAGGGCTCCCAGAAGTTCACTACGATCAACACCCTGAAGGGCCTTTTTCGTTATACTAGGCTACCTTCCGGAGTGTCACCAGCCTGCGCTATATTCCAGCGTACGATGGAAAATATTCTGCAGGGACTACCGCAGGTGGCGATTTATTTGGACGATGTCTTAATCACGGGTAGGACAAACAGGGAACACTTAAGGAACCTGGAGGAAGTGCTCAGGCATTTCACAAAGGCAGGCGTACGGCTAAAAAGGGAAAAATGTGTTTTTCTGGCCCCACAAGTAACGTACCTGGGATATAAAGTAGACGAGTCAGGCTTACATCCATTAGAAGACAGAGTAAGGGCAATAAAAGAAACCCCAGCTCCCACCACGGTCCAGGAGTTACGATCATTTCTAGGGTTGGTAACCTATTATGGAAAATTTATTGAAAATAGGGCATCCATCCTAGAACCCCGCCACCAGCTACTAAAAAGGGACAAGAATGGAAATGGTCCACCCGCCAAAACCAAGCATTTAGGGAAATTAAGGAACAGCTGTCATCCGAAAATGTCCTAGAGCATTATGACCCAAGGAAGGAGTTGGAGGTCACTTGTGATGCATTCCCATACGGGGTAGGAGCCGTCTTATCGCATAGAGGAAGGAATGGGGAAGAACGGCCAATAGCCTACGCTTCGAGGACCTTGGCGATGGCTGAGAGGAAGTACGCCCAAATCGAGAAGGAATGACTGGCGGTGATATTCGCAGTAAAAAAATTTCACCAGTATCTGTACGGGCGGAAATTCACCATAGTGACGGACCATAAGCCGTTATTAGGGTTATTAAAAGAAGACAAGTCAATACCCCCGATTGCATCAGCTAGAATCCAACGCTGGGCGTTGCTACTGGCAGCGTATAGATACGTTCTGGCGCACAGACCGGGAACGCGAGTAGCACATGCAGATGCTTTGAGCAGACTTCCCTCCCGGACACTCCGCCACAAATACCAAAAGTAGAGGAGACAGTAATGACTCTAAATTTTTTGGACACCCTACCAGTAGACGCACAACATATTCGGTTGTGGACGCAAAAAGACCCAGTTTTAGCCAAGATGAAGCATTTACTGCTAACAGGGGAACTGGAAAGAACAGTGGAGCCCCAGATGCACCCATACTGGAGCAGAAGGGACCAAATAACCGTAGAAGACGGTATCCTATTATGGGGAGCCCGGGTAATCGTCCCAGCTCAGGGCCGTCAGGCAATCTTAACTGAGTTACATCACGGACACCCAGGGGTGTCTAAAATGAAGATGCTAGCTCGAAGCTACGTTTGGTGGCCAGGTTTGGACACAGACATAGCAGCCTTGGTACGTCGGTGCCAGGAGTGCCAACAGGGGCAAAGAGTGCCACCAGCGGCGCCATTGCACCCGTGGGAATGGCCAGGCAGACCATGGACCCGCCTGCATATTGACCATGCCGGCCCTTTCATGGGCTCAATGTTTTTGGTGATAGTGGACGCCGACTCCAAATGGTTGTACGTCCACCGGGTAAACAAGGCAAGCACAGCATTGACAATTGAAAAGCTCAGGGCCTCGTTTGCAACACATGGACTTCCGGAGGTATTGGTGTCGGACAACAGAACGGCATTCACAAGTGGGGAATTTGGAAAATTCCTGAAGGGAAACGGAGTCCGTCACATCAAAACGGCCCCTTACCATCCAGCGACCAACGGCCTGGCAGAGAGAGCGGTCCAGACACTTAAAGCGGGACTCAAGAAGCAGCTGGCAGCGTCAATAGACACAAAGCTCTCCCGCTGGCTGTTTGATTACAGGACCACACCGCATTCCACAACGGGCATACCGCCAGCTGAACTCTTAATGGGAAGGCGGCTGCGAACGAGGCTGAGTCTCCTTTTCCCAAATTTAACGGGAAAAGTGGAGAAACATCAGGAGGCCCAACGCAGGGGGCATGATAATAGTTGGCAGCAGAGACATTTCCAGGTGGGGGCACCGGTTTGGGTCAAGAATTATGGGAATGGACCAACGTGGGTCAAAGCCACGGTAGAGTCCCAAACAGGGGCCATATCCTATGAGGTTTCAATAGGAGGTAAGGTGCTGAAGAAACACCTAGACCAAATATGGGCAGCGGAACCACACCTGGAGGCAGGTGAAGCAGGACCGCCTCAAGCTGGGATAGCCCAGACGGAAAGGATACCCACACCCCAGCCCCGAGCAATTTCTCCAGACCCCGTCATCCAGTCATCAGAGTCGGAGATGGACACACTTGACGAGGCCGCCGCGACACCTCTCCCCGAGGAGGAGGAAGAACAACTTCCAAGGAGGTCGTCAAGGAAAAGACGGGTACCTATACGGTACACCCCGCCCACTTCGGAGAACGACCCGGCGGACGACACACAGGTGACAGACCCAGACATGAGGAGCAGGAAGAAGCTCAGAGGAATGCCAGCTGGCAGGAATTCCTCGGACCTTGGGGGGGAGGGGTGTAATGAGCTCCAATTGGCTTTATTGGTTGGCCAATTGGAGTACGAGCTCCCTCAATGATAGCTCATTGAGGGGGCCCATATAATCACCTGTGTAGGCTTTGCGAGCCAGTCTTGAGTTGACTGGACTGCTAGCAGCACTGTTTGTAGCTGCTCGTGTAATATCGTTATTGTAAATAAATATTGGTGTGGTGATGGAACTCCTGCCTCCCGTGGATTACTACAGCCAGCACCATCCTGATCGGCTAGCAGTGCAGGATGAAACTGCACAACCATCTCAGAGTGGCCAGAGTGAATAAGCAGCACTGTGCCCCTGGCACCAACACCCGCGACCACACCTCACTCCCCCAGGAGAAGGCCTCCCATAACCGCCGGGAGGCGCAGGAGACTGGAGGGGGAATGTGGGATCTGCGGCCCCTCACCGTGGCTGAGCAGAGGGCACTGGCATGGTTGGTGGGAAAGGAAGGGTGTTCGGATGGAGATTGGCCACGGGTGAGGAAGTGAGAATGAGCTGAGCAGTGATGTGGAGAGCAGCACGGAATACAGCCTTCGGCAAGAGACCCAAGCCACCCCGGAGCTCAAGTCCGGGGATGATACCGATTTCCCGTCACAGCTGACTCCAACACCCTCCACCTGAAAAGGCTGCTGGTGCTCACACCCAGTTGCTCCGGTACATCAGGTAGAGGTGGGAACACTAAAGAGATGGGAGGTTGGAGGGGAAGCCGACCCCAGGAACAATCTTCCTTCCAGACAGTCCCATATATTGTGGAAATGCAGATCCAGGGTGTATATGAGGGGGTGTCAGCAAGCATGCAGCAGCTGCAGGTGGAGTTGGAGGAATCCAACGTGTGCAAAAGCAGGAGGTGGTGCCGACCATGCCTGCCACCCAGGCCAACACCACAAGAGTGGTGTCCACGGTGGAGGCATTGGGGGCGAGGGTTTTGGCTACGAAGCAGCAAGTCCAAGGCCTGGGGCATTCTGTGCAGGCCCTGTCTGAGGTCCAGGACAGGGTTGCCAACTCACAGGCAGCCATGTGCCAGAGCCACCTGGACATTGTAACGGCGCTTCTGAATGTGACTCAGTCACAGCAGGCCATGGCTTCAAATTTCGGCCTCATTTTCCAGGCGCTGGCCGATAAGGCACAAACATAGAGGGAGGTGGCCCAGTCCCAGAAGGAGATGGCACAGTCAATGGGTGATTGACTGGGCGCAGCCCCAGGTGGCGATGGTCCACTCCCTGTGCTCCACAACCATGAGCATGCAGACCTTGGTCGAGACCAGAATGGGCCTCCAGAACTAGCAGCGCCAGGTGGTGGGAGAGCCTCAGGGATTAGCTCTGCTCATACCCACCCCACGGAATAGCCCGGAGGCCATCGGGCACCTCGAGGGAGGAGGAGATGGTGGAGCCCCTGCCGGTAACTCTCACAGGGGAGGTGCCGGAACACCTCTGAATGACTTCTCCTGTCCCTGGCCGATCACATGGCCAACAAGCAGAACTGAACGCACTACGCCACCTGGGACACCCGAGCAGCAGCTGGGCCCATTCAGGCCCGGTCACCCCAGAAGACGGCTGCCATCAGGGACCCAGGTCGCAGGGTAGGAATCAGAGCATGCCGCCTCCACTTCTAATGTATTGTCTGGGGATCCACCTCGACGTAAGTAATGTTAGGGCTTGTAAGGCCAGAAAGTTAGACATATTTAAGTTGTCACAGAGCAGGGCGCAATATAGCGATAGGGCCTAGGGCACAAATCTGTGTATATTTGTGCACATTAAACACCTGTTAACACTGTTACAACCTGACTCGGTGCTGTGTCAGATGGGTTTGAGTGGTGGGCTGGCCGGGGAAGGGGGGTGGCAGAGAAATGGGAGGACATCGTGAGTGGCCGGAGCTCCACACACACCCCTCCATACACTCCCAGAGCGGTCCTGGCACCTGAACCAGGAGGCTGAAGCACCGCTCGATCACGCCCCTGGTCGGCGTGTGGGCATTGTTGTAGCGGGTCTCTGCGTTGGTCTGTGGCCTCCGGATTAGTGCATCAGCCAAAACCACAGTGGGTAACCCCCATCACCCAGGAGCCAACCCCCCAGTCGGGGGAGCATCTCGAACATGTCAGGAATCGTCGAGTGCCAGGATGAAGGCATTGTGCACACTCCCGGGGTACTGGGCACAGACGTGTATGATGTGAATTGGATGGTCACAAATCAGCTGCACATTCATCGAGTTGAATCCTTTTTGGTTTGTGTTCAGCAGCCTGTTATCCGCAGGTGCGCCTTCGGGGACATGCATTCCGTTGATCACCCCCTGGAACTGGGGCATCCCGTCGATGGCGGCGAACCCCGCCGCCTGTGCAGTGCGGTGGGCTCGGTCCACATGGAAAGTAATGTATTGATCCACCAGGTCATATAGGGCCTCTGTGACGGCGCAAATCCACCAATGCACCAAGCTCTGTGAGATCCCGACAGGTCTCCACTTGCCACCTGGAATGCCCCATAGCGTAAACGTTCAGGGTGATCATCCCCTTGACGGATACCAGGCATGGGTATCAGCATTGACGCATTCACCGAGGCATATGAGAAAGTGGGCCTCAGACTAAACATCCGGAAAACAATGGTTCTCTACCAGCCAACTCCTGTCACACAAAACTGCCCCTGACCATCAGCATCCACGGTGAGTCCTTGGACAATGTAGATTGTTTCCCATACCTCGGGAGCCACCTCTTGGTGTGAACTGACATTGACGATGAAATCCAACATCGACTCTAACTCAATAGTGCAGCCTTCGGACACCTGAGCAACATGGGGCGGGATTCTCTATTGGCTGATGCCGAAAGCAGGAAATGCTATTGGGCGGAGAATAGGTTCCGGCACCATAATTGCGGCGAGCGGCAATTTCCTGTCAAATCGTAATTCTCCGTCACCTCGACAGTGGCGTCAATGCGGTCCGGAACATCATTTGCATATCATTCATGGGTTGGACCTGGTATTTTGTGGGGCCCCTGGGATTCTCTGCTTCCAATGGGCCAAGTTACCAAAGGCGTGGTTCACTTGTGCTTTTAAAAATTGTGAAACCGGCTGCTGAGTGAGAGAGAGGGGGCATAGAAAGTGCCCAAAATCACCATAGTTTGTAATAGTAGTGACCCATTGGTTGTATGGGAATGCTCCAGCACATCCAATGCCATCTTGTTGGCTGGGATAGATGTGTAGGGATTGTAATGTGTATGTGCAGCTGCAGCTTATCAGCCTCCCGAGTATCAATCATGGACCCAGTGAATCCCACACTGATTTTCATTGGAATTGATAGTGTTCCACGTGGCGCTGGTTTCAGCCCCTCCACAGTCGCTGAAACAGGTTCGGCGCCAGTTTTGCTGTCGTGAACATCCATGAAAATGTGCCACATCAACGCAGTCTCAGAAATGGAGAATCCAGTCCAAAGTATTCAAAGACCGAGACCTCAAATCCAGCACCAAGCTCATGGTCTGCAGAGAAGCCATGTTCCCCGCCCTCCTGTATGCATCAGCAACATGGGCAATGTACACCTCAAATCCCTGGAGAGATATCACCAACGTTGCCTGTGCAAAATCCTGCACATCCACTGGGAGGATAAGCATACCAACGTGAGCATCCTCTCCTTAGCCAATATCCCCAGTGTCGAGGCATTGGTAATGCTCAACCAGCTGCGATGCCCGTTAGCCCGACACAAGTCATCCGAAACAAGCTCGCAATGGCAAGCAATCACTAGGAGGGCAGAGGAAACGCTACAAGGACGTTCTGAAAGCCTGCCTAAATAAGCCTCCCCATCGACACGTGGGAATCGCTTGCTTTAGAATGCACAAACAGACGAAGCATCCGCGAAGGTGCCAATCACCTCAAATGTCGCATGGTGGAGCATGCAGCGGCCAAACGCAAAGAGTGGAAAGAGTGAAAAGAATCGAGCCACTTCAAAAACCATCTGCCAAACCTGTGGCCACGTCTGTGAATCCAGGATTGGACTATTCAGTCACCTCCCCAGAGTAGAAGCAAGTCATCCTTGACCCTGAGGGACGGCCCAAGAAGGAGATGAGTAGATATTACACATTTAGAATGAGCCTTGGATAGTTGCTGCAAGGCAACCTGTAGATGGTACACACTGCTGCCACTCTGTCACTGTGGTGGGTGGAGTGAATGTTTAAGGTGTTGGATGCTTTCCAGTCCAGTAACCTCTTCTCTTCTCTTCGTTACTTACGAAGGGAATTAAGCCACAAGATTCCACGGTGAAGAGGTCTTGTAGCACAATTTTAGCATCCCTACCTCTAGTCCAGAAGCTCCAGATTTAAGTTCCACACCAGGATTTCCTGGCCACAGGTGTGTTCAGAATGTACTTCACCAGACTGATAATCAGCCAGGAATCCTGTCACCACCTCCCCGCTATTGCCGTGAAGAGTAAAAACCGTGCGTGAAGATACACTAAAGAATTCCAGTGGTTTAAGCAAACAGAAGAAATTTAACTGTGCAAGAGCCAACAAAGCAAACAGTCAATACTATCTATCTTAGAATCTAACATGTGAAACTTAGAAGCGATAAACATGAATTAACAGGCACCTTTTGGTTGAATGCAGCACAAGCTGCACACAAAGTGTCAGAAGCAACCAAGACAGGTTCCCTGAATTTATCACCAGCAAGAGCAGCTCCTTGCAGATTTGGGGCATCATTTTGAATGGCAGACCTGATTTCTCCACATTTCAGGCTCTCCCCCCTTTACCGTCCACACTTCTCTAGGTCCCTGGAACCTTCACCTCACTTGGCAAGACCCCCCCCACCCCCGGGCCCAATATTGGCAGTGCCAACCTGGCTCCTGGGCACCTTTGCACTGCCAGATTAGCAACCTGGCAGTGGCAGTGTCACTGAAGCACCCTGACAGTGCCATGTGGCATTGCCAGGTGCCAGGCTGGTAGTGCCAAGGTTCCCAGGTGCTGGGGGAGTGACAGGGTACCACACTATTCTGTCCCCAACCACATGAAGGTCTCTAAAGGCCTGCAAGGCCTCCCCTCCCCCTCTGAGGTGATGTTACGCCAGGTCCACATTTGTGGAAACCAGTGGTAAATAGCGCTCAATTCGAGGTCTCGCAGGTGTGGTGTTGACTCCTGGGCACCGGGCAAGATCCAGGTCATGGTGGGCAGAGCGAGTTGGGTGACTTGCAATCGGCCTGGCGCTCGGCATGGAGCCCTTTGTGTGGCTCTGGTGCAATTCACCCATTAGTGCTGGATGCACGACAGGCACAACACAGTTGCTGAATTGCGCCCCCTATCTTCCTTATGAGGGGTTTCAGCTCCTCTCCTTCAAAAAGCCAGTCAAATCGCTCGCCAATAGCAGATGTGTTCCATCTGAGTTCCATGGGTACAATCCTCACCAGAAAACACACTATTCCAGATCTTTCTTAGATCTGCTCACAGATCCAGCCCCCTTATTTTGCAGTTGAACTGATCAACGTCTGAGATTGCATCCCACAATGTTAGCTAGGCTAGGCTCCTCTGGCATTTATACACAGGCATGGTCCCAGCTCCTCTGTGACCCAGCCAGTAATAACTACTGTTCACCTTCCAGATGTCAATCAGACAACTGACATCCCGTACCAGCCTCCCCGGACAGGCGCCGGAATGTGGCGACTAGGGGCTTTTCACAGTAACTTCATTGAAGCCTACTCGTGACAATAAGCGATTTTCATTTTCATTTTCATGTCATTTGCGTGGATTTCCTCCAGGTGCTCCAGTTTCCTCCCACAGTCCAAAGATGTGCAAGTTAGGTGGATTGGCCATGCTAAATTGCCCTTAGGTCCAAAATTGGATGGGGTTGGATGGGGTTAGTGGGTTATGAGGATAGTGTGGCGGTGTGGGATTGGGTAGAGTGCTCTTTCCATGAGCTGGCACAGACTCGATGGGCTGAATGGCCTCCTTCTGCACTGTAAATTCTGGGGAATCTGCCGATAATGACTGTTGGGGCAGGGGAGAGTCCGAATGCCTCCGAGATGTGGCCTGTGTGCCATTCGACTGCATCACTGATTGGGGAACCCTTTAAAGATGACGACGGCTTCCACAGAACGTGGGAGCCATTCATGCAATTGTTCCGGGGCCTGTTTGTGGCCAACGAACAAGAGGAAGAATAGTCGGGTGGCCAAGAATCAGGGGAAAATGGACGGGAATCGGGGGAAGGTAGCCGGGGGGGGGGGGGGGGGGGGGGGCGCTACGGGTTCGTTGTGGGGGTTTGTTCGCATGGTTTTACGCTTATTTATTTTTCTTGTTAATTTATTGTTTTTGTATTGGAGGGGAGGGGTTACTGTTTTTCTCTGTTGTGATAAAAATTTGTTGTTGAAAACTTGAATAAAAATTATTCCAAAAAAAAAGGAAGGACAAAGCCGCAAGTGACAGTCTGATGGCAAGCTGAGGCCCAAAACCAAATTGTAAACAAATGCCTACAAACATGTGCCTCGGCCATATTGGGGAATGTAAAATATGTATGCCGGTTAAAGGGGGCGGCCACAGTTGTTATTATGAAGATGCTTACCTGTAAATATACATGTCAATTTTTGCGTGTTTTTTTTTCTAATAATTTGCAATTTGTTGGATATAAAATATGAAAACTCAATAAAAAACATTTCCAAAAAAAAAGAAGATGGCGCCCTGATCTAATTAAAGCCAGATCCCAGCTCTGAGACACTCACCTTTCCAGAGTGACGGAGTAAACTATCCCCACTCACAACTCTTTTTCTAAGAGACTTAAGGTTCCATGAGAAATCCCGCCAACTACATCAGCGGGATTCATTCCCACTTTTCTCACCGGGATTTTCTCTGTGCCATTTCTTGCTAATGTTCCGCCTTTATGTTATCTTTAAGTTCAACTGAATTTCATCAGGTACTGCGTACGGCCTTTTCAGTTGCACAGTGAGTGAATGAATGTTCTATCATGATTTTTTTAAAGAACTCCTATTATTGTTTATCTTGAACTACTTTGGAGACATTATAGTCAGAATTATTGATCAGGTACTAAGGCCAGGATTCTCCGATCCGAGTTCGCGCTGCCAGTGAGAACGGAGAATTTGGCGCTCAGCTAAAATTCCATTCATTGCAGTGGGTTCGGAGAATCCTGCCGGCACGATCCGTCAGAGAATTCTGGCCGAAAGCTCAGTTCTAAAATATATCACCAGATTGTCACTTAAAAATAAGTACTCATAAGTACTCAATATTAATTTGCACATGAATAAATGCATTCATTCTTCTGTAGGACTGCAAAATATCATGAAGAAGTTTGGTAATAGGCATATGCTTGTTTTTTTGGAATTTGGCAGATACTACATCTAGAAACTGATGTTTTAGATTTTCTGGTCCATCGAATAGAAGATGAATTGTTCCTAAGAGAGGAAAGAATCATCTGCCCTCGAAAAAAGGATAAGGTTAAAAATAAATAAGCAGTAAAAATGCTTCCTTTTAGGGAGTGATGTTTGGTGTCAGCAAAACACATCCAAAGACATAACAGATTTTAAAGTTTAAAGATCAATTTAACATGAGTGGCTTCACAATGCCCCCATCTGGATTCTAAGCCCTGTCAAGCACAGCAGGTAATTTTAAACATATTGTAGGGAATTCTCGTATGTAAAGGGAGTATAAGTGGTATGTGTGAAAATATGACAAAGTGGTTTTTGGTGGATGGAAAACTTCCTGTTTATGACAAGACAAATCAAGCTATTTTTCACACTATAAGAGTTTAATGGATTCAATGAGTGTTTCAGGCAAACAAAAAACCTGATTGATCAATGGCTTCTTATTATGAGCCAAGCACCTAAAATTATTGAAAACATTTTGTTTAATTGCCATGAATCCAATTATGCTTTGATAACTACTTTGCTGTCCAAATTGTAAGACATCATATAAGAGTGTTTTATTGATACAATCCCTCTGATTAGGCCACAAACAACAGGGGCAGCACGGTGGCATACTGATTAGCACTGCTGCCTCACAGCGCCAGGGACCCAAGTTTAATTCCGATCTTGGCTGACTGTCTGTATAGAGTTTGTACCTTCTCCCTGTGTTTGCGTGGGTTTCCTCCAGGTGCTCCGGTTTCCTCCCACAGTCCAAAGATGTACAGGTCAGGTGAATTGGCCATGCTAAATTGGCCCTTAATGTCCAAAAAGGTTAGGTGGGACTAGGGAGGGGGAGTGGGCCTCGGTTGGTGCTCTTTCAGAGGGTTGGTGCAAACTCAATGGGGCCAAATAGTCTCCTTCAGCACTGCCGTGATTCTAACTGGCAAACATCTACTTTATCTAATTAAATGCTCTTAATATAGATATGTATATTGAACATAGCAGAGGACAACTGCGATCCAAAAATTCAAAGGATAAAGCAAAATAAACAATTCATTTTCTTTTTGGTATATGTAAAGGATATATTTGCTGCAGATTATATTTACATGCATGTTTATATATTACCCCCAACTACATGAGCCCTTATCTTGTGCCTTATCCTTTTGTATGCCACCTTATCAAATGCCACTTAGAACTACAAGTATACTACATCTACTGATTCCTCTTTATCTGCTCTACAAGTTACAGCCTGAAACAGGAATCTTGAACTGAAACAAAGCCAATTGTGTAAGTTTGAAAGGAGAGCTGGCTGTGCTTGATTGGGAAAATAGACGGAAAGATATTGTGGTAAGTAAACGGTGGGAGACATTTAATGAAACAGTTCAAAATGTTCTACAAAAATATTTCTCATTGAAAAGCAAAAACTCAACAAGAAAGACCCATCTGTGGCTCATGAAGAAGGTTAAGGATAATGTTAGATTAAAAGAAGAGACATTATTTTTCCGCCCCGCCCGCGCAAGTTTGCCACTAGTGAGACGGACAATGGAAACATCCATTGACCTCGGGCAGGATTCTCCGGTCACTGGGCGGACATGGCCGCAGAATCCCACCAAATGTTATATAGTATAATTATTCTGTTATAATACAGATGATAGCACACATCAAGGAAGGGGCCATAGTAATTCTGCTCAGTTATTTAGTTTGGTAAATACATAGCCCATGTGTTCATGTCACATTAACTGCTAACTCTTGCCAAGCCCTCAGGTACCCTTGAGGTAGAGTTTCCATTTCAGGCACAGTTGGTAAACTGAGCCCAAAATGCATTCATAACTGCTGGTTAAGTTACAGTTTAAATTTCGGATAACATTCATTTGCATAATCACTAACTTAAAATCTTCCAATTTTCTATTCTGAGAACCAGTGCAATACGGCAGGGTTATAAAACATAATTGTTTATTTTCCTCCTTCCATTAAAATGTATTCCTTTGGTGTGATTAAGAGGGGTAATCTGGGGCTGGATTCTCTGACCCCCCACCAGGCCGGAGAATTGGCGGGGGGGGGGGGGGGGGGGGGGGGCGTGAATCCCGCCCCCGTTGTCTCCCAAAGTCTCCGGCACCAGAGATTCGGCGAGGGCGGGAATCGTGCTGCGTCTGTCGGCACACCCCCCCCCCCCGGCGATTCTCCGGCCCGCGATGGGCTGAAGTCCCGCTGCTGTAATGCCGGTCCCACCGGCGTGAATCAAAACACCTCCCTTACCGGCGGGACTGGCAGCACTCTGGGAGCCTGGGGGGGGGGGGGGGGGGGGGGGGGAGGCGCGGGGCGATTCGGCCCCCGGGGGGGCACTCTTTTCCTTCCGCGTTGGCCATAGCCTTCACGATGGCCGACGTGGAAGTGACCCCCTCCCCTGCGGATGCGCGGGAATGACGTCTGGCGAAGTCCCTTTGGCCCCGGCTGCCGTGGCGCCAAAGGCCTTTCCCGCCGGCCGGCGGGGCGCCAACCACTCCGGCGCGGGCCTAGCCCCTCAATGTTAGGGCTTGGCCCCTAAAGGTGCGGAGAAATCAGCACCTTTGGGGCGGCCCGACGTCAGAGTGGTTCACGCCACTCCATCCCGCCGGGACCCCCCGCCCCGGCGGGTAGGGGAGAATCCAGTCCCTGATGTAGTTTTATTAATGCAGATTGAGATGGGTTTTGCATCAAAACTAAGCACATTTAATACGAATTTCTAATCATCCATCTGATACCAAAGAAAAATCACTAAACACTATGCCTAACCATTTAACAGTTTAGTTGGTAAGTTAAATATTTTTGATATGAGGAAAACGTCTACTAGCTGCCTATTAGCTGTCAGTTTGTGTGCCTGAGAAAATGAGCACAAGCCTTTTGGCTGCGGTTTGACCCTGAAATATTGGGCAGGAATTTCCAGTTCTGCCAGCTGCAGGCATCATTGCAAGCAGGGTGCGAACATTTGGAGAGCATCTCCAAAATGTTCTGTTCTGCCCACAGCAATGTGTGCCTCGGTTTAGCTCAGTTGGCTGGACAGCTGCTTCACGATGCAGAATGAGGCCAAGAGCACAGGTTCAATTCCCGTACTGGCTGAGGTTATTCATGAAGGCCCGCCCTCTCAACCTTGCCTCTTGCCTGAGGCTTGGTGATCCTCAGGGTAAATAAGCACCTGTCAGTTCCCTCCCTCAAAGGGGAAAGCAGGCTATGGTCACCTGGGACTGTAGCAACTTTACAGAGTTGGAACTGGAAAGTCCCGCCATTGCATCTTAAATCAGCAGGGGAAATTGGAGAAAATGACATTAAAGGTAGTTTTGAGTCTAACCCAATTGCATAAAAAAATGCCATGATTGTGAGTGCTAGTTTGGTTGCTGTCACCCAGATTGGGTATGTGGTGGGAAAAATTGTACAGCTATTTACCTATAGTGTACTTCACCTACATCATGAGAGACCAGGCGAAGACTCTTGGAGTTAAGAACAAGGCCTTTATTACAGTTATAACTGGGCCTTTTGGCGTATGCAGCTCGTCACACCAGACAACTCAGCTTCCCACCTGTACAGACAGTCATACTTCACATTAAGTTACAGAAATTCGCGAATACCAATCACCATTGGTATATTCAATCATGTTCAATCATAACTATCCATTAGGTTTACATCATGCATAGTACATGAGGATAATTAACCAATCACATCAAAAGCCCACATGCTTAATTAAACCGTCCAATCAGTACAAAGGCTGTTTGTTGCCTTGCAATTATTGATATCTGGTGTGTGCCTATCAATCACTCCTCCCTGCCGTTATCGGCAGAAATCCTGAAGCCAGAGCAACTCGTAGTTTGTCCCACATTGTTATACAGACCTTGAGAGTTAGCACTTGGCAAGTTCCTGCCTGAGAGTTGGCCCCACTGACAGATTGTGCCCTTGTGGTGTCTTTTTACAAATTGGCAGCTTGTCTCTCATAGTCAGAACTGAGGATGTTAACTTCTCCAGTAAATAATGAAACTAGAGTTTTTAAACTGCATGCAGTATAATATCTAAAAATACCCTCTTCAGTGCGGATATAGGGTGGGATTCTCCACCCTTCTGCGTGCTGAAACAGAGGCGGCCCACAGATTGGCCAGCGGTGGGGTCATCGGTCCCACTGTTGTTAATGAGGGTTCCTGTTATTCGCACCCTCCGCTGCCGCCGGAGAACCCGCAGTGGGGGGAGCCATTGGTGGGACCAGAACCTCCCGCCTGCAGGAACAGCTAGAAATCCCACCATACAAGTGTAAATGACTGGAAGTTCTACCATTATCCACAATGTCTCTTTTTTACATTGGTCATGCATACCATAAGGCCTCAGAACAAGGCTAAAACTTACAATTGAAAACGTAGGTGCATTCGCGTCTTCAAAAGGCTTCACATATAAAAGCTCTGTAGTAAAATCCAGTGGTATGGTGCATGGTCAATTACTTACAGCCATTAGAGACTGAAATATCATTTACTGTATATGCTCGTTTAAGTTGCAAGAAGTATGACAAAATGGCCCATGATACAAAGAAGAGATTCAAACTGGGAGAGGATTCCTTAGGGACGCCACCCTGGACAACCTTGCCTGTAAAAGCACAAGAGACATGCAAATTGAGGCCTGCTCCAGGCTGTCGGCTATGGATATTAAATTCTTGTGCATTACCATCTGCTGGTTTAGCACACGGCTAAATCGCTGGCTTTGAAAGCAAACCAGCAGCACGGTTCAATTCCCGTACCAGCCTCCCCGAACAGGGGCTGGAATGTGGCGACTAAGGGCTTTTCACAGTAACTTCATTGAAGCCTACTTGTGACAATAAGTGATTTTCATTTTCTCATTTCCATCCTTCTCACATAGATAGACACAGAATCAGAAACAGTGAGCAAAGTTTAGATTCTGTGACATGAAATCTATTGAAGGATGGGTGGGAAGTTACTGGTTGCTAGCAGGTTTGTGGAATGCAATTGCAAGGTGACATTGGGCAGCTGCCTTTCAATCATATTGCTAGTCAAAAGAAAAGAAGACTGAGGCACATTTTAATTGTTTTATACACCTATAGATAACGTATTGGTGGACAATGTAGATAATGTCTATCCTAGACTGGAAAAGGCACAACCAAAAGCACCGAAAACACAGGGAAATTTGCTCAACATCGCTTATCAGTCCTAGGTTTGCTATATGCATCATTATATCATGTATCACTGTCTTCATGGTTGTTCCTAGGTCTCTGTTCCGTAGAGAAATCAGGTCAAGTACATAGGTGATCCAAAAGAGAGAAATAAATGTACAAACCTACCCACAAAGCAACCTTTAACTTTTCAACGTTGTGTTTCTTCACATGATTCTGTAATTAATTAAATGCTGATCTAGTGAAGTGCCCCTCTCCCCATCCCCCCACCCACCAACTAAATAAGGTGTGAATTTCATAAGATCATATGCAATAGGAGCAGGCCAAAGGCTATGTGATACCCCACCCCTCCCCCGCCACCCCCAATCCGAGCTGCTCCTCCATTCAAGGTCGTGGCAAGTCCGATTTGGCTTTGTACATTCCTACCTGCTCATTCATTAAGTCTTGACTCCCTTGTCAATCAAAAACCAGTCTAACTCAGCCTTGAACATATTCAATGAGCCAGCCTCCACTGCTCTCTGGAGTAGAGAATTCCAAATGCTGATGATTGTCCGAGAAATCAAATTCCTCCTCATCTCCGTCTCGCATAAAACCTTAAACTCAGCAAATTAGGAAGCTTCACTTGACTTTGGGGAACAAATAAACACATTAGAGACCCGTTACTTTTGAAACTCTGCCCCCTAGTTCTAGGTTCTCCTGTGAGGGGAAACATTCGTTCAGCATCTACCCCGTAAAGCTCACTCAGAATATCCAATAAAATAAGCTGTCGTTCTTCTGAAGTCTAATGGCTACAGGCCCAACCTGCTCAACATTTCTTCAGAAGACAATCCTTTCATCACAGGGATCATCACTAGGGAACCTTCCCTGAACTGCTTCCAATGCAAATATGCGCCTCCTAAGTAAGGAACCTAGTCATCTAGATACAGTCTCACCAGCGTTCTGTACAGTTGTAGCAATACTTCCCTAATTTAAACTCCATCATCAATGCAATAGGCGGGAACATTCCATTTGTCTTTCTAATTATCTGCTCAACCTACATGCTAGATTCTTGTGATTCACGTGTGATCTCTTGAATCTCTGTGCACTGCAATATTCTACTTTTCTGTTCTCATTTTCCCACATTATATGCCATCAGCCGGAGTTTTTCCAATTCACTTAACCTATCTATATCCCTTTGCAGACTCATCCTCATAAATTGCTTTCCTGCTATCCTTTTTTATTGTCAGCATACTTGGCTACAGTGCATTTTGTTTCTTTATCCAAGTCATAGATTATACATAGTTGATGCCCCAGCATTGATCCCTGTGGCACCCCAATAGTTTAATACACTACATCTACTGGTGCCCCTTTATCCACCCTGCTTCTTACATCCTCAAGGAACGCTAATAAATTTGTCATACATGATTTCCCTTTCATAACACCATGTGGTTTAGCACAGTGGGCTAAGACAGCTGGCTTGTAATGCAGGACAAAACCAGCAGGGCGGGTTCAATCCCCGTACCAGCCTCCCCGAACAGGTGCCGGAATGTGGCGACTAGGGGCTTTTCACAGTAACTTCATTGAAGCCTACGTGTGACAATAAGTGATTATTATTATTATGAACATCCACCTGGGTGTTCCCTGCATGAAAGCTGGCCATTCCATCACACGGTCACACTGAACACTTGGGAAGGTGGAGGTGGGGACGGGGTTGTGGGTGAGTGGGGTGGAGAGGGATGCGGGTGGGGCCGGGTACCACCGAGGTGCACAGTGGCTGGCCTGGGTGCCCACCTCCAAAGGCCGAACATCCACCCCCCCCCTCCCCACCACCCCCTTTGCAGCCAGCCCAGCCCATCCCATCCCTCACACCGTTCCAACAGAGCTCCAAGACAGGTGTTTGTGAACAGGTGTTTATTGTGAACAGGTGAACATGTATCTACATGTTTGTGTCCTAGCCCCTATCGCTATCCTATGCTGCATTCGTGCCAACTTAACTGGTGTCTACCTTTCTGGCCTCACAGGCCCTAACACTGCATCTAGGTATATCGTCAAATGCTTCATCAGGGCAGGAGGCGGCCTGCTATGATTCCCACCCTCTAACCTAGGTCCCCTTTGGCAGCTGTCCTCTAGAGCAACCAGGCCTGGACGGGCCCGGCAGTCTCTCGGTTATCCCACCCAGTTCTACCTGCTGCCCATCGAATACGCCAGGATCAGGAGATGGGCTGTGCTGTTTGAGATGTTGTGGTGTTCCAGTTCCAGCACCATATAGTGGTACAGGCTTCACCACCTCGCCAACATCATAAAGATTATTATTATTACCTCCTCCTCCCTCAGGGTGCCCAATGACCCCAGGCCATGTCCCGGGAAAATCTCCGGTGACTCCCCACTACCCGGCGCTGCCAGTACTGGAGGCCTGCTCTCATTTCGGCCAGGGTCTTGTTGATCGCCGCCATGGAGCACAGGGACTGAGCCACCTCCGTCTGAGATTGTGCCACGTACCCTTTGATTGGCTCAGGTCAGCCAGCGTGGGGGCAATGCTGTTGATGCCCGCAGCTATGACCCGTTGTGACTGGGCCAAGCTCTGGAGCACCTGGTAAATAGCTTCCTGTGACAGGGCTGTCCTGTCATGTGCCTCAGCCACTGTCCACACAGAGTGCCCCAGGCCTTGGACATCCTGACCCATGGCCGATAACATTGCCTCCAAGCCCTGCACTGCGGATGCCACCCGTGCAGTGTTAGCCTGGTGGCAAGCAGATTCGGCACCGCCTCCAGCTCCTGCAGATGGCTGGAGTCTTCCAACTGCATCTGCTGCATAGTTGCCATGTAGTCGCAGGGCTCTGTGTCTGCATCTCCAGTATTGATTCCAGAAACCCGATGGCAACTAGTCCCTGGGGCAGGCCCACCCTCTGACCGCCCATCCCTCACCCCCCCTCAGAAGTTCCTACCTCCACCTGATGTACCGTTACATGTGTGTGTGGTGCACACCAGATAGTGCTCCAGGAGCCTATTCACTAAAGTACCCAATCGAGGGGAGTGCCTCTGGGATATGGAGAATGTTGGCGACAGCTGTGATGGAAAGTAGGTGTTGTCCCCGGCAGGTGCCCTCGGGTGTCGAGGGTTTGCGTTTGGGGGCTCACTTCGCTGTCCGGTGCAGCCTCTTGCCTCCACGTGTCCTAGAGTTGTGGCCGGGCACGCGGGACATCAGAAGGGCCCACCTCATCGCCAAGTAAGCCTGCAAGATACGAGAAATGATGCATGGTTGGATCGTGGGCTGGGGTGGTGGAGGGATGGTGTGGTGGGTTGGGGGAGGTGATGTGATGTGGGGGAGGTGGCATGGTGTGAGGTGTGGAGGTGGCGGGGTGGTGGTGTGGGGGTTGTGCCATAGGGACACTGCAATTCAGCGGGGCTTCACTTTGTTCCCCGATGCCGACCTCCGTCTTATCGGCTGCCCATTCTCCAGGCCCACCGACCAGATATAGGGACACCGTCCTGCAACGGTAAGAGGCTGCTGGTCCGGCGGGTCCCCTTCAGACTTGTCCCTCTCTCCGTATAGTTTTGCGTTACCTTCTCCTGGGTGGGGGAGACATAAAATGCACAGTGTTAGGCAGTCGGACACGGGCAGCAGAGGGAGTGGGCAGCTGGTGAACTTTGTGAACAGGGCACCCGGCCATGGAGTGCAGTATAGGTCCTGACATGTGGTGCAGGATGGGGTGGGAGCAGGCTGCCGGTGTGAGATTCAGTCCCCTCCCCTCCCTGGGTTGGAGGGTGCAGTTACAGGTGTGTGGGATGGGGATTGGTGCCAGGGGTATGGCTACTCACCTCCCCTGAGGAGGTCCTGCAGCTTTTTCCAGCAGTGCTGGCCAGTTCTGGACCCAGGGTTCTCACAGCCTCTATCACCTGCGCCCAGGCCTGGTATACGATGGCGAGTGGCAGCCTCATTCCCACCTCGGGGTAGAGGATGCCCCTACTCTCCTCCACGGTGTCCAGCAGATCAGGGTCTCATGCTCTGCATCTGCGAAATGGGTTGCCGCACTTCGGGTTGCCACCTTGTTCGATGGGATGTGTGTGGGTGCAGGGAGTGGGGTGCTTACATGCAGACACCGTTTTTCATTGGAATTGCTCTCCAATTGCAATTCAGCGGGGCCTCACTTTGTTCCCCGATGCCGACCTCCGTCTTGTCGACTGCCCACTCTCCAGGCCCACCGACCAGATCCAGGGACACCGTTCTGCAACGGTGAGAGGCCGCTGGTCTGGCTGGTCCCCTGTGCCCCTGTCAGCACCACCTGGTCACCTTAGCAGTGTCAGGGTGTCAGGCTGGAAATGCCACGGGGTCCAGGTGGCCCCAGCAGTGCCAGGGAACCACCCTACCCAGAGAGCCTCCAATCCCCTGGGAGACCCCCAAAGTGCCATTCCATCTGGTGCCCACTTCTGGTGAACAGTGCTCATCCAAGATCTCTGAGGCAAAGGAGAGTGATCCCCCGTCTCATGTAACTCGGGAATCTGCACATTTATGTGAGACTAGCTGTCTTGCTTTAATATGCAGATTTGCCTAAAAGTGATCCCGCCCACAGTGAGCAGGATTTACATTGCAACATCTCGCAAGGTCGCTCCGAGTTCCCGAATCACTGACTACATTGGAGTTGTCCGAGGAGTTTGGACTTCTGATGGGCAATTGACCTGCATGTAGAACGCTCCAAAGCTCTGAGATTGAGCCAGAGACTTTGGATGGTTCCAACTCACTTACTGGAATAATTTCCCAGGAAAGGTTGCGAAGGATTAAAACCAGTTCTAATGCCTGGATAACTTTCCTAAAGGGCCCTGACGCACCACTGGACCCCTCCCCAACTATGCCCCAGCCAAAGTAACCCCCTGATCCACTCCCAATGACCCACCTGGCTGATCCCAATCTACCATAGCCCCTGATCCACAGAGCCACCTGATTGATTCTCGACCGCCCCCAAACTGCTCCCCTCACCACCGCTCTCAGCCCCTGACCACCTGACTGTCCCCAACTAACTTGACCCCCAACTCCCAACCATCAAACTTCCTGCCAACTACCCACTACCCTCAGCACCCAACTAACCCCCCAACTACCCCTCTAACACCCAAACGGCAGACCCAACTTACCCCCCACCCACGTACCTGCTTCCCTACCCCTTCACCCACCTACTTGTTCCCCAACTCCCTCCCACCCAGTTCCCTGCCACCCTACTTACTCACCCACCTACTACCCTACACCTTCACCCACCTGTGACCCTTCACCCTCACCCTGTCACCCTAACCCCTCGCCCACCTCCTGCCACCTCACCCAGTCAGACACCTCCTGCGACCTTAGCCCCTCACCCATCTGCCACCTTCCCCCTCACCCACTTACCTTACACACCTACTTCCCATCCGTAGCTTGCCAAAGTGGTTTGGGACCTTTAAACCTACTGGAATATAGCAACCACTGCCATTGAAAAGGGGGCATTTCTTGGCTTCCCCCAACAATCTTGAACTATGAAGAACTTCCAGAACAGGTACGCTCCACATTTCTGAAGTGAAGGGTTCAGAAGTCTAGGTGGGAAATGTGGAGTTCCAGTGCACGGTAGGTAAAGAGGAGCTGAGTGGAAATCCAATGTTGAAATCCAATTCCTCAGAGGGTTCAGCCCACGGCATCTTAGTGATTCTCAAATTAATTACACTCGAGTCAACCTGAAAATCCATAATTGTCCCATATAATGCTGTGGTTCGAGGAAATTTGCATTACAACCACATTTCCACCAGGTGTCAGTAAAACACTTTCTATTTTTATATTTAGAGAAATGACAATGTTGCAGAAAATGCTGCAGAGGTATAGATACATAAGTGAATACAAGTGAAACCTGAGATGAAAATAAAATCAGAAATATTGGGAATCTGAAATAAAACACTGGATACCAGGAATAAATGACAGGCTAACCCAACAGCTGAAAGGAAATTACAGATTAACGTGTTGGGTGTGCAGTAATGAAGCAGTACATCTAAAATATTAACCTGCCTTTCCCTGTCACAAACTAATCAGCTTCCCATGTATTTTGAAATCTGTTTTCTGGTTTAAACACGCATATCAGGTTATTACATTGCTGTAAAGCATGATCGATGGCTGTATCACCTACAAAGGAATACTTTTCATTCCCTTTGCATTTTGATGGAACGTATTTTTCTTTTCTTGGAGAAGGATTATGCATCTTATTAAAAAATACTGACAGATTTGGGGATTTCCACCGCAGACACGAATGGACCTTCATTTTGTCTAAAACAAAATCTCTACTTTATAAATTGTTATGCCTATTATGGTCAAAGGTCAAGTCATTTTATACTTTAAGTAAAACATTTACAGTCAGAGCAAACTGAAAAAACAGAATCATCATTGGGACCATATGTTAAAATGGTCGAGCATGAAACATATTAAATGTCTGGCTCTCTAGTTATAGATAATTTTAAAGTTTGAAATCATAAATAATTGTGTTTCAAAAGACCCTGGCTATTTATTGCATTACGTCTGAAAGTATTCTGTGCATGGATATAACCAGCACTCAATGCATGCCCATATCCCCCCTCCCTTCCCAATCAAAATTATGTAGGCTGTACATGCTAAAAGCAATCAGATAGTAAATTTGTCATATTTGTTGGTTCACGACCATAATGAACATTTGCTCTCACATGGTTAAATCCCCATTAGAATTTCTGTGCTTTGATTTATTGGGAGGAACCTGCTGAGGAGAACATGCCTGTGGAGCTGATTAATGTCAGTTTCTGTCATCAGCTTCCACTTAGATTGTTGGCCAGCTCTGACGTTGCCTCCCTCAAGAAATCTGAAATATTCATGAAAAAGGTCCAATAGCTTCCCTGTGAGAGGTTTACAGAATGTGGTTCTGGCAAAAAAGAAAAGGCTAGAAGATGAATGGAAGTGAAATTTCACATTGTGTACGGTACTTGTTTCTGCTATGGCTCTCTCTGGAGGAAAATACAAACTCTGGGACCACACCAGCAAGAGAAACAAATTAATAGCATGTTCATCGGTTTTATTACAGATGTCTCCCGTTTCCTGTGCTGGTTTCTATGCTCTCATACAGCTTGTCAGATTTGGGAAATGAATGCTTCAGTGCTAGGTCTGAAAATTTTTTTACGAAACTGGGAAAAAGCAATGGCCACCATATCACCCACCCAGCCCTTGATTCCCATTATTACCACACATGCAATTTGTCCGTGTTTGTATTTCTATAATGTTCTGTACTCCACATTATCAAGCAGACCCACATTCAATAGCTAAAGAGTTTCTAAGATGCAGTCAAAGCCATTTGCTGGTAACATGTTTAATTGTGGGTGAAAGAATCTTTCCCTGAAAATATGGAACTTTTGCACAAAGGCAGTAACAGCAACTCTGTTTGCTATTGAGTGAAATCTTTGAAAATTTGTAGCTGTTCTAACTGTTGGGGAGGTCTATAACTGATAAAGTATTTTGTAAAGTGAATTCATTATACCAGGTGTTAGTGCAGTAACTCCTGGCTTTCATTTGTTACTCATACTCCAACATCTGATAACTCACAGAGTGCATTTATATAGCATTTAGGTACACATAACTGTAACAAGGATTTTTCCAGTCATATAGGTCTCATATCCTTTAAATAGATATGACTTTATGAAAAGTCATTGTAAGTAATGCATTATATTGACAGCACTTGAATCAATAACTCATAGGAACCAGATGGAAGAGGCAGGTTAGAAACTATTATATTTGACTTAGATATCCTATTAATTGGATTGTGTAACCAAGATAGGTGCAGTCAACATGCTTTGGAACATTCTGTGTTCCCTTCCTGTCTAAGTAAAAAAAATGTTGGGTGTTATACCAATATTGACTTTCAATGTCATCTCTTCATTACACTCTTGTAGCATTGATAAACCATCCAATGACTAGTTAAATACATGCTGAATCGAGTAATCAATTAGCTTTAAATATTGATAAAACTTTGCAAACGCTGGCAAATCCAGTCAAATACACCCCCATAAATAAAATCTGAAAAGTTAATGAAAAACTGAAAAACTGTAAATGGAGTACTTCAAAAAATGTGTCTGTTTAAAACTTCCTGTTTCCATAAATTCCAATGGCATTAACTCCACCTCATTTCACAACTCTGAGCACATGTATAGAAAAAAAGCAAATCTGAAGTCAAAGTTGTGCAGGAATTAGATACATTTAATTAAAAATAATAATTTTCTTGAAGAGCATATTTTTCTTTGAGCTTCTGGAGAAACAATTATGGAGCAGAACTGGAAACCCGATGAAGTTCTGAACATCTATGCTGCCTATGGTTGCTTGGGATTAAGTTCATTGTAAGTGAAAGTATCCAGAAATCCTTAAGTCATGCAATTGGACTGATTCAAAGTTTATAACAGAACTTCTCTCAGAAATAGATTGCAGGTCTAAAGGAAGCTGAAGTCTGAATACAAAACCTCTTGTCATCTGCACTCCAACTGTGAGTTCTTCCATGTGATAACTGAATGTTAGATGGCCCATGGTGCCATCTGTTTTTCTGATGAGGTGTTAAACCGACCTCGTCTTCCCATTAAGATAATTGTTGAAGTCAGCACTTCGAGTTTTCGCGAAAGGTCCTTTATTTAACACGAAGTTCGTGGGGCGATTAGATAGACCAAAGTCATTCCAAATGTCCCCCCTCTACAGAGGTAAGGCAAGCAGTTTATATGTTACAGTAAGCAATATCTTGGACAAAATGCATTCTTTAGATTAGCAAAAAGACAGAAAAAACGAGCAGGCCTTGCGTTCCTTGCCTAAGAAAAATAATAATTGTCTGCTGTCAGCAAATCAGTGTGCAGCTGTATGCTTGTTTACATTGTATGACCTTCTGACTGTTTCATATAGAACCTCTTGATTAGAAAATAAGGCTAAATATCCATCATGCATTGCCAAGTGCCTATTTCCATGAAATATAGTTAAGCAGCCGTTTAAAATGAATACAGAGTATTAAGGCAGCTAATACACCAACTAAAGTCCCTTCTACAGTAATGCAAAATATCCCTTGGTACTCTTTCAGGGAGAACAGAAACTTCTCCTGGTGTTCTGGCCAATATTCCTTCCTCAGCCAACATCATCAAAATTCGATTCAGCTACCCAATGGTCAATCTTGGTGTACAAACTGGTTTCCATATTTGTCCACATAACAACATGTGTTATGTAGACATGATTACATGTTTACATAACTATATTTTAGAAAAATAATCCATTGATTGTGAAGTGCTTTGAGACTGTAGATATGAAAGTCACTATATACCTGCAAATTGCTTACCTTCTTTCTTTTTAGACTGGTATAAACTGACTCTTGCTCCAGAAAATTGTTAGAATATAAGGACACGATAAATAGGATCTGGTGTCAGCCCTTTAACCTACTCTACTGCTCAACATGGCAGATCTTCCACCTCAAAATAAATTTCCTACACTATCCCCATATTCCTTGATTCGCTGAGCACCCAAAAATCTATCATCCTTTGTACGTAGAACTATAGGGGGCAAATTTCAATGTTAGTGGGGTCACACAACTGATGACATCAGACTGACAGTTGTAATTCAGCCCATCTGATTTTCCTCTCCATTCAATGCAAGTGTGAGCTGGCCCCCCCACAGGGTGAGTTGCAAATTACGGATCACGCCACTAGTCAAGGTGTTTCAGCTGTGACAGAATCCAACACTGCCGCCTGCGGCTCTGGGTTGTGCTGTGGGAGGAGATGCAGGGCTCCGAGGAGAGTGGATGTTGAGACTGTGCGGAGTGCAGTGAAATTATTGGCCTCACTGGTTTCTGGGACGCTGTTGCGATTGTGAGTTGACAGCATTCATTGGTGTCCATGCAGCACTCCATTGGACACTGTGAGGGAATACATATTTTTAGATTTTTGTTTGTGTGTTTTGGGTGCAGAGCCATTGTAAGTTAGCACCCGTGAGAGTGGCCTTTGGTTGACTGGAGATTGTAGCATTTAAGGTACAGAATGAACCAGAAGTTGATACACCTGCTTCAGAACAGAGGTTGACCGTGCTGTAATATTGAACAGGACATAGATCAGTTCATGCTGCCATAGTGAGCAGTGTCAGTTCAAAGAAGCTGGAGAACAGCCAGCTCAGGTAATCTGAGGCAGTTGTTGGTCGCAGTTCAGTTGGGATATTGTACCATAGGGCAATCTAGGAGCAGTTGAAATGAAATGAAATGAAAATCGCTTATTGTCACAAGTAGGCTTCAATGAAGTTACTGTGAAAAGCCCCTAGTCGCCACATTCCGGCGCCTGTCCGGGGAGGCTGGTACGGGATGTCAGTTGTCTGATAGACATCTGGAAGGTGAACAGTAGTTATTACTGGTTGAGTCACAGAAGAGCTGGGACCATGCCTGTGTATAAATGACAGAGGAGCCTAGCCCAGCTAACATTGTGGGATGCAATCTCAGATGTTGATCAGTTCAACTGCAAAATAAGGGGGTTGGATCTGTGAGCAGATCTAAGAAAGATCTGGAATAGTGTGTTTTCTGGTGAGGATTGTACCCATGGAACTCAGATGGAACACAACTGCAATCGGCGAGCGATTGGACTGGCTTTTTGAAGGAGAGGAGCTGAAACCCCTCATAAGGAAGATAGAGGGCGCAATTCAGCAACTGTGTTGTGCCTGTCGTGCATCCAGTAGTAATGGGTTAATTGCACCAGAGCCACACAAAGGGCTCCATGCCGAGCGCCAGGCTGATTGCAAGTCACCCAACTCTCTTTGCCCACCATGATCTGGATCTTGCCCGGTGCCCAGGAGTCAACACCACACCTGCGAGACCTCGAATTGAGTGCTATTTAGCACTGGTTTCCACAAATGTGGACCTGGCGTAACATCACCTCAGAGGGGGAGGAGAGGCCTTGCAGGCCTTTAGAGACCTTCATGTGGTTGGGGACAGAATAGTGTGGTACCCTGTCACTCCCCCAGCACCTGGGAACCTTGGCACTACCAGCCTGGCACCTGGCAATACCACATGGCACTGTCAGGGTGCTTCAGTGACACTGCCACTGCCAGGTTGCTAATCTGGCAGTGCAAAGGTGCCCAGGAGCCAGGTTGGCACTGCCAATATTGGGCCCGGGGGTGGTGGGGGGGGGGGGGGGTCTTGCCAAGTGAGGTGAGGGTTCCAGGGACCTAGAGAAGTTTGGACGGTAAAGGGGGAAGAGCCTGAAATGTGGAGAAATCAGGTCTGCCATTCAAAATGATGCCCCAAATCTGCAAGGAGCCGTTCTTGCTGGTGATAAATTCAGGGAACCTGTCTTGGTTGCTTCTGACACTTTGTGTGCAGCTTGTGCTGCATTCAACCAAAATTTGCCTGTTAATTCATGTTTATCGCTTCTAAGTTTCACATGTTAGATTCTAAGATAGATAGTATTGACTGTTTGCTTTGTTGGCTCTTGCACAGTTAAAGTTCTTCTGTTTGCTTAAACCACTGGAATTCTTTAGTGTATCTTCACACACAGTTTTTACTCTTCATGGGAATAGCGGGGAGGTGGTGACAGGATTCCTGGCTGATTATCAGTCTGGTGAAGTGCATTCTGAACACACCTGTGGCCAGGAAATCCTGGTGTGGAACTTAAACCTGGAGCTTCTGGACTAGAGGTAGGGATGCTAAAATTGTGCTACAAGACCTCTTCACCGTGGAATCTTGTGGCTTAATTCCCTTCGTAAGTAATGAAGAGAAGAGAAGAGGTTACTGGACCGGAAAGCATCCAACACCTTAAACATTCACTCCACCCACCACAGTGACAGAGTGGCAGCAGTGTGTACCATCTACAAGTTGCCTTGCAGCAACTATCCAAGGCTCATTCTAAATGTGTAATATCTACTCATCTCCTTCTTGGGCCGTCCCTCAGGGTCAAGGATGACTTGCTTCTACTCTGGGGAGGTGACTGAATAGTCCAATCCTGGATTCACAGACGTGGCCACAGGTTTGGCAGATGGTTTTTGAAGTGGCTCGATTCTTTTCACTCTTTCCACTCTTTGCGTTTGGCCGCTGCATGCTCCACCATGCGACATTTGAGGTGATTGGCACCTTCACGGATGCTTCTTCTGTTTGTGCATTCTAAAGCAAACGATTCCCACGTGTCGATGGGGAGACTTATTTAGGCAGGCTTTCAGAACGTCCTTGTAGCGTTTCCTCTGCCCTCCTAGTGATTGCTTGCCATTGCGAGCTTGTTTCGGATGTCTTGTGTCGGGCTAACGGGCATCGCAGTTGGTCGAGCATTACCAATGCCTCGACACTGGGGATATTGGCTAAGGAGAGGATGCTAAGGAGAGGTATGCCTATCCTCCCAGTGGATGTGCAGGATTTTGCACAGGCAACGTTGGTGATATCTCTCCAGGGATTTGAGGTGTACATTGTCCATGTTGCTGATGCATACAGGAGGGCGGGGAACATGGCTTCTCTGCAGACCATGAGCTTGGTGCTGGATTTGAGACCTCGGTCTTTGAATACTTTGGACTGGATTCTCCATTTCTGAGACTGCGTTGATGTGGCACATTTTCATGGACGTTCACGACAGCAAAACTGGCGCCGAGGCTGTTTCAGCGACTGTGGAGGGGCTGAAACCAGCGCCACGTGGAACACTATCAATTCCAATGAAAAACAGTGTGGGATTCACTGGGTCCATGATTGATACTCGGGAGGCTGATAAGCTGCAGCTGCACATACACATTACAATCCCTACACATCTATCCCAGCCAACAAGATGGCATTGGATGTGCTGGAGCATTCCCATACAACCAATGGGTCACTAATATTACAAACTATGGTGATTTTGGACACTTTCCATGCCCCCTCTCTCTCACTCAGCAGCCGGTTTCACAATTTGTAAAAGCACAAGTGAACCACACCTTTGGTAACTCGGCCCATTGGAAGCAGAGAATCCCAGGGGCCCCACAAAATACCAGGTCCAACCCATGAATGATATGCAAATGGTGTTCCGGACCGCATTGACGCCACTGTCGAGGTGACGGAGAATTACGATTTGACAGGAAATTGCCGCTTGCCGCAATTATGGTGCCGGAACCTATTCTCCGCCAAATAGCATTTCCTGCTTTCGGCATCAGCCAACAGAGAATCCCGCCCCATGTTGCTCAGGTGTCCGAAGGCTGCACTGTTGCGTTAGAGTCGATGTTGGATTTCATCGTCAATGTCAGTTCACACCGAGAGGTGGCTCCCGAGGTATGGGAAACAATCTACATTGTCCAAGGACTCACCGTGGACCCTGATGGTCAGGGGCAGTTTTGTGTGACAGGAGTTGGCTGGTAGAGAACCTTTGTTTTCCAGATGTTTAGTCTGAGGCTCACTGTCTCATATGCCTCGGTGAATGCGTCAATGCTGGTTTGTGGTTCGGCTTCTAAGTGTGCGCCTGAAAGCCTTGGTTGAACAGTTACCCACTTATCTGGTAGATTAGCTCCACTCCATTGGTGAGCTTCAGGGTTTTGGGGTGGAATGTTGCCACTAGGAAGATTGAGAAGAGCATTGGTGCGATCATGAAACTCTGTTTGACCCCAGATAGCAGACACGGACCAGGCGCAGTGGGCATTCTGCAGCTCTAGCTCATTGGTGGTCGCTTGGTTAGCTGTGAGGGGCTGACTGAGTAGCTCTTTCTTCTTGGGGTCTTTGCCTCCAGCGATATTGAGTCACCTGCGGCAGAGGTTTTTCTGCCTCTGCCGGTTTAGAGCCTAGATGATGGGGATGGTAGAGCGGATTAGTCAGCGGTCAGTCCAGCAATTGTCTGCTCCAATCATGGCACGGCTGATAAGGACATCTTTGCAGTCCCTTGGTCGAACGTTGATATAGTCTATTAGGTGTAAGTGCTTGGAGTGGGGGTGTTGCCATGAGATCTTCTGCTTGTCCTTCTGGTGCAATAGGGTGTTTGTGATGACCAGGTCATATTCTAAACATTTTGTCAGGAGGAAGACTTCTTTGGCATTTGTTTTCCTCATGCCATCCCTGTCTAAAACACCTTTCCAAAGGTGTGTGGCCTCCCCAAGGAAAATCAGCTTGTCTCCCTTTGGGATGAGGGATAATGAATGGTGGAGTAGAATGCCTCTTTTCTCTTGTCCATTGCATCTAGGGCTGAGGTGTAGACACTGATGGCTGCAATATGCTGTTTCTGGAACAGGGTTAGCCGTAAGCCAGTTTAGCTCAGTTGGCTGGACAGCTGGTTCATATTGCAGCATGAGGCCAACAGCGTTGGTTCAATTACCGGATCAGCTGAGGTTATACATGATGGCCCGCCTTCACAACCTCGCCTGAGGTGTGGTGATCCTTAGGTTGAATCACCGCTCAGCTCTCCCCCTCAAAGCGGAAAGCGGCACATGAATATCTACTACCTAACTGGCCAAGGGCAGCAGACACATGGGAACACCATCACCTGAAAGTTTTGCTCTATATCTCACACTATCCTGCTTGGAAATATATCGTCATTCCTTCAATATCACAAGGTCAAAATCTTTCCTTCCTGACCTCAGCGGTTCAAAATAACAGCTCACCAACCCCTCAAGGGAAATTTGTGGAGGGCAGTAAATTATGGTCTTTTCAGGGATCTTCACATCCCATGAATGAATAAAGGAAATCTTCATCACAACTCTGTGCCCTGACATAGCTTACTGTAGTTCCAGTGAATTTTTGAACCACTTTGGTCCAGAAGGGAGGAGAAGAATATAGAGCTGGACCAATTTTTCTCGTCTCAGCTTCACAGGTTTCGAAATGCAGACAAGTTATACTCTGTCATGTGAGAGTACCTTTAAGAATGGGTGTTTATAAATGGGTGTGTATATAAATATCTGCAGTGAAAGTACCTTTAAGAAATGGGTATTTATTACTGCAGTGATGTCAGAGAGTGGGTGGAGCTGGGCTATCTGTCAGCTTTTTACTTCTGCTTTTTGCTGCAGGGTGGGTTTGGTTTCATTTTAGTTTTGGAGAAGCTGAAATCACAGCAGGATGTGTGTGAATCTCTGCAAGCTTATGAATGTCCATTTGATGATTTCAACATGGTAACTGCTCTCAATAGTGAATTTAAACCTGATCTTTGTGTTAAAAGTGTCTTTTGTCTTCTGAATGTTGTTTGGGAATTGATTAAGGATTACACAGTGTTGTATTCTTTGGGGGTTGTATTTGAATTGGTGGTTGCTAAGATGTTCACTGTATGTTTTAAAAAGATTAACTTGAGTTCATAGAATAAACGCTGTTTTGCTTTAAATATACTTTTCAATTTCTGCTGTACCATACCTGTAGAGTGGGCCGTGTGCTCCCCATACAAAAGATTGTACAGCCTGATCAAGAGGAGATGAATAAGAAGGTACCAGATCTCTTTAAATAATTTACTTGTGTGGGTAAAGTTTACTCATGTGTATCAGGAGGAGCAGGTAAAGAAGTCACAATTTTAAGAGATACGGGAGCTAGTCAATCTTTAATGGTAAGAGATGAGGAGTTATGTAGTTTGGGAAGAATATTGCCAGGAAAGGTGGTAATATGTGGAATTCAGGGTGAGAGGAGTAGTGTTCCATTATATAAGGCAACGTTGGAAAGTCCAGTGAAGAGTGGTGAAGTGGTTATAGGAGTAATAGAGAAACTATGTTGTCCAGGAATACAGTTTATCTTGGGTAATGATATAGCTGGATCGCAGGTGGGAGTGATGCCTACTGTGATTGACAAGCCAGTGGAAAATCAGACAACTGAACTATTGATGGACGGATATCCTGGGATTTTTCCGGATTGTGCAGTAACAAGATTGGGAAGTCACAGGTTAAGACAAAACGAGAAATCAAAGAGTGAAGATGAAGTTGAAGTGCAAGTATCAGAAATTATTTTTGATCAGATTGTTGAAAAAGAACAAGAACAGGTGGAGGGTGAGGCGCATATTTTTAGTTCAGGAGAATTGGCGGAGTTACAACAAAAAGATGTAGAAATAAAACGGATGTATCAGAAAGCATGCACGGAAGAGGAATCTGAGTGTATACCAGAGTGTTATTACTGTAAAAGTGATGTCTTGATGAGAAAATGGAGACATTTACATATGCAGGCGGACGAAAAGTGGGCAGAAGTTCATCAAGTAGTATTGCCAGTAGGGTATAGAAAGGAGGTGTTGTGAGTTGCACTTGAGGTACCAGGGGGAGGTCATTTTGGAATAAGGCCATTTTTATTGGCCTGGACTACGTAAAGATGTACTTAAATGTTGTCAATCATGTCACACATGTCAAGTGACAAGGAAACCTCAAGCAGTGTTAAAACCAGCGCCCTTAATACCCATTCCAGCATTTGAAGAACCTTTTACAAGGATCCTAATTGATTGCGTAGGACAGCTTCCTAAAACGTGGGAATCAATATCTTTTGACGATAATGGATGTGTCTACTAGGTTTCCAGAGGCTATTCCAGTACGTAATATTACAGCTAAAAAGATTGTGGAGGAGTTACTTATATTCTTTACTAGATATGGACTACCCACAGAAATACAATCGGATCAAGATCAAATTTTCCCTCAAGGTTATTCAAAGAAGTTATGGATAGCTTAGGAATAAAACAATTTAAATCAACAGCGTACCATCCAGAATCGCAGGGAGCGTTAAAAAGGTGGCATCAGACATTAAAGACAATATTGAGTGCTTATTTTCACGATAATCCAGAGGAATGGGATAAAGGAATCCCATTCGTACTGTTTGCAATTAGGGATGCACCTAATGAGTCAACCAAATTCAGTCCTTTTGAACTAATGTTTGGTCATGAGGTAAGAGGACCACTTAAATTGATCAAGGAAAAATTGGTGAGTGAGAAATCAGAACTTACATTATTGGATTACATGTCAAATTTTAGGGAACGATTAAATAGAGCAGGTGAATTGGCTAGACAAAATTTAAAAGTTGCACAAAATGTGAGGAAACAGGTAGCAGACAAGAAATGCAAAGTTTGTAGTTTTGCCAGATGAGTTGCCTCTTCTGAGTTGTTATGGCCCAGGGTTTAGAGAACCCCAAAGTGTATCATGGAGTCCACCTGACCTACAACTATTAATAGATTGTGGAATGGGGAGCACACGGCCCACTCTATAGGTGTGGTACAGCAGAAATGGAAAAGTATTTTTTAAATTAGAACAATGTTTATTCTATGAACTCAAGTTAACATTTTTAAAACATACAATGAACATCTCAGCAACCATCAATTCAAATATAACCGCCAAAGAATACAACACTAGTTCTCCACCTAAAAGCCAGACAGCCAGTTCCATCGATGACCTAATCCATGGAGGCAGTGGCGTAGTGGTATTGTTGTAATGCAGATACCCTAGGCAATGCTCTGGGGGCCTGGTTTCAAATCCCACCATGGTAGTTGGTGGGATTTGAATTTAATAAAAATCTGGAATTAAAAGTCTAATGACTACCATTAAACCATTGTCAATTGTTGGGAAAAGAACATTTGGTTCACTAATGTCCTGTAGAGATGTAAATCTGTCATCCTTACCTAGTCTGGCGTACATGTGACTCCAGACCCATAGCAATGGTTGACTCTTAAATGCCCTCAGGGATGAGCAATAAATGCTGGCCCAGCCAGCGACGGCCACATCCCAGGAGCGAATAAAACAAAAAGGCCTGTTTCAGCTAACATTTAGAGCCACGGCATATTGCAGTTATTCGCTAAAAGATGCATTTTGTGTCTTCCTTGAACCAGGCAGAGATATTTCCCGAGACTAAGTGGTATTGTTTGATAACTATTAACTGGACTTGACCTATTGAGTTTCTAAAATTGGATGTAGTTTGGGGAAAGGAATTTCTCAGTGAGTTCAGGGAACTTTGATATGTTTTGGGAATAAGAGGTAACTTCCAATAAAACTGTGTTCAGTAATTCATATACTTAAGTGTAATAGTGTAAATTAGTCTTTTGTTGTATGTTTTTTCTTTATTTACTTTAATAAATATTCTTTATTAATTATTTACACAATGACTGGACTGGTTCCTCATTGGGTTTTACATCATCCCTCACATTATTCTAAACAAAAATACTCCATTAAGAACCAGTGTTTCAAATTATCCTTTGGGGTTTTGAGACAGTCTCGCAGGTAACATCAGCGGGGTTCTTAACACAGTCCAAAGGTACACTTGAGTCCCTTTTTTTTAAAAGGTCCAGGTCAGCATTCAAATGTCCCGATAATGCAATGTCTTTCCATATTTTAATAGAAAAATACAGTTTTGAAGTGTATGATTTTCCTAACATAAGGTTGATATTGATTGTCAATCCCTAATTACCCTAAGAAAGCGATGACCATTCATGCACCGGAGTTCTAAGTTTTTGAACAAGTGACAATGCGCTATATTTCTAATTTAAGCTTAAATTTAAACTGAAGTAGATTACTTCATCCTGGACAATATTGAGCTTCTTGCATGTTCTTGTGGCTGTACCCCATCCAGGAAAGTGAAGAATAGTCCATGTTGCAAGCCCAAAAGATTGTGGCTGCTCGAATTCTGAAATAAAAACTGAAAATGCTGGAAATACTCAAGCCAATCAGGCAGCATCTGTGGAGAAAAATTAGGTTACCGTTTCAGGTTTATGCCTTCTGTAAGAACTGGAAAATGTAATCATAATAATCTTTATTATAGTGTCACAAGTAGGCTTACATTAACACTGCAATGAAGTTACTGTGAAAATCTCCTGGTCGCCACACTCTGGCGTCTGTTCGAGTGCACTTAGGGAGAATTCAGAATGTCCAATTCACCTAACAAGCACGTCTTTCAGGACTTGCAGGAGGAAACCGGAGCACCCGTAGAAAATCCATGCAGACACATGGAGAACATGCAGACTCCGCACAGACAGTAATCCAAGCCGGGAATCGAACCCGGGTCCCTGGCGCTGTGAAGCAATATTGCTAACCACTGTGCTACCATGACGCCCACGTGAGATGTAACAGATTTTAAGTAAATACACAGCCAAGGAAAAGGGTAAGGGGCGGAGAAAATAAAAGAGAAGGTTAATGAGAGAGTAGAAGGCAGGCGAGATTAGGTGACAAAAGGGATATTAGCGCAAGGCAAAATAGGAAGGTACTGGGACAAGTAATCAAGCAAAAGCTGGTATCAAAACAAAATTGAGGGCAAAAGCCATTTCTGTGGCTACTCCAGCTGAATATCTGATCATTGGTAACACGCAGAATGTTCATGTACATAGCAAGGTTAGTGTCATTAAATATTCCAGGGAGATGTTAAAATTTTCTTGTTTGGATTGGTTATTCCCTGGCAACGTGTCTGTGGCACAAATACTACTTATTAGCCTGAGCCTTGTTACAAATGGGCATGGGCTGCTTCATTGAGAAATTCTGAATGGAGCTGAACAGAGCAATGATAAGCAAACAGCTCTGCCTCTGACCTTATGAAGGACAGAAATTGATTAATGAAGCAGCTGAAGAGACAGTGCTGTTAACAGTGTTGTTGGCTTTCACTATCTTAAATCGGGCACTGACATCAATGTCATAGATGCAGCAATGGTTTTAGTCAGGCAGTGTGTCATTTAGGTTGCCTGGCTGGAACTGCAATTCTCCAACACAGGAGAGAACATGAGTCCTTAAAGTTAAATGCTTCAAATGCCACTGGGAGCATCAACACTTAAGTTAATTGCATGCATGTTTAAAAAGAGTTCAACAGGTCCAAGAGATTCCCTGGGCACTTTTCAAAGCAGGTTTGACATGGCATTAGAGTTATTCTTCATGTGGGGCCAGCCTACAGCAGTGTGTAACTATAGCCCCCATGGAGTCCTGCACCTCTTCTTTTCAAATCACACATTAACTCAATATTTATGCTGCAACTTTAGCAAAAGCACTTGGCAGGATCATAATAGCTGGTGTGCAAGTGCATCCTAAATTGCAGTTGTGAGATATTTTTTGAACAATTCTCAAAAAAAGAGTCTATAAATATATTCCTTCTTTTGAATTATTTAACATCCATTTATTCATTCTAAAACTGTTCAAAAATTATTTTCAGGTACGATTGAAATGAAAAAGATTCTTCCAAGGAATCAGTGAATGTATTAAATACACAGTAAGTGACTGCTGGGTTGAAAACCTGCCTGTACTGATTTAGTGGTAGTAAATTAGTAATTTAGAAACTGACCTCCTCAGCGTTGTGCTGAGAAGCCACCAGCTGGATTTCTTCCCAATTGCTGCACAGGGACCTCCTCAAGTAGTGCATGTGTATTCAGCTGTGAAGCTACCTATGGTTAAATAGACTCAGCTCATGTTTGAATAATGACCAAGTATGTGTGGGTGGAACTGTACTCCAGCATGGAGGGCAAAGCATTGAAGTGTGCAGGGGTGGGGAGGGGTGGGGAGGAGTGGGGGGAGGGGGGGTGCACATGGAAGAATATTTAAAAATGATGCAAAGAATACTATGTAAAATGCTCTGATCAGGAATATGATTTTGACCATATATGGTTTACTATTCAATTTAAAAGTATGAAGTGATTTTTCTTCTAAAAGGCTATGATTCATTTTAAGTACAAATTCCATTAGATAAGGCCATTAAAAATCTTATAATGGTGTACTTCTTTAACACTTATCATGGCGAAGACTAGTCATTGTGGCGCTAACAATTGCACTCAAAGACGAGAGACATGTACAATCGAGGCTTTATTGCTGTGTGATGCTATTCCTCCGGCTGCAACTGTAGACTAGGGTCTGAGTGACTCACATGCATATTTATACACAAGCTCCCTGTGGGCGGAACTAGCCTGCAGGGGCTTACCGGAGGAACCTGTATTACAGGTACAGCCATACATCCCCCTACTGCAAGTATGTATATCTACAGTGGTTATCACCACATTCACCCCCTGTAAAAAATGAGTCCGGCGGGGGTGACGTGTAACTATAATACAAAGGATGATATTTTAACAAAAGGGTTCAAACAAAGAAAACCAAGAGTCCATCCGGTTAGCAGGTTACAGGTTGAGCCGAATCGGCGGTCGAATGTTCCGCTGTGATCGGCGTAGCTGTGGTGGCGATGTCGGCCCAGGCGATGACGGCAACGATGGTGCAGGTGCTGGCGGTGTTGGTGCTGGCTGCTGGCGGGATGACTCCGAGAGCGAGCCGAAATCTTTTGTGTCCTCCAGTGTGGGCAGGGGGACGGGGGATGGACCTGGTGGGGATGAATACGGGGGCACCGGTGAAAAGGAGGATGGTGCAGGGGGAAAAAGGGGCGTGGGCATGGGATCGGCACCTGAGGGAGCCAGGTCCCGGAGTGAGACTGTGTCCTGGCGGCCGTCGGGGAACTCCACGTAGGCATACTCAGGGTTGGCGTGGAGAAGGCGTACTTTGTCCACCAGGGGTTCCGCCTTGTGGTGCCGGACATGCCTACGGAGAAGGACTGGGCTCGGAGTCGTGAGCCAAGTCGGGAGCGACACCCCGGATGTAGACTTCCTAGGGAAAGCAAAAACACGTTCATGGGGTGTACTGTTAGTTGCGGTGCACAGTAGTGACCGAATGGAATGGAGCGCATCAGGGAGGACCTGCTGCCAGCGAGCGGCTGGGAGGTTCCTGTGGTGCTAGTACTTGCACTCAAAGACGAGAGATATGTACAATCGAGGCTTTATTGCTGTGTGATGCTATTCCTCCGGCTGCAACTGTAGACTAGGGTCTGAGTGACTCACACGCATATTTATACACAAGCTCCCTGTGGGCGGAGCTAGCCGGCAGGGGCTTACCGGAGGAACCTGTATTACAGGTCCAGCGGTACATATCCCTACTGCAAGTATGCATATCTACAGTGGTTATCACCACAGTCATATGGTCACTGTTTGGCTGAGGGCACGATAAGGTGTATGCTCCTTCAGCAACGTCCTGGTGGAAACCTGGCAGATTAAATAGAAGCATGATCAAAAGCAGATGACTAAGAAGAATTAAATTTAAAATGCATTTTACACTAGGTACACTTCAAGATCTTGTGTGGAGTATCAATAAAGTGGTTGTAACAAAATACATGAACACAGCAAAAAGTGAACCAAGAAATGAAATATTTAATATATGCCATTATATTTGTTCACCCTTTAGATGTTCAGGGAATCAACCAGAGGGGAGTAGGCTGAAGGTGAGAGAGAGAGAGAGAGAGATGAGTGGAGCTGAGGGCTGCTGTGCGTGAACGCTGGGAAAATCAGCTTGATACACATCTGCCATATAATCTCTCTTCCCCTTCTGACGTCCTAGATCCTTGGTGCACTGTCTCCAAATTGAAGGGACTCTGGTGCTGACTACCTCGGGGATATCCATCCCAGCCTGCTTTGTTGGTGGTTGTCCACTTCTTCCCATCCCTGAGATGCCACAGCAAAACCTACAGATAAGAGTGAGCATTCTCAGATCTCCTCCCCAGTCCTGATTGCTGCAGTCTCAAAGATCCAAGTACTGGTAAGCCATTCTCACCCATAGTGTGGCCCCTCGAATTCGAAATACATTGCATGACAGAATGAGTGCATCACCCTCATTGTCCTAATTGGTCAGGAATGTGGAAGCAGGCTACTAATGCCGGGTTTGGTACGTTTCGGCGTAGCCAGTTCGGCGTGGCCAGTTCGGCGTAGCCGATTCGACGGAGGAATTTTTCGGCGGAGGGACGTTTCGGCGTCAAATTAGTTATAGTCGCAAAATGTTTGTGCAGCCCATTTCTTGTATCTTTTCCTTCCAGCCGCCTCAGATATCGTGTTTGTGCACCAAACCGGGTCTCTTAAAGAAAGGCACCAACATTAAACATTAAGCGGCCGGCTGATTGTTTCAGTGAGAGAGCAACTTCCCTCTCCGCATCAAAGTGAGCCGGCCGCTGAAATTGACACTGCCGGGTGATTGGAGGGAGAGAGCAGCCGGCAGTGTCAATTTCAGCGGCCGGCTCACTTTGATGCGGAGAGGGAAGCTGCTCTCTCACTGAAACAATCAGCCGGCCACTGAAATTGACACTGCCGGCTGCTCTCTCCCTCCAATCAGAAACATTAAAACTTAAAAGTTGGATTGGAGGGAGAGAGCAGCCGGCAGTGTCAATTTCAGCGGCCGGCTCACTTTGACCCGGAGAGGGAAGCTGCTCTCTCATTGAAGCAATCAGCGGCCGCTGAAATTGACACTGCCGGCTGCTCTCTCCCTCCAATCAGAAACATTAAAACTTAAAAGTTGGATTGGAGGGAGAGAGCAGCCGGCAGTGTCAATTGCTTCAGTGAGAGAGCAGCTTCCCTCTCCGGCCGCTGAAATTGACACTGTTTTAATTAGATCCACGATGGGGGTTTTAAATTTATTTAAAAATCTATGCTAGCGCTTCCCATTGTGAGTCTACGGGGGTCTGACCTCTCCCCCCCCGCCCCCAGTAGACTCTCAATGGGAAGCGCTAGCATAGATTTTTAAATAAATTTAAAACCCCCATCTTGACGTCTTGACGTCCCTCCGCCGAAAAACTCCTCCGCCGAATCGGCCACGCCGAAACGTCCCATTCCAATCGGCTACGCCGAACTGGCCCCGCCAAATCGGCCACGCCGAACTGGCCCCGCCGAATCGGCCACGCCGAACTGGCCACGCCGAAACGTCCCATCCCCACTAATGCCATTGGTCCTTGACACAACCGTCCCATTAGGAAATCCCAGGTTCCTGGTCTGAGATTGTCCTGCTGTTCTGGTTGGGACTAAGTCCAGGAGGTTCTGCACATTGTCAGGATTCATGCACAAATAGGGATGATGGCTTGGACAAAATATCAGCATCTGTGGAACTATACGTGTGCATATGAAAATGGCTTATTGTCACGAGTAGGCTTCAATGAAGTTACTGTGAAAAGCCCCTAGTCACCACATTCCAGCACCTGTTCAGGGAGGCTGGTACGGGAATCGAACCGTGTTGCTGGCCTGCCTTGGTCTGCTTTAAAAGCCAGCAATTTAGCCCAGTGTGCTAAACCAGCATGTTAGCAGAGAAGAGGAAAATGTTGGAATAATAATCAAAAATAAATTAATTATTGTTGAATAAATCAACTTCCTAATGCACAGAGGAATCTTAAAGCAGCATGAAATTATAAGAGTTTATCGAGCTATAATTCATTCTTAAGGGTAGTTCTGGGAGGTAATGAATTGCTACCTCCTTTCAGATGAGACAATAAGTCAAAGCTGCATGTTGCAGGTTACATTGAACTACAATCTTCTCCTGCTCATTCAAACATTTTGCTACTATGCAAATAGAATTGTACTTTCGTACAAATTAACAAAACAGTACAAATGGTGGATTTTTTTGTTACATTTTCTGTTCAAGTGAATAACCAAGTTCAAATTAAACGACATTGAATTAACAGGAGCACACTGCATTCAAAGCAGAGCACAACATTCTTTTTGTCTTCTGCCCATGTTTCCTCCCTCAACCACCAATGAACCAGCCATTCATCTCATTTGCAATTTGTGGAATCCTACTTTCCATAATCCAGCTGCTGGGTTTGTACCACATCATAGCAAATGGAGTTCTGAGTGATTAGTTGGATGTGAAGCACTTTGAGATTTCCTGGGGATGTTTTAAGGTGCGACATGAAAATGTTTTCTTCTTTAAACTACATCCCAGAGGCTTTTGGATTTGATCCCTGGTCTACATTGATTTAGTTGATCTCAGCCAGAGCTGCAATAGTGCTAAAATTGGTTTCAGTGCCCGAGGGCTAGGAAGAGGATAAATCAGTCTGGATAAAATCCCACTCCTGACTGCTTTCCAAAGGTTCCTATTGTAAAGTTTCCATGTGTGGACATTAAGTGCTGATGGATTCAGGCTCAGCTGCAAAATCTTCCACGGTTGAATAGGCTGGTGATTATCTGGGATCACAAATTAGGAATGTTCCACTCG
This sequence comes from Scyliorhinus canicula, assembly GCF_902713615.1. Classification (NCBI taxonomy): domain Eukaryota; kingdom Metazoa; phylum Chordata; class Chondrichthyes; order Carcharhiniformes; family Scyliorhinidae; genus Scyliorhinus; species Scyliorhinus canicula. The sequence continues at coordinate 130,951,469 of NC_052151.1, read as the reverse complement.
GATCAGATCCCAGAAAACTGTTATTGAAAGGGGAACTCGATGCCAACATTCCTCAACATTTTCAGAAGAGAAAAGGTGATATTGTTTGAAAGAAATGATTGAAATCTGAAATAAAAGCAAAAACACGAGAAAAGAACAGGAGAATGTTCAAACTGTGGAAGTTTAAAGGCAGGATACTGTATTAAATTGGACCCTTCGTCAGAATAAAGTATCTACATGAAAAATACTGTATATTGTATCTTAATTGTAGGTGATTATCACATGATAACCTGCAATAGCGACATCACTCACTGTATCCTTCAGTAAAGATATCATGAACTGCCAGTCTTGGTCATCACTTTACTTTCTCTGCATTATTTTACCAAAATTCATAAAATGGTGAGTTCCAATAATCTAAATGGCCTTTTTTTTCTCATTCTTGACTTCGCTTATGCTATATAGCTCCTTTATAACAAATTAAATGCCAGTGAAAGAGCTTCTCTCAATGGTCAAACCTTCAATACATTTCTATTCTATTCTCCGATCTACCAATTTAACTGAGATATGAATGCAAAATAGGATAAAGATAACAGGCAAAGCATATGAAGCATTTCCCTGCTAATCTCAGCAGTAGGTATTTCCAACAACAGCAACTTGCATTTATGTTGTGTCTTTAACAACATAGTATCTCAGGAGATACAACCAAAAAAATGAACAATGATCCAAAGAAAGAAATTTTAAGGTTACAGAAGTAGGGATGGCTGAGGGAATGAAAGGGTTTAAGCACAATAATGATTAAAAATTTAAATTTGAGGGGTTATTGGCAGCCAGGTAAAATCGATTTCCAGCCTGTTACCAATGCTCAATATCCATTTTTCTCCATGTAGCCCAATATTTTAAGGCCAGTTAATGCTTTGACATTTCTGTCAGTTATCCAAAACATTATCCTTTGCCTCAGTCACAAAATAAAGTCCATGAGTACCAGATGGAAAAAGATTGTGGCAGTGGGAATGTCATTAGCAGTGGAACTGCAGGGAGCAACAAAGCTCAGAATGTTTTTCTTGTTAGTTTGAAACTTTGAATATGTATATTTTGGACTAACTCACAAATGTTAAAAAAAACCTTCAAAGTCAGGTGGAAAGTGCACTTCTGAATTTAGATACTGTTTGGAAACTTGGTCAGAGGACACCTGGCAATACAGCATAGAAGACTGAAAGTTGCTGCCCATTCCTTCAGAGAAAAGGAAGAACAGATTTCTGGGAACAAAGACATGAAAACAAAAAGGTCAATGGACCTAGAATTAGATAAAACACTCACTTGTAGGGGGTGAAATTTTCCATTCCAGAACTGAGACCCTTGTCAGAGGTGGGAACAAGGAGAGTTTTCCATTGCAGATGCCAGTGGGCATTTGCACCGTGTTGGGCTTAATTAATTGTGCAGTCAGGTGTTTCCTGATATTCTGCACAGAGGGACAGGTTGGATGCCTCACGCCATCATATCCAGGCACCAATGGCAGTTCATTGGTCTAGTGGTGTGGTTCTCGCTTTGGGTGTTGCAATCAGAGGGTTTGTGAATAGCCCAGGTTCAAATTCCGGACAAGACCTTTGTGGTGGTATGAATGTGAGCACTGCCATTGGTGCAGAGCATGGGTTTCCCATTGGCTCTGGCTGGTCATGTGCCTCTCGTCCGATTGGCTGGGACTAGTCATGTGACTGCTCACCAATTGGTCGAGAGGCAAGTAGACCCCGCCTCAGAGGCGGGGTATAAGTACCCAGAGTTCCCGGCGGTCGGCCTTACTCTGTAGTCGACCACCGGGCTAACAACTAGCTGATTAAAGCCACAGTTCGGATCCTAATCGTGTCTTGAGTCCAATTGATGGTACATCAATTTAATCAGCTAGAATTTTGGAATGGAGCTACGCATCAAGCCTGACTGCCTCCGTACCAGCCCGCATGCTTCAAATGCGTCTGCAATCTTTAAACACTGGCAGGCGTGTTTTAATAGTTACCTGACGACTGCAGCCGGCAAGCCCACCAAGGAGCAGAAACTCCACATCCTCCACTCATGCGTGGGCACAGCGATATACTCAATGATTGAGGATGAAAGCGATTATAATGCGGCCATGGAGATTCTCAAAGGACACTTTCTCCGGCCGATCAACAAAGTATACGCACGGCATCTCCTGATGACTGGACAACAGTTCCCTGGTGAGTTACTCAACGAGTTTTACCAGGCCCTCGCAGCTCTAGTGAGAACATGCGCATGTCTCCAAGTTTCGGCGACTGAGCACATGGAACTTTTAATCAGAGACGCTTACGTTGCTGTCATGCAGTCTCCTTCTATCCGCCAACGATTGCTGGAGAAGAACGCCCTCAGCCTAGCTGAGGCACGGACTCTTGCAACCTCCCTGGAGGTTGCTGACCTGAACGCCCGCGCATACGCCCCTGGCTGCGCAGCAACCCCCTGGATTTCATGGCACGTGCCACCCCATTCTCCGTGGACCCCGATCCCCCCCTAAGCCTGCGCTGCGGGTCGCTCCGACAAACTAGCGGGGCCCCGTTGCTATTTTTGTGGTCTCTCCAAGCACCCCCGCCCGCGCTGCCCGGCCCGCTCCGCTCTGTGCAGGAGCTGCGAGAAGAAGGGCCACTACGCGGTGATCTGCCAGACCAAGTCGGTCGCTGCTGATCCACGCAGCGACCGCGGACGGCCCCCTCCGGGCCCCTCTGGGGCCCAGTCCACGCACCAACCTCTCCGGCCCACCTCCCGCCCCCCCCCCCCGCAACGGCCCCATGGTCCACCCGACCCTCGCTCCCAGCTGCCCCGACCGGCCCGCAGACGCCGCTGACACTGCCCCCAGCCACCACGAGGTTCCCACAGCCGCCGCCATCTTGGACCCCGGACACCATGTGCGCGCCATGGGCGCCACCATCTTGGGGCCCCGGCTCCACGTGCGGGTCCTGGGCGCCACCATCTTGGGACCCCGACTCCATGTGCGGGTCCTGGGCCCCGCCATCTTGGGCCAACACGGAAGGCCCTGCAAGCGATTACTCTGCCACTGAGGATGATCTGGAACTCTCACCACGACTTGCTTCCATCAAACTCGACCAGTCGCGACCACGCACGCTCGCCAAGACTACGACAACGGACCAGCTCAACGGACACAAAACGAGATGCCTGCTGGACTCCGGGAGCATGGAAAGTTTCGTCCACCACAACACAGTAAGACGCTGCGCACTCCCCATCCATCCAGTTAAGCATAAGATTGAATTGGCCTCGGGTTCGCACTCCGCCCATATCACCGGGTGCTGCATAGCGGACCTCACGGTCCAGGGGAGGGTCTTCAAAAACTTCAAACTCCTCATCCTCCCCCGTCTATGCGCTCCGGCACTCTTGGGCCTGGATTTCCAGTGCAACCTGCAGAGCTAGACCTTTCAATTCGGCGGCCCTATTCCCCCTCTTACTGTTTGCAGCCTCGCGTCCCTCAAAGTGGACCCCCATTCCTTGTTTGCTAATCTCACCCCAGATTGTAAACCTGTCGCCACTAGGAGCAGACGATACGGTGCCCAGGATCGGACCTTCATCGGGTCCGAGGTCCAGAGGCTCCTTAAGGAAGGAGATATCGAGGCCAGCAACAGTCCCTGGCGAGTCCAAGTGCTGGTAGTTCGAACTGGGGAGAAAAACCAGATGGTCAACAATTACAGTCAGACCATCAACAGGTTTACGCAGCTGGACGCCTATCCTCTCCCCCGTATTTCTGACCTGGTTAACAGGATCGCGAAATACAAAGTCTTCTCCACGGTGGACGTTAAGTCCGCCTATCACCAGCTTCCCATCCGCGCGAGTGACCGAAAGTACATCGCGTTTGAGGCAGATGGGCGCCTCTACCACTTCCTCAGGGTTCCATCCGGTGTCACAAATGGAGTCTCGGTCTTCCAACGGGAAATGGACCGAATGGTCGACAAGCACGGTTTATGAGCCACCTTCCCGTATCTCGATAACGTCACCATCTGCGGCCACGACCAGCAGGACCACGACATCAACCTCCAAAAATTATTCCGAACCGCAAAACTCCTTAATTTAACTTACCATAAGGATAAGTGCGTGTTTAGCACCGACCGTCTAGCCATCCTTGGCTACGTAGTGCGTAACGGAGTGATAGGCCCCGATCCCGAACGCATGCGCCCCCTGATGGAACTCCCTCTCCCCAACTCCCTCAAATCCCTCAAACGCTGCCTGGGCTTCTTCTCATATTATGCCCAGTGGGTCCCCAACTACGCCGACAAAGCCCGCCCCCTCATCCAGTCCACCTCCTTTCCCCTGTCGATGGAGGCCCGCCAGGCCTTTAGCCGCATCAAAGCGGATATCGCAAAGGCCACGATGCATGCTATCGACGAGTCCCTCCCATTCCAGGTCGAGAGCGACGCGTCTGGCGTAGCTCTGGCGGCCACCCTGAACCAAGCGGGCAGACCCATGGCCTTCTTTTCACGAACCCTCCACGCTTCCAGAATCCGCCATTCCTCGGTGGAAAAGGAGGCACAGGCCATAGTCGAAGCTGTGCGATACTGGAAGCACTATGTGGCCGGCAGGAGGTTTACCCTCCTCACAGATCAACGGTTAGTAGCTTTCATGTTCGACAATGCACAGAGGGGCAAGATCAAGGCCGACATGATCTTCCGGTGGCGGATCGTGTTGTCCACGTACAACTACGATATCTTGTATCGTCCTGGGAAGCTCAACGAGCCTCCCGTGCCCTAACCCACGGTACCTGCACCAGCGCGCAGATTGACCGCCTCCGCTCCCTCCACACAGACCTCTGCCATCCAGGGGTCACCCGTCTTTACCATTTTATTAAGACCTGCAACCTGCCCTACTCCGTTGACGAAGTCAGGACCGTCACCAGGGACTGCCACGTCTGCGCCGAGTGCAAACCGCACTTCTACCGCCCCGAACGAGCGCATCTGATCAAGGCATCCCGCCCCTTTGAACGTCTCAGTATAGACTTCAAGGGTCCCCTCCCCTCCAACAACCGTAACACATGTTTCTTGAGTGTTATTGATGAGTACTCCCGCTTCCCTTTTGCCATTCCCTGTCCCGACATGGCCACAACAACCGTCATAAAGGCCCTCCTATCCATCTTCTCCCTGATCGGTTACCCCGCGTACATCCACAGCGACCGGGGGTCCTCCTTTATGAGTGACGAACTGCGTCAGTTCCTGCTCAGCAGGGGCATAGCCTCTAGCAGGACGACCAGTTATAACCCCCGGGGTAACGGTCAGGTCGAGCGGGAGAATGGCACCATTTGGAAGACCATCCTGCTGGCCCTACGGTCCAGAGATTTCCCTATTCCCCGTTGGCAAGAAGTCATCCCCGATGCCCTGCATTCAATCCGGTCTCTCCTCTGTACTACCACTAATCAAACACCTCATGAACGTTTGCTTGTTTTCCCCAGGAAGTCGTCCTCAGGATCCCCTCTCCCGACTTGGCTGCCCACCCCCGGGCCCATCTTGCAGGTGCACAAATCCGACCAGTTGGTTGAGCGAGTCCAGTTACTCCACGCCAACCCGCAGTATGCGTACATGGAGTATCCTGACGGTCGGCAGGATACGGTCTCGCTTCGGGACCTGGCACCCGCCGGCGTGCGGCCTTCTCCCCCTACATCAACACCCCCCCCCCCAACCCAATTCCCCCCAGCGCCCCCCGCGCTCCCACGACCCAGCGCACATGCCCCCTCTCCCCCGATTACAGCGTCTCCACCACCGGCCCGGGGTACGGAGACACATCTACGACCAACGCTCCCGGAGGCAAGGACGACCATCGGCCCGACGTCATCGGCTCCACTGCGACGGTACTCCAGAACACCACAGGCACCCGACAGGCTGATCATGTCCATCTGATGCGGCCATGGGACATTTTGGACTTTGTTGTTATTCTGTTGCACCTTAAGTAGTAGTAGTATTGTTTTTTGCCACGAGCCAGTGGGCAGCCCACCTTTCTCGATTTTCGCTGCTCATACCACCAGTCCTCAGACCCCCCCCCTCCTCCCCCCTCTCTCTCTCTTCCACTTACACCCCCCCCGCCTTCTTTTTCCACAAGGGGTGAATGTGGTGGTATGAATGTGAGCACTGCCATTGGTGCAGAGCATGGGTTTCCCATTGGCTCTGGCTGGTCATGTGCCTCTTGTCCGATTGGCTGGACAAGTCATGTGACTACTCACCAATTCGTCGAGAGGCAGGTAGACCCCGCCTCCGAGGCGGGGTATAAGTACCCAGAGTTCCCAGCGGTCGGCCTTAATCTGTAGTCGACCACTGGGCTAACAACTTGCTGATTAAAGCCACAGTTCGGATCCTAATTGTGTCTTGAGTCCAATTGATGGAACATCACCCTTCGCAGTTACAGCCTGTTGAGGCGGCATGGGGACACAGTGGTTAGCAGTGCTGCCTCGCCAGGGACCTGGATTAAATTCTGGCCTTGGATGACTGTGTGGAATTTGCACTTTCTCCCCTGTCTCCGTAGGTGTGGGCAGCACGGTAGCATAAGTGAATAGCACTGTGGCTTCACAGAGCCAGGGTCCCAGGTTCGATTCCCCACTGGGTCACTGTCTGTGCGGAGTCTGCACGTTCTCCCTGTGTCTGCGTGGGTTTCCTCCGGGTGTTCCAGTTTCATCCCACAATCCAAAGATGTGCAGGTTGGGTGGATTGGCCATGCTAAATTGCCCTTAGTGTCCAAAAAAAAGGTTAGGAGGAGTTATTGTGTTGCGGGAATAGGGTGGAAGTGAGGGCTTAAGTGGGTCGGTGCAGACACGATGGGCCGAATGGCCTCCTTCTGCACTGCATGTTCTATATTTCCTCCCGGTGCTCCAGTTTCCTTCCACAGGTTAGGTATTGGGGCTACAGGTATAGGGAGGGGGTAATGGGCCCAGGTAGAGCACTCTTTGGGAGGTTCGGTGCAGATTCGATGTGCTAAATGGCCTCCTTCTGCACTGTAGTGATTCTATGGAAAAGGGACCTAGCTATCAATCTACCTGTCGTTGAAGGAGAATACCCACCTGGATGGTCCTGAACATTGAAGATCTACGTAATAGAAGCTCCATCGATCCACCCACTTCTGCACGTAATGTTCCAGGGTCCGCGGTCACTGGAGGCCTCCATTTTCCATTCTGATCTCCATGAGCTGCCCCAGGCTTTCTTGCAGCGAAGTCTGACACACTATGCTGGTCTGCCCATGGGTTACAGATTCCTACATTTCTGCAATTTTGAAATTGCCCCGTTACAACAGTGCTGATACTTCATAAGTACTTCCTCGGGTGTAAAGTATGTTGGGATGTCCTGAGGTTTTGAAAGGTGCTCTATAAATGCAAGTCTTTCTTCCAAGTCTTTCATAGAAAATTACCATTATGCATGATGGAATTATGGATAAAGAGATCGCCACACGAGCTCTAACCACAATCGATTGATGATGATGTTAAAAAATTCTTATTATTAAGTAATGTTATCGATACAATTTATGTTACCAACTCAGAAAGTACAAAGTCTACTTCCACACTCACTGAAAGTGAGTGTGAACTAACATATTTTTAAATTATTTTACTGGATGTCAGCATTGTTGGCCATGCCTACATTTATTGCCCATCCCGGGTCAGGTTGGGAGTCCGGTCGAGTTGGGGGTATAGTGTTCGGTTGCTGGGGCAAGGTCGGGTCGGGAACGGTGAGGAGAGGAGAGGGACGGGTGGATGGGGGGCGGGGGGGGGGGGGGGGGGGGGGCTGTCGCACACTGGGGAATGGTGGGAACCGGGTCAAGGAGGGGTCACGTCGGGCTGGAGATTGGCTGTCATGGGGGTATCAAAGGTCATGGGTTCATATCAGGACAATTTAAGAGTCAGGCCCATGGGTTGTGGGGGAGCGGGGAGCACTTTGCAGCCGGGGCTTAGGGTATGGGGAAATCCCATGATGGTGGGGGTCAGGGAGGGGGTTTGGCAATATCCAGGGGGCGATTAGTCAGGTGACGGGGGTTCGAGAGTGTGGGAGATTTTAACATCCGGGCCTCCGTTTGGGTGTTTAATATAGTTCTGCTGAACTGAGAAATGCTTTTATTTCTTCTCTTTCAGAGTAACGATTGGTGTAAAACTGGTGGAGCCATCTAAAGTTGGTGATTTAAATCGCTTTGTTGGATGGTTCCCAGTGCTGCACAGTTGTCCAGGGGAAGTTAGAGCTTCTGGAAAATTGCTGAGAACACCCTTACCTGGGAACTTCTGAGAGGGATTCCCCAACTCATCTTTGGGGTACTCCCAATCCAACAGTGGGGAGCAAGGAAGTTACCGGCCAATAATGTTTTTTTAAACCTGGAAGTTCAAAAGAAATCATCCAGTATTAGCTGCTTCTTTTATCTTGAATGTAAGCACACATGGTTGCTGCCATTGATAACCACAATGTGAGCTCCTTATGTGACATGGATGCAGACTTGTTGTTTGAAGGCGAGGAAAGGAGACAGATTGTTAATTGTCATTGAATATTATTTAAACTATAAATCTATACTGGAAAACAAAGAAACAGGGCGGGATTCACCGACCTCCGGCCGAGTCGGAGAATCGCCCGGGGGCGGCATGAATCCCGCCTCGCCGCTCCAACGCCGACTGCCGAATTCTCCGCCGCCGGTTTTCGGGCGGGGGCGGGGATCATGCCACGCCGGTCGGGGGCCATTGGCAGCGGCCCCCCCAGCAATTCTCCGGGCCCCGATGGGCTGAGCGGCCACTCGTTTGCGGCCAGTCCCACCGGCGTGAAATGGACATGGTCCATCACGGCGGGACCTGGCTTGTCGGCCATCTAGCGGGATCCTCGGGAGTCATGGGGGGATCCGGCCCCGGGGGCCCTCCACAGTGGCCTGGCCCACGATCGGGGCCCACTGATCTGCGGGCAGGCGTGTACCATGGACACTCTTTCCCTCCGCGCCGGCCTCTGTAGGGCTCCACCATGATTGACGCGGAGAAGAACCCCCCTGCGCTTGCGCAGGAAACACGCCGGTGGTTCTGCGCATGCGCAGAACACACTGGCGGTTCTGCGCATGCGCGGGACCACGGCGGCCCTTCGGCATCGGTTGGCGCGGCGTCAACTCTTCCGCTGCCTGGCCTAGCCCCTGGAAGTGCAGAGGATTCCGCAACCTCGGGGTGGCCCTACGCCGGAGTGGGTTGTGCCGTTCTTTTGCGTTTGGGTTTTGCAAAAGTAGACAGTTGTGTCAGCACAAGCAACCTTGTTATCAAATCTCACACTATTTACATGTTCGCTGCTGCACCAGTAACCATTACAATTTGTTACATCTAGTACTGTAATGTAAACTTCAGCACATGTAAACTGTATGGCATGGAAACACAACATGAAAAAAAGTTCTCTCTAACACCAGTAAAAGCTGGTGGTTGAGCTGGTATTTGGCATTTTAGACAAATGGATCCCTTTTGTTTCTGTAAACCCAGCCAAAGGATTATATAGTTTCAATGTAATCTGAAAGTGATACACCAGCAGCATCCATACTTCCAGATGTACCTTCACAGCCATTTTCTGCAATTTATCAATCAGCATTGTTTCCTTCAGGGATTATGTGTCATGATAGTAAATTATTAAGAATAAAAGCTCTAATAATAAAGAAAGCAGGGAGATCATTTAAGCAAATCCACATTTAAATATATCCACAGAATACATTCAGGAATTCCTTCGACCAATTGAGTACAATCCAGAAGATATTTTTACACAGGGAATCAAATCTTTATCTGGATCAAATTTATGTGAACCAAATTGTGCTATATTTGATTCAACATGCCATTAAACCAGTGCTTACCTGACAGTTTAATATACAGTAGTTTGCGTGGGCTGCACGGTAGCACAAGTGGATAGCATGGCTGCTTCACAGCTCCGGAGTCCCGGGTTCGATTCCGGGCTTGGGTCACTGTCTGTGCGGAGTCTGCACGTTCTCCCTGTATCTGCGTGTGTTTCCTCTGGGTGCTCCGGTTTCCTCCCACAAGTCCCGAAAGACGCGCTGTTAGGTGGATTGGCCATGATAAATTGCTCTTAGTGACCAAAAAGACTAGGAGGGGTTATTGGGTTACGAGGATAGGGTGGAAGTGACATGGGAACACAGTGGTTAGCACTGCTGCCTTCCAGAGACCTGGGTTCAATTCTGGCCTTGGATGACTGTGTGGAATTTGCACTTTCTCTCCTGTCTCCGTAGGTGTGGGCAGCATGGTAGCACAAGTGGATAGCACTGTGGCTTCACAGCGCCAGGGTCCCAGGTTCAATTCCCCACTGGGTCACTGTCTGTGCGGAGTCTGCACGTTCTCCCTGCGTCTGCGTGGGTTTCCTCCGGGTGCTCTGGTTTCCACCCACAGTCCAAAGATGTGCAGGTTAGGTGGATTGGCCATGATAAATTGCCCTTAGTGTCCAAAAAAAAAGGTTAGGAGGGGTTATTGGGTTGCGGGGATAGGGTGGAAGTGAGGGCTTAAGTGGGTCGATGGGCTGAATGGCCTCCTTCTGCACTGTCTGTTCAATGTTCTATGTAATATATAGATCAGTCAAGTACCTCTTACTATCACAGGTGTCATCTTCAGCATGATCTGTAGTTCAGAGCAGGTTGTTTCTGACAAGTGTCACTTATTACTCACAAATCTGATCACTCCCTCCAATGTAAAGCTGCCACTGAATAATGTACGTTGACAAATCAGTGATGAAGACAGCTTTATTAGCTGAATATTAACTTAATATTAATGGAACCTATATTAATAGCATCTCACATAAACATGTTTTAATTTAAACGTGTGACATTTTCCCCCAGAAAATAATGTCTGAAAATGCCTTGAATCTGCCAACAAATAGCATTGTAAATCACATCTGAATTCTCAGGTGCTCTGGGTTTCATAACAGCAATGGTGCCCCTTGCTGTATTATGGTCCTTATAACCTGCATTCCGTTTCCGCAGAGATTGTGTAATGCAACACTTTTCGGCACTGCCTTGGAAGTGAGTCTGTTTATTCTCCCATTGCAGGCTTTCATCTGCCCCTATTTTATTCACAAGCTATTTCTTTATCACCCTCTGGGCAATATAAATCAAAAACAGTTTTATGTCCATCAAGTTATTCCCAATGACTTACATTAAGTATGCATGTTTAAGGAAAAATAGGAATAACATTTACAGATATCTGAGAGTTTTGTTGTATGTTTAGGTTTTTAAAACCAATCTTACCTTGTGAAGTACATTTACTTGTGTTCACTATGAACATTTACTTATATTTACTGTGAACAGTTTTGGTCCACTTGTCTAACGATATATTGGCATTGGTGGCAGTCCAGAGAAGGTTTACTTGGTTGATCCCGGGTATGGAGAGATTTTCTTATGAAGAGATGTTGAGTAAGTTGCGCCTGTACTCGTTGGAGTTTCGAAGAATGAGAGGCGACTTTATTGAGACATAGGGGCCGGGATTCTCCGAAATCCCGACCAAGTGTAGACACCGGCGTCAAAACCAGCACGAGCGATGCCGGCGTCAACTGGCCTCCAGGCCCAGGCATTCACCCCTTCCTAGGGGGCGAGAACAGCGCCAGAGTGCTGTGCGCTGCTCCAGCGCCGAAAGCCGGCCCGCCACGGCCCGCTTGGGTCCATGCATGCACGCCACAGCCGTCTCCGTGCCAGCCAGCGGCCAACATGGCGGAGCCCTACAGGGGCCCGGCATAGAGGAACATGGGCCCTCCCCGGAATGAGCCCGCACGCCGATCGGTTGCCCCCGATCGTGGGCCTGGCCACCATGGAGAACCCCCCCCCCCCCCCCCACCCCAAGGCAGCTCCCCATGCCCTCCATCAGGACGGCCCCTGCAGCCAGAACGCCGAGGTCCTATCGGATAGGACCATACGTAAATGACGCTGTCTGGACTCGGTGGAACTCAGCCCATCGAGCGCGGAGAATCACCGGGGGGGGGGGGGGGGGGGGGGGGGGGGGGGGGGGGGGGGCGTTTGCAATGGAGAATGGGCGGCCCGACATCAGCAGCGTGGCGTAATTCACACGACCCCCAGTGATTCTCTGACCCGTCAAGGGATCAGAGAATCACGGCCAGGAATCTCAGGGGGCTTGACATGGTAGATGCTGAGAGTGGGAGAGTTTAGGATCGGAGGGTATAATCTCAGAGTAAGGGGTCGCCATCTTAAGACACAGATGAGGAGGAATTTCTTCTCTCAGTGGGTCGTTCATCTGTGGAATTCTTTACCACAGAGGGCTGTAGAGGCTGGGCCGCTCAGTATGTTCAAGGTTCAGATGTACAGATTTTTAAAGGGAATCATGGGTTATGGAGATAAGAAAGGAAAGTGGAGTTGAGGATTATGATACCAGGTCAGTCATGATCTCATTGAATGGCGGAGCATACTCGATGGGCCAAATGGCCTACTTCTGCTCCTATGTCCTATGGTCTTATTACAGCATTATATGTAATGTAGTTTGAACTAAAATTAGTACATATAGCTAAAATAATATCCGTAGCCATACCTGTGCCTTTTTTGTTCAGCAATTTCTGTTGGACAGGATTTGCTCAGAAGTATAGGTGTGATTGAGTAGTTCAAAAAATATTTGAGTAGTTCAAAAAAGCATAAAAAGAGAAAATCCAGAGTATGAAAAGTTTGTTGGACCCTAAGTTCACTCCATCTCTCACTCCATCTATTGTAGAGTAATAGTGACTTCCTCCATGTGCCAACACTTAATTCCCCTTTTTACAAGCACCAAAGGATATATTCCTTATATCACCACACTCATATAGCACATGGTTTGGGGGACTGATTCCACAGCATTTTCAGCATAACTTCAACCTGTAATCTGCTCAAAATCAATGAATTTATCCATAACTTCTATCCTCTAATTCTTCTGCAAAACGTTGTAACCTTTCAGTTCCCTTCTCAATAGCTACCAATGCCTTTCCAACATGCCAATTAGCTTTGGATTACCCAACATTTGACACTCCACCTTCTGGATTTCATTGAACTGATTCTCCCATTCTGAGAAGTGTGGTGACGGGTGGCTCCGGTGGAGCCTGTCCCACTGACCAGAATGGCAGGATCCCATGCCAGATTTTGTGCTTTGTTAAGAACACGGCTGATGATAAATGCTGGGTTATACCAAATTCCAGAAGAGAAACTAGAAAAAGTTGCCCTCAGTATTTTGAAAGTTGATATAATGTGAAGAAAGATTTGAAAACCAGACAGTGTGTGATGATTTAAAATAATGCAAGTGTTCATTAAACAATAAAACAAACAGCAATAAAGTGATCTAGAAGTTAACTTACATAAACAATGGCTATCCACAGTATCATTAACTTTACCCTGTCCCAAACACCTTTAATTCACTACCTTCAGAGCGAATTCCTCCAAACGTCCAGAACATCAGAAAGGTTTTTTAAAAACTATAAACAAAATCCAATAACACTTACCACACTAGACGGTTGTACCTCTTTGAGGTTGCCTCTGAGATAGAACAAAAAAAATAACTTTTAAGGTAGGCTTGTGTCACAAAGATGGTTTGCTGGGATTTAAAACAGCTGTTCCTGCTGTTGGCTGAGGTGTCAAACAGCAACCCTCACACAGGTTGGATGCTGTTTTTCCTTTTGATCTTCCCTTATCTGAACTAACCTCTTTAGAAATCAAACTTAGTTTCCTTCATTTTAATTGTAATTGCAAAATTCACACAATTGTCTCCACATTTGAACCTCTAACACCTTATTCAAATCCTTTGCCTTCTATTCACCATTGTTACCAGCTTGCCCTAGTTGGCCATCTGTGTGCAGTATTGCTAGGCTCATCAACACGGCAAAAGCACCAGTACTGTTAACACAACCAAACGGTCCCTGCCTTTAAGCAGCCTACATTTTCCAATAGTTTAAAAAAAATAACCAACAGAAAACATTCCAATTTATTGGATTTAACTGATATCTTCATGCCATCACTATTTTTCCTGACCGTTTGGAACCTGATTAATTATGTAGATACAAGTTCCCCTCTAAATCTCCGGGTGGGTTGATAGCTGATTCGTCCACACAGCCCCAACTGATAGGTTTAAATGTCCCGGCACCATGTTTAAACACTAGTCTAGCACGCTTATATCACTCGCTCCAGCCCACCTGTTTTCCTCAATTCATCCATCTTCCTTCTGAGCCCATCATCTGCGAGGCATAAATACCCCATTTGGACTGCTATCCACTGCATATGATTTTTCATCCATTCCCTTCCAGTAAATAATGGGTAAATATTTGACCTCCTTGTTTTTGAGCTATTTATGCAAGTTTCATGATGTTCAACTTCCCTCTATTTGGTCTTCTCTCTACCCTCCATTGTTGCTCTTCTTTATCCACCTCCTTGTCCCTCTTCCTGACATTATGTACCTTCACACTTCCCCAACTCTCTTCCCTGCCCAGCCCTCCTTCCATTTTGCCCTCCTTGTCTTCATCAGGCCAACCCCACAGGACTCACCTTGGACTACAACCCAGTCAAACTTCAGATATTTGTTGCGGTGGTTGGATGAGTCCCATACTGGTATATGGCACCGGGAGGAAGAAGACCGCTGTACTCCCCAATCCAAGGTGCAGTACTGATCTAACAGAGGAGGGTTCATGGGACCAGCAACACGGTGCTATCCATGAACATAAGAACATACAAAATAGAAGCAGAAGTAGGCCACTTGGCCCCTCGAGCCTCCTCCAGTTGTTTATTATGATCATGGCTGATCTGAAGACCAGTTTTTCATGGAGTTGAAGGGCAGGAACTGATCTTCCCAGCAGAGTGGTTACAGCGCATCAGGAACAGCACAACACTATAGCAGAAAGTCTGTTGCACTCACCTTAAAGTCTCTAGCAAATTTTAGACTGTCTTGTGCACGCTATTCTTCAGCAATTGGGTTTGACGCCGTGTGATTCCCTGCTGATGTGACGTAAGATTGAAAGGCTTAACGGGACGCCGGCTGGAGCATTCATGAGATGCAAAAGAATGAAAATGGCATTCATGTCAACAGCCAGCAAGAAGACTGACCAGCCAATAATCTGCCATTAGGAGAATTGAACCATCATCTTATACCGGCCAGTTTCTGATTCTTTGTCTCCCGCTAAATCCTCCGCTCCTGCAGCCACTAAACCCGCAATGGTCGGGATGGGAGAATTCCGCCCTGAGGTGCCATTTGCATGTTACAATGGCCTGTGAAAACAAATCATTATTGGTACTGTTCAAAGAGGTTCTCCAAGTGCACTGATCAATATAGCTCCTCAACCAACACCATCCAGTAAACACATCAAGCAATTGTTCACCTCACTTGCTTCTTGTGCGATCTGATAGTACACCAAGATAAAATCTTACATTTATTTATTGCTTTTAATGTATTTAAATGTTCAAGGCACTTCACAGGATCAATAGTAAGAGTAATTCAAAATAATTTATTGAGTTTATAAAACACTTTAGGATGTCCTTAGCACATGAGAGGATTCTTTAAAAATGCTAATTCTTTCCTCCTTTCTCCTAATTGGAGAAGAATAAGCTGAAATGATTTATAGAATTTTAATCTCAAATGAATTTAAGCCAATGCATGTTACAAATCAAAAATCTGCAGGTGAATGAACTTTGTATCCAGTTTTAAATGTCTGACTTTCTCAATATTGAAACATTAATCCTGAGAATTTAAAGCAGGCCTCTCAATTTTTTATTCACTTCATGGTCTAAGAAGCTGCCATTAATTTAAGAGCTGTTCACATTCACAGCCAACATTTGCTTCCTTCCGTCTACTGCATCCTATTTTGACCCAAAGGTATTTGAATAAGAAAGGAATGAGTACAGGAAGAGAGGTGTCACACACAGTTTAAAAAGAATGTGGCTGGACAGCTTTAGAGTATCGGTAAATGGTAATTACCTGGAGAATTGTTATATGCTTCGTCAGGCTAGTTGTAATGGAGACAAAACACATTCTTGCAGCAAAATAATGAAAAATTTCAAACATCATGAAGAAATACTTAAAGCAAATACACTTCCCTGATGTTGCTCGAGAAGCTGGGTGATAAAAACACTTTTGAATGAACCTTGATACTTTCGGATATTTTTAGACTAATTAGATGTAGGTTTGAACGTAGGTGACAACAATGCCCCTTTCACCACAGTGAAAAGCTCTAAACTCATTTCAGCCTAATGGATGTAAGTGAAATGATTTTCAGCAATCCCAAAGACATTGAAGCTGATGCAAAATTAACTTTAATTCAGCACCAGTTGGCCTTAAATTAACAATCTCACTCACGTCCCATTTATATTGCAAAACTATTTCCAATAAAAGTGGTTCTGTAATGTAATCTGGTTTTTCTGGTACGAATTTATATGGCAGGGTGGATTCAGCAATGCTGGAACAAGTGCTCATAAAGTAATTTTGCACATGTGCAGTAGCTTGTAAAAAATTACAATTGTGTTCACAGCTTTTCCACTCTGCTCATGGGCTGAATTGTACATTACCGCGCTGGTGCGTTTTGAGGCGTGGGCGGGGGGGTGCATCATGCAAAATCCAGCAGGTGGCCTACCCGCCTTGTCTGAAATTTTACAATGTATGGAGGCGTTGTCAGGCAGCCCATCCACTGTTGGCCTTATTGAGGTCCTTATGTGGTCAAGTAATGGCCTCATCATGGTGCCATCAATATTTTACATGTGAGTGGGAGGGGCCGGGTCCCGGGGGGGGGGGGGGGGGGGGGGGGACTCTCTGCAGCATGTATGAGTCAGTGTCATGCAATGTATTCTTTTCCAGTCCCCCAGGACCAATAAAATGTACCCTCCCCATCCCAAAAATCATTCTCCCTTTAATCTTTGCCCATGGCCTCTTGAATTTGGTCCCCACCGTCCTCACCGAGACCCCCAATCCGAGATTTACCTAGGCTCCTCAGCATGATGGATCCATCTGTAATCCCCAATGTGCCAGCCATTCTTGACTGGTATCGCTGGGATTACAGAGCCACTGGCAATTCAAGTGGCCGGCAGCTTTCCATAAGGCAGCATTTCCTCCCCAGAAAGATATGTAGGTCTTATCTCAAAGCATTCAACGATGCTCCAAGTGTTAATTGCTGCAGAGATCTGTTGGCCTCTCCCACATCTGACATTTAGGTGGGGGGGGGGGGCGGAAGTTGGATGCAGATGACAGCGCCCCACGAAATCCAACGCATGGGCTCTTCGTCTTTCAAGGAAAATGTCATACAGGCCAAAAATAATCATAGAATTTACAATGCAGAAGGAGGCCACTCGGCCCATCGAGTCTGCACCGGCTCTTGGAAAGAGCACCCTACCCGAGGTCAACACCTCCACCCTATCCCCATAACCCAGTTACCCCACCCAACACTAAGGGCAATTTTGGACACTAAGGGCAATTTATCATGGCCAATCCACCCAACCTGCACATCTTTGGACTGTGGGAGGAAACCAGAGCACCCGGAGGAAACCCACGCAGACACGGGGAGGATGTGCAGACTCCACACAGACAGTGACCCAAGCCGGGAATTGAACCTGGGACCCTGGAGCTGTGAAGCAATTGCGCTATCCACAATGCTACCGTGCTGCCCTTGAAGAAGCCACATTACTGATCAGTACTGTTAGGCCCAATGCTGAGTTTGCCTTGACTGGAATATAATAGTATACCTAGTGCTATATATTGCCGCAAAATCCTCTGTTCGCGCCACCTTCCAATAGGATTTCCAATTTTGGCCACTCCACGCTGCCAGGAAACCCGCGGGCATGGGTACGTTGCCAGCGCAATGGAGAATCCTGTTGTCTGAGAATCCCACTGAAGGTTTACCAGTAAAGAATCAAACTATCTACATGACAACAAGGAAAAATAACATTTCTGAAGAAGCTCCCATTCAAAGCAAAGAACTTTCCGGTCTCTGAAACATATTATCGTTTGCTTATCCATCCAAACTTAGTTATGATGACCTTGGCATGAGGCTTCTCTACATTTTCAGAATGCTGGTTAGGGTTTCTGTGTTTGTGCTGCATCTTAGACAATGCTCTATTTGCAATAGGCTTGTTCAGTGTGTCTGGTTGTGGTATTGTTCTGATATGGCATCTGTTTTGTTGCACTGTCATGCCATTTAGTATTTGCACTTGCAATGATCTTGGCTCTTGGCATATGCTGATAATTTCTGCTAGATTAGACGTGTCATCTGTTGGATGTTGTACTGAAACTTTTTTTCTGATGTTCAGTTTGGGTAAGGTAAAGTCGTCATAGTCGCAGATGATCATAGGCTGCTTTCCCCTTTCAGGGGGAGAGCTGACTGGTGGTGATTTAACCTGAGGATCACCACACCTTGGGTGAGGGACAAGTTTGAGAAGGCGGGGCCTTCATGAATAACATCAGCCGGACGAGAATTAAACCCGTGCTGCTGGCCTTGTTCTGCATCACAAACCAGCTGCCCTGCCCACTGAGCTAAATCAGCCCCCAGTTTGGGTAGTTCATTGCCAGTGATCAGGATCTTTCAGCTTCCATTGGTTCTGATTAATGCATCATGTATTCTTAGGAGTATCGATGAGCCATGGCTGGGGAAGTTTGTCTGCACAATAGTAATTTTGCTTTTGTTCTAAAGTACGGTGAAATGTGAAAGCTAGGAATGGATATAGGTCTTCAATTCCAACTGTGCTGCATAGTCTGTAAACTGATAATCTGCATTGCGGTGTTCGATGGTTTTATCCTGGTGTAAGAGCTTCCAATGGTGTTCATTGCAGTCTTGATTCCTCAATACGGTCTTGACATGGCCATGGATGAAAACCAAGGGCAGGTCCTTGTATGCAGATAGGCCTCTGACCACTGGATCCGCAACTGTGTCCACAACACAAAATATCTGGAGTGACAAGCATGACTTTTTGTAATGTCACTCATGTGTAATAGATCCAAGATATAGAATCTCTGAGTAACTGTACATGGTGAGTTTGACGGTTCAATCATCACTTGCCATGTCTGTGGGTACCTGCATTTCAGTGTGCAAAGTGGAAGGATGTTTGCAAACATCCTGCAATGGTATCCAATTTTGTATTTAGGGTATGCTGACATCCTGCATCTGTGGGCATATATACGGGATGGCGTCAAGGGTGACTGTTGTACCAATACATAGAGTCATAAAGTTTTATAATAATAATAATCTTTATTGTCACAAGTAGGCTTACATTAACACTGCAATGAAGTTACTGTGAAAAGCCCCTAGTTGCCACATACCGGCGCCTGTTCAGGTACTGAGGGAGAATTCAGAATGTTCAAATTACCTAACAGCACGTCTTTCGGGACTTGCGGGTTGAAACCGGAGCACTCGGAGGAAACCCAGGCAGACACAGGGAGAACATGCAGATTCCGCACAGTCAAGCCGGGAATTGAACCGAGGTTCTGGCGCTGTGCAGCAACAGTGCCAACCACAGTGCTAACCATTGTGCTACCGTGCAGCCCAGAAAGACTGTACCGTACAGCACAGAAAGAGGCCCTTCGGCCCATCGTGTCTGTGTCGGCCATCAAACACATTCTTTGATATTCACTGTGCTGAATAGCAGCTCACTTTGTGTCTTTGTGGGGGTCTGGTCACCTTTATTATCTAACCGTGCAGCTGGGGTGGACATTTTGTGGATCTTCTCTTGGCACTGCCTGGTACACACTGTTGATTAGTTGGAACATTGCACCTGTCTAGCTTTTGGTTGTGGCTTCTCATGATATTGAATCACTTGTTCCAGCTTTTTCTTTCTGCAATGTTGCTTCCAATGTCCTCTGGTGCCAAATGCCTGCATGCAGTGTTAAAGGCTCAGCAATTTCTGTACGAGACCACATCGATCCTATTGCGTACTAGGCCTGTTTTGGCAATTATGCTAATGATGGACAAATTATGTGCAGCCTGTAGACTCTATCGACCCAGTAGTTTGGCTTTCTACTTGCAACTGCGTTCTGGTGCTTGGCCGATTGGAACAAATGCCCTAAAGAACGTCTAGTTCTTGATCAGTTAAAGTTTTAGTGTTCAACAGTAGCATGGGTTAGATAACCATAAGAGTATTATCAAAAACTACTAACTATTTAAATTAACTAAGCTACTAGAAATTGTGACGAGCACCATGAAGACTGTCGCCAGGCTCCCCGAGTTAACACTGTCAAGTGGCTGTTCTCTACTGCCACCTGCTGGTTGGAGGTCTGGTCTATCACTATATACATGACTGCTTATGCATATTATCACAGAGCTCTTCAGTCCAACTGATTAAACATTTCCCAGCCAGTCAATTTCATTGAAAAAGACGATTTCACTGTAAACTCACCTTGGTGACCCTGGTGAGTTGCTGACAGCTGAGGAAACAGGATCCATGGCTGGGAAATCCAGATTTCAGTGTGAAAGCATCTCACAATTGGTTTTTGCACAGCCTCAACAATCTTTTAATTGTCTAGCCAACATTTGAAAGGTGTCGCCTGCTCTCCTTCTTCCCCATGCTGGAGGAAGCTGGAAATGGGTACAATTGCATCAAATTCTCAACCTGATGGCGGTTTCTGAGATTTTGCACCCTGCTCAGCCCTGCATTGACCCCGAATAGCTGAATAAATCTGCCCTTTGCCTTCAGAGGCAGCAAATCATCTCTTTTGATGGATCTTAGGTGTGCCCTCAAACTCACTTATGTCGCTACGCCACCTCCAGAGTTGAGAAGAGAAAGTGTGGGCGCGATTCTCCCCACTCACGACGGGGGGAGAATAGCGGGTGGCGCAAATTTTTACGGTGACGCTAGTCCGACGCCCTCCCGCTATTCTCCCCCCCCCACACCCGCCCCCCGACACGAATCGCTGCTCGCCGTTTTTTTACGTCATCAAATGTGTCAGCCGTCGCTAACTTTGGCGCGCGGGCTTAACGAAATTCGTTAATCCCACGATGCCGGAGTTCACGGGGCCGCGATGCTAGCCCCGACCGGGGAGCAGAATCGGGTCCCGGGCGGGGGCTCGGAGGCTGCCGTGAAACACGGCCGTTTTCGTGGCAGCCTTCACGACCCGCCGCCTTTGGGGAGAATCGTGCCCTGTATCTCATGGCATCCAATTTTACTGGACCGAATTCATGGTATTGGTGGCTACAGGGAAGATCAGTGTTGAATCAAACCCTAATGTTGCATGATGCTCTTGAATCATCACCTCAGCTTCTCCGATTATTTCCGTCACTTGCGATAGTCCTGGAATCCCCAGCATGATCCAAGTTTGAAAGAACAAAATTAAAGTTGCACATGCTGAGTACATGAAAATTTCATGAGTGCGATTCTCCGATGTCACGCCGGTTGGGAGAAGGGCGGGCCGCGCCAGTTTTTCACGCGACGCCAGTCCGACGCGTTCCCACAATTCTCCGAAACGGCAAAATCTGTTCCATCGTGTTCCACGCGCAATAACCCGGAGAATCGCCCGAAGCACCCAAAATGGCGATTCTCCGGAACCCGCGCTATTCTCCGGCCCGGATGGGCCGAAGTCCCGACGGCGTGAACTGGGGTCACGCCGTCGCCGTCCACACCTGCTTTAAAGAACATTGAGGATGTGAACGGACCGTCCCAGAGTCTTCGCAAACTGGGGAAGGCATCCCCGAGAACGCAGCGGCCAGTTTGGGGGGGGGGGGGGGGGGTGGGAGAGCGAGTAGTGGGAGGGCGGGGGGGAGAGAGCGAGTAGTGGGAGGGGGGAAGAGAGCGCGTAGTGGGAGGGGGGAGAGAGCGAGTAGTGGGAGGGCGGGGGGGAGAGAGCGAGTAGTGGGAGGGGGGGAAAGAGCGAGTAGTGGGAGGGGGAGAGAGCGAGTAGTGGGGGGAGAGAGCGAGTAGTGGGAGGGGGGAGGGAGTAGTGGGAGGGGGGAGAGAGGGAGTAGTGGGAGGGGGGAGAGGGAGTAGCGGGGGGGAGAGAGCGAGTAGTGGGAGCGGGGTGAGGGAGTAGTGGGAGGGGGGAGAGAGAGTAGTGGGAGGGGGGAGAGAGCGAGTAGTGGGAGGGCGGGGGGAGAGAGCGAGTAGTGGGAGGAGGGAGTAGTGGGATGGGGAGAGAGCA